>NW_006799724.1:1479005-1481963 GCF_000442215.2 Lipotes vexillifer
TATTCCAAACCTTCTTCTCTGGCTCTGCCTTTCCAGGTTGGATGGATACAGAAAAGGAGAAAGAATCCAGGAATCCAGGCATTCTACAGAGAACACTGTATTCTGTGCACATACACAGGCGGTACATGGTGGCATAAGCCCTGGACTGGGAGGCAGGAAAATCTGCGTTCAGCTCCCTGATTATCATCTAACTAGTTGTGTGAGTTCCTGCACATTTAATTTCTCAGGATTTTAGTTTCCTACTGTAAAATGAGATTATGGCAAATGGTCTATATTTTTTAGCTTTAAATTTATTTTTGAGTTGACCATGAAAATATAACCCCTTGGGCTTCCCTGGTGGCGCAGTGGTTGAGAGTCCGCCTGCCGATGCAGGGGACACGGGTTCGTGCCCCAGTACGGGAAGATCCCACATGCGGCGGAGCGGCTGGGCCCGTGAGCCATGGCCGCTGAGCCTGCGCGTCCGGAGCCTGTGCTCCACAAAGGGAGAGGCCACAACAGTGAGAGGCCCAAGTGCCGCCAAAAAAAAAAAAATATATATATATATATATATATATATATATATATATATATATATATCCCTTATGTTTTAACACACTTCATAAACAGATTCAAAGAATGTAACTTATCAACACCATAATATATGGCATATGTGATAACATTACATGGAGAAGTTTCTGCACATTGTCAGCTTATAATTCCAAAATAATATTAAATGAATTGTGAAGCATTGGTGGAAGTTTTATAAGTATAAATAAAAGAGCTGTTATAAACAAATGAATGCATGTGACAGGCTTTAAAGATAGGTTAACATAGGTCAAAATAACTAATCTGAAATTTTAAGTTTACTATCTTTAGATAAGAATCATATTAGATGAACTTAGTTAGGGTTTTATCTATTATCATCCATAGGAATATAAACTTTACTGTACTTTCTTGGTCCTAATTAAAATGGAGTATAATCATCCAAAATCCAAAGCTACATTTAATCATCTGAGCTATTCTTATTGTTTAAGGCATTCTGAGGTTCTGAGATCCTTGATAATAAACTTTTAGGAATAAAAGGAGAAATATTAGCTTCTACATTTTAGAAAATTTGCTTCATATTAGGCTATAGGAAAATTACTGGTATGCATATATTTTCCCTCCATTGAACTGCAACCTTAGGTCATAAATGCATGTTTTATTAATAGTATTAATATTGACTGGATAAGTCTATATAATTAATTTGCATGCTTAGCTATTCCCTCCCATCTTTCTCCAAATTTTGCATTTCTCCTCCCTTATGTACTACTTTGAAATCTTCATTAATCTTCATGATTTTTTCTTTTCTATAATCTTTGGTTGAAGATTTTGGCTCTTAATCTTTAAGAACTGTACCATGATATCTAAGATTGTCCATCTATTCTACATCATCTCATCTTTTTTTTCTCACGAACCTTGTTTTTAAATCCTTTTATTGCTTGCTACATATTTGACCTAGAATATAACTTAAGTAAATACCAACCTCTCTAACTACTAAGACATTTACTGCTTTTATTTGAAAATATATAAGAAATTTCTCTCTTCAAAACAGCACGTTCACTCAAATTTAAAACCATGGAAAATGCTAAATTTACACAAGTCCAATAAAGATGCAGTGTTGTAGGTCCTATGAAAAATATGAATCTGATTTTGTAATGTCATTAAGGAAATACTATCACAAAAACAGCATCAGGTGTGGCTGCAAGGCCATTAAAAAAATAATATGCCAGGAAACATTTTTAGTAGTTTCATTGTCTAAAGTTAAATTGAACACTTAGTCATCTTGTGCCAGTAATAGAATTGTTCAATTACTCAACTAGAAATACTTATATATATGTATACACACACATTGCATACTTTACTGTTGTGCATTTATTTTATGCTAATTATAGCTCAATAAAGCTGATAAAAAATATTATATGAAATTACTGGAAAACTAAATGAAATTAAAAATAATAATATACTAATTGTTAAAAAATCGCTGTGTAGTATAAACTTAGGAAGACTAATATCAGGTAGAATTTTTTTTTTAAAAAAAAAGGAGTTTCAAAGACAAAGGAGTCTTCCACAAGACATTAAAGCAAATGAAAGATAGGATTATACATATGTGAGGGTAGGGAGATTTACAGAGGATAATAGAAATGTTTAATTAAACTTTTATTTTACCTAAAAAGAAGTGAACCCACATATTTACTAGGTACTCATTATTAGCAGTTGACAGAATTGAATAAAAATAGTGTTATAATTTCTGAACTCAGCGTAATACAATGATTAAGAACAAGTTGTCTGAGGTCTGGTGACTTAGTTTTAAATATTTGCCCCAAATTCCCTAGCTCTGTGATTTTGGACAAATTATTTAATCTCTCTAAGCCTCAGGATTTTTATTTATAATATGGGAAAAACAGCAATATGTACTTTTGGGATTTGTGGTGAAGAGTCAAAGTCAAAAAATACATAAACTACTTAGCACTGGGTTTGTTGAGAATAAAGGCTAACATATTTTTAATGGAAATTAGACACTGTGTTAGGTTGGGGAAATGTTTACTAGCATAGTCTGTGTAGTAATATGATGAAACTGTATTTTTAAACATATTGCTTCACAACACTTCTCTATGCTAGGAAGCGATAAATGTAGCAGTGGGGAAAAGAAAAATTAAGTAATTTCCCCATTAAGTAAAGTTCGTATCAATGAAGAGGTAAATTTCAGTAGAAACTATAATATCTCTTGTGACATCAACTATGTGTGTTTTCAGTGGTATGATAGCCTCTTCCTTATGAATGATATCTAGGCCATGTTCCTCAAAATCCCTCTGTGCAGTAGCCCAGTCTGATAGAATGAAAACTGAATGTCAAACTGGCATGAAAAATAAGAGTAGTGAAGGGCTTCCCTGGTGGCGCAGTGCTTGAGAGTCCGCCTGCCGATGCAGGAGACGCGGG
>NW_006799724.1:1482043-1566210 GCF_000442215.2 Lipotes vexillifer
GAAGATCCCACATGCCGCGGAGCGGCTGGGCCCGTGAGCCATGGCCACTGAGCCTGCGCGTCCGGAGCCTGTGCTCCGCAAATGGGAGAGGCCACAACAGTGAGAGGCCCGCATAACGCAAGGAAAAAAAAAAAAAAAAAAGAGTAGTGAAGAAAATCTGAACACTACATGCACTAGGTTTTGCTTAAAGGGCATATAGAAAATAATTTGACATAAATATTGATATGTGGAAAACATTGATATGTGGGGAACTGTATTAACACAAAGCATCAGACATAGGGCTGCTAAATTTAAACAATATTTTGCTTTAAAAAATGAGAAAAAAAAAAAAGGAAAATTCTGAAGAGGGAAAAATAGCCAAAGCAGAAACTGATCATTTTGGAAAAGGTCAACAAATAGTGCAAACAAGACCCATGGCAGACTCTGAAATTTCCCATATGGGAAAGCCATTCATATGTGCAGAAGTATCAACAGCTTTGAAGTTAAGTAAGAAGGATAATTATTGCTTTAACTAGATACATCTCCAAATGAAATTTAGGGCAAAATAGAGCTATTCCTTGCCATAAATTATAGGGATATAGTTTTCCTAGAACTCATGGTTCCTATGACTTATTTTCAGGTTGCTTCACAGAAACAGATTGTTGAATATATTTACTCATTAGCAGAAGTCTAAACAAGTCAATTCTACAAAATAATAAATACACAGAGGAAAAAACTAAAAGAGTAAATTGAGTTTCAATTTTTAATGACATGCACATCCAACTTAGAAGATAGTTAACCATGCCCTAAAAATTCTGTGATTTCTTGATATCATTAATAAAGTCATACTCAAATAATGTTTTCTCATTGAAATTGTTGTTAAACTGTCTTTTTTTTTTAACATCTTTATTGGGGTATAATTGCTTTACAATGGTGTGTTAGTTTCTGCTTTATAACAAAGTGAATCAGTTATACATATACATATGTTCCCATATCTCTTCCCTCTTGCATCTCCCTCCCTCCCCCCCTCCCTATCCCACCCCTCTAGGTGGTCACAAAGCACAGAGCCGATATCCCTGTGCCATGCGGCTGCTTCCCACTAGCTATCTACCTTACGTTTGTTAGTGTATATATGTCCATGCCTCTCTCTCGCCCTGTCACAGTTCACCCTTCCCCCTCCCCATATCCTCAAGTCTGTTCTCCAGGAGGTCTGTGTCTTTATTCCTGTCTTACCCCTAGGTTCTTCATAACATTTTTTTTTCTTAAATTCCATATATATGTATTACCATATGGTATTTGTCTTTCTCTTTCTGACTTACTTCACTCTGTATGACAGACTCTGGGTCTATCCACCTCATTACAAATAGCTCAATTTCGTTTCCTTTTATGGCTGAGTAATATTCCATTGTATATATGTGCCACATCTTCTTTATCCATTCATCCGATGATGGGCACTTAGGTTGTTTCCATCTCCAGGCTATTGTAAATAGAGCTGCAATGAACATTTTGATACTGTCTTTTCTTTCATCATTACATATACTTCAATGCCCACCAGGAACCCTGCTATCATCCACACTTTATAGTCACGGTGAACAGATTATATGGCAGTAGAAGATGATATACCATATACCAGCCTCCCTCTCCCTACCTTATTAATATATTGGAGACTAAGCTAGTTCTGACACATTAGCAGGCTCTCAGAACACATATAGGTTACTAGGTAGGTGAACATTAGATCTGGTGACTCTTCTGACAAGTCAAAGCTTCTCTTTAAAGGCTTATTCATCTAAGCTTTCTCTCATAATCTATTTATATATAGGACTCAAAAGAGACTTTGATCAAAAGTGGTGGGATCATATCTTTAACAGTGTGAAAGTTAGATTTATTTTTTACATCTGCTAAACTGCTTTTTCATATACATTCTGCCAGTGACTTTCACAAGCATCACTCCTGTGCATATACCAGAGACTTCATGCTGCAAATACTGCTCCTTGTGCTTGAGGCAGAGATTCTACCACTAGAAGTCCTATTCAATCACTTGATAAGTATTAATATGTCAGCCATAAGAAGGCCTAAGACCCTTGCCATTAAATTCCAGGTTGTGTGTAAGGCACTATAGGGGGATGTATACCTTTTAAATAATATGGGCAATATGTACATCATCTGAGTTAAATGAACACCATTTATACCCATGGATCTTAGATGTGTAGAGCCAGGAATATTAACAGAAGAGCTCTTATTAGATATCAGAGTAACAATTGCCAAGTACCCCTGTAGTAGACCATTATGCCATAGTTTCCTGAAAATATCCTCATGTCTTAGTTTCTTTCTTAGCTCTCTATTTTCCCCTTGTGAGTTATCTTCTATTTATTTGACACAGTTTATGTAATCTATCTCTACACTTATTCTTGCTCTGTTGTCAGATATTAAGTGGCCTAAGCCACTTGACATCCTAGTTCACTACACCCGACTTGTGACTATCTTATTTACTTGGACTAGTTTGGAGTATTTACTTGATTATTTATTTGGATTATTTACTTTATCCTGACACGATCAGTTCCATTCACCTTTACTTATTGCTAAGGTCCACTTTTTTAAATGTGGTTGATTTTTATCTATATTTCACAAGAAATGTTGTAGATTACAATTCATGGGGTAAAATGTGGAGTCTGAAAATACCATGAAACACCATGGAGCATACTCAAAAGAGGAGAACAATTTTAGGTTTATGCTGCCTCTGTGAAGAAACACTCTCAACCAACATTGAATTCACTCTAGGTCTTAATTACAAAGCCAGAGTTCCATTAAGAATGTCAGGGACACTGTTCACAAAAAAGGGGCAATTTATGTAGCACAATCTGTCAATTTCACACTCTATCTCTTTGGCCTACACCTCAGGTAGTTTACATAGAGGACTTAAATATACCAACAGCTTCCTGCATCTCTGCTCTGGAGATATCTCTGGCCACGGGAAGATGCTTGCTAGGCAGTCACACAAGGCAAGCTTAAAGTGCATGCAAGATAATTCACTGGAGCTCCTGGAGCCCCAGGGGTTGTAGGTAATTTCTCCAATTTTTATTTGCAGGGCAAGGGGTTATATATAAGTTCTTCAATTCCCTGCCCCTCAGTAGTCAAATTCTGTGGCATGTTTTGCACAGTCTTTTAGCAGCTTCTGGTGATATTAATTCCAATTGCCAACAGGGGTAACTTGCTCATTAACTCATCTTCTATTGACTTTACTCCATTCATTTCTCACTTCCCTTCTTTCTCAAGTGGTCCCAGGGCTCAACTCACAAAGAGATTTCTTGTATCTAAATTCCTGTGTTAGTATCTATGGAAGAACTCAAATTAAGATAAAACATAAGGATTTGTTCCCCAAATTGATCATATTTATAGTTCATGTAGTCTAAATTGTTACCTAGTACTAGGTACTTTATTATTTTGACCTCTGCCTCAAGAGGTTAGAAAAGTAGTTGGAATATACTTGTTTAAATTAATAAGATACCATGTATCTCATACATGGTATCTTAATTTAAACAAGTATATTCTTGGTATTGTATTAATTATTTATATACATTTTGTTGAAAGACATTTAGTATTTCCTCTTAGTAGCTTAGAAATTAAATTAAGGTTGTACCAGATTATTTTCACCCCATTGGTCTATAATCAGATAACAAAAGGGATCTGACTGTCAGTCATACTCACACAATATCAGAGACTTTACCTGATGTTATGAGTTGAATTTTGTCCCCCCCACAAAAAAAAATGTGTTGAAATCCTAACCTCTAGTACCTCAAAATGTAGAAACAGTGTCATTGCAAATGCAATTAATTGAGATTTGGTTCTACCAGAGTAGGGAGGCCCTTAATCAAGCATAACGAGTGTCCTTATAAAAGATGGCATGTGAAGACACACACACAGAAAACGCCATGTAGTAATAAAGGAAGACAATAAAGCTACAAGCTAATGAATGCCAAGAACTGCCCACAAACCATAAGAAGCTAGGATGAGGCAAGGAATGATTCCGTTATGTCTCTACCAACACCTTGATTTTAGACCTCTACCTTCGGAATATGTTTCTGTTGTTTTAAACCACTCAATTTGTGGTACTTCGGCAGCCCTAGGAAACTAATATACTTAGTATCAAGCTATATTTAAGAATTCAAGGATCCTAGTAATCACAAGGCACAGGCAAATAGAGATAACTCCAGGTCAGGTACTGTATAGCACTCCAGGTCTTTCCTTTCCATATCAGACACACTTTGACCAGATTAATATAAAAGTATCTAAGAAATATATGGAGTCACATTCATAATAGAGAAGGGAGCCCCTCAGTCATCTCCATTTTATACTTAAATATTTAAATAGCTAATGTGATTTTTCCAGGGATCCATGCCACCTAAATTCATGGATTCCAAGTGTATTTACCTCAGGCACACTAGACAAACTAGGTAAATCCTGCTAAAACGATTCCATAGATAACAACTTTCCTACTGGCAAAACCATTAAATAGTTTGTCTGCAGATCTGTCATTAGCATGTTTACAAGGTTTGATAAAGCTTTTCCCACCAGCAAAGGGATAGAAGAGATTCCTGACCTGCTGCTTAACCATTTTTCTTCCAACACAATAAAAGTATATTTATGTTTTAAACTTATTTTTTAGCTCTCTGTAGATTTTAGAGATAAATTATTGGTTAATTAAAGGAAATTATAAGGAAGATAGTATCTGCTGTATTTCTGCTGTATTCAAACTTTTTTATATTATTGTTTTTTAAATGCTTTATCTTTAGTCTTAGGAAAACATGATATGTTAGAAAGACATGATTTTACCACTTGGTCATGTAGTCTTGAACAAGTTACTTAAACTCAGCTTAAACTTTGTAAACCTGAAATAAGAATAACTAGTCCACAATTAAATTTTAATTATTGGGTACCATGAATCTCACTGTAAATGCACCATATTAGTTCCTTCTTTCTCACCTTGGTCTCACCTCAATAATTTCTAGCGACTCCACTCTGTTGTTTCAAGGTACAGTTGCTGGATTGTAGACAGTATTCTCAGCGTAGATACTTCACATTTTGGTAATGTGTGTTGTTTTGTTTTTAGGAATAAAGTTTCATAGTGCTTTAGATTTAAACTGAGAGTGAATTTCAATGTCTTCTTTGCATGCTATGTTTAAAAAAGTGGGTAAAAGCATTAAAATCTTCAAATATAGCTTTAAAATGTTGTTTGATTCATATTAGAAAGATGCAAAGCAATATAAATAGAAATTTAATCCTGGGGATAAAAAGGAAGGGCTTTAATTATTATAACAGATGATATGAAATTTAGATAGGTTGATATATTTTATATATTTAAAGTGTGCCATTTATAGTTCTGGATCAGAAGAGTGGCATCATTTTTTAACAAAAGTTAACTCTTGGGTAAGCGGCAGGCTGGGATATAATATATCTATTTCATATGTTTAAGATAATTTTTTAGTTTAAATTAAATTTCAAATCTGCATACCATAGCATATGTGTGAATACATAGTGTTCATATAACTGTGTGACACAGAATTTTCACAAAGACATCAGAGCCAATTTAGTGGCTTTCTCCTGGGCTATAGTCCTCAGTTACACCCTGAATAGAATTTAAACTCTTACGCTGTGTGTCTTTCTTTAAGTCAACATCCCTATCCAATAACTCTCCAGGGATAATCACTTCTGAATTCGTAGAGATTAATTACAGCACTTTTTGTACATTATAAATAGATAATTATTAATAAATACTCTTTTGTACCTGGCCTTTTAACTCAAGATTATGTTTGTGAGGCCCCATCCATATTTTTAAGTGTAGTCACTGTTCTCTCTATGTGGAATATTTTGTTTGTTTGTTTATTTTTGCCATAGTCTTTTCATGCTCGACTCATTCTTATCATTCAGGTCTATCATGAAAAGATGTGATTTCAAAGGAGATGTTTTGATATTCATCCTCCTCCTTCCATTTGACTACTTTACAGTACTTACTGTTATTGGAAATCATTTTGTATACTTACTTTTTATAGATAATTGATTGAGGTATAATTAATTAACAAAATAAATTTCACATATTTAAAGTATAATTTTGACATAGGTATACACCTATGAAAACGCTAAAACTCCTCCATGAAAACATCATCTTTGAGGGGAGATAGTGATAGAGAAGGAACATGCAGGGAAATTCCAAGATATGGATATTATTCTGTTTCTTCATCCAGTGTTGACTGCATATTTGCCTTTGTAGAGTTTCACTGAACTGAATACTGATGATTTGTGCACTTTTTTCTAGTGTATATTATATTTCAATTTTCAAAAATTATGCTCTGATTTGTCTTCAACTCCTATGCTTTCTTTGCTCGAATCTTAATGTCTATTTTTGTGCAGTTCTTTTTATACAAAAGTATTTTTCACATATTTATGAATAAAGACTCAAATCTTCCAGGCATTGTAACAGACGCATGGAACTGTATGTTTAACTAACTCAAGGGTTAGATTTTAATATAAACAGCAATCTACTGTTAACCTAACTTAAAGCTGCATGAACTTATGTAAGAGTATCAAGAGTTAAAAGATTTTTGCCTGATTTATAATCTGAAGATTTCAAGTGACTAAAATTCCCTTAAAAATAATTTAAATTTTAGACAGTTTTTTCTTTAAAAGGCATACTAATTAGATCTCTAAAAAAGAACTAAAATACTGGCTATATTTTTCTTGCAAAATTCCTTATGTCTCGTGAAGAAATACCTTATGTTTCAGCATCCACTGAGTTCATAAACACCACCTGAATGTTTTCACACTATGTAATTGTGTTATGTGAGAAAAGCAGTCCTTTCACCCTTAATTGTCTTCTAATGTATGCTTACCATATGGCAAGCTGCTGAGTATAACAAAACAGTGATGCTAATGCTCTTTTATTTTATTGAAATCTGACAGTAAATAAGTCAATAATAATCTTAGGCATTCTTTAAGTAGAAGGGGTGTCTTCTGTCACCTCTCTAGAAAGACTACCAAAATAACCCATTGACTGAATAAAGATAGATTTATTGCTTACTGCAGAAAGGCAGTGAACTATCTGGACAGTTTTAGGAGTACTTGGAACAGAAAGGTCAGGACAGGATATATATAAGATTTGGGAGATCCAGTTAAAGGGGGTCCTTTCAGTGAGAGGGTATACTTGAAATTGGGTCAAATTTGTAAAATAATAATTTATTAGTAAGGGACTCAGTTGGGATTGTCAAGGTGAGTCTTGATGAGCCCATTTGAGACGTCGATGGCTGCGAGAAGAGAATTGTACTTCAGGAGAGCTAGTGAAATATTCTATGCTTTGGGTATCTGGATTTTCATGAAGTACTTAGAACAAATTTATCTGAAACTTAACCTTCCTGGGTAAGAGTTTCCTGGCAGAGCAAAATAATGTTAATGCAGACTGTTGGACAGTAATGTTAATACAGACACTCAGCTTTCAGTTCTCAAGGATTTTAAAGAAATCTATACTGAGAAATAGCTTCACCAATTATTAAAAATGCTCAAACTTACCACTAGTAATATGGCATAGTCCTTCCTAGAAATGACACATGTTTGAGATGCTGAGAACTATATAAAATAGTAACTTAGTCAATAATGTGAAAAAATCAAATAATTTAATAGCTAAAAGCATAAAAGCAGTACTAAGTACATGTAATGAAAAAGCACAAAATAATTTTACCAAAGTGTTCCTTGTAATGATTTTCATCATTTTCTCTTTCCAACATTTTATAAATTTTTTGATATTAATTATTTTTAAATATAGATCTTGTCTTCAGAAGGTTGTTTCCCATATTTACTCTTGTCTATGTATTTCTCCAGTTTATCATCTTGAGAGGTATCCATTTTTTTCACATTTATTTTACTTAAAATAGCAATGCATCTTACAAGTTAAGGTATTTAAAAATTACTATCAATCTGGCAGCACATGTAAAAAACCTTCTATTTTCATTATCAGACTCAGTGGTGTTAAATATGTTGAAATATTGGTATGTAGGTATATTTTAACATTAAATATTCAAGAATTCAGTAAGTAATATCATGGATAAACTTTGAGGTTATCAATCAGTGTTTATGGAATGAGTAATTTCAAATGCAAATTGCTAATTATAGCTCAAGTAGCAAAAAATACATTTTTAAACTAAAAATTACTTTAAGAAGTTAACATCAATATTTTTATTCCAAATATTATATGGTTTATGAATTATGAGTTTGAGTTTCTTAAGTTAATCCATGAATTCTAGAAAAAAAAATCCATTACTGGATCCTTTTTCGATTGGCCTTAAATTAGGTGCTTAAAGAGCTTTCAGCATTTAAATGCTCATTGTAAATTAGATTACTGAAGCACAACATAGTGTCTTATTTCTGAGCAATTATTTTTTCCAAGTTTTCTACAGGGAAATTATTATTAGCACATTCTATTTTCCAAATAATTTGTCCTTCAAATTTACTGAGTTTAAGTACTTTCTTTATTAGTTTGTTTAATCATTTCATTCATCCTACAATCTAAGTGGAAGATACTTTAAACCAAAGGACTTAACTGTATCTATTTGAGGAGAGATGATGGCTAGCTCAGTTCTCTTGGGTGTGAGCTCTGCATCAATCTTCGAGATTATTCCCTCTAATATTCAGTTGAAATGGCTTTTACAGATAAGCAAATACCAGTAAAGAAATTCCAGGAATTCATTAGTTTGGTCTTCATGAAATAAATACATTATTTTTTAGACTTCAAATTGTGCTCAAGTATATAAATGAGTTTTTATCACCTCCTATCAGATGAAGACACATTTTTTCCTTTTATTAATATGAGCAGTTGAGCTTTGACTCTGATATGTCTATTTTAGCATGTATACACAGCAGATAGTCTCAGCCTATCTGTTCTATATTTATGTCTCTTCAAAGTTATCCACATATTGTTACAGTGTACTTAACTCAAACAGACATTTAAAATAAAATTGAATAGTAATTTTATAAATATTATGTTTAAATAATTTACAAAGGCTTAACTAATATAAAATTTTTTAAAATCAAGTTTTAAGTTTTAACTTGTCTAAATTCTGTTCTGTTTCTCTCCTCTGATTATGATTATAGAACATAAATTCTGTGGAGGGTATGTAAAGCATATAACTTATGGGAAAGTTTTGTAAAAGGTTATTAAAAAAACTCAGATAACAGAAATACAGTACTGCTGGACAAAGAGAATCAATCATACTGGTGATACAGAAATTGGCAGTTATCACAAAAATGTTAGGACTAGTGATATCTGAATTTTAAGGCATTTCATTCAAACCTATCCCCTTAAGATTACTGAGGGACAACTGCAGCAGTTTTCAAATGGCTTTTCCCCCTACAGCCTGTTTTATATACTACCTTCTGAAACAGTGCTCATTATACCACTGACTATTGTAGGTGCTGAGTAGTTTTTTAGTGACTGGAAACCTAAGTACAAAGAACCAGTAAGGAAAAAATATATAGCAACAGCTTACTTTTCCAGACATATTTCTTCAATTTCCTTGAACCCAGTTCTTCTCCTCTGCATTATTCAAAGTCCACAAACATACCCATCAATTCTCAGACTTGCTGCTTTCCTTCAGCACACAGTAATTTACATAAAATCCTACATCGGCCAACTGAAATCCATTTTGCCTTCACTTGCCATCTTACATGGCTTCTTCTATGCATGCATGCATTCATTTATCACACAAATGCTGAGTACCAGCTATGTGTCAGGCACCATAACCACCCTAAATAGTTAGGATTTAGATGCATCAGTGAGCAAAACTGCCAAAGATACCTGGATTTGAACAGCTGATATTCAGGCTAGAGTAAACAGAGAATAAACAACACGTATGATAAACAAGTAAATCATAATTATTAAGAAGGTAAAAAAATTCTATGGAAATTCCCTGGCAGTCCAGGGGTTAGTACTTGGCACTCTCACTGACGGGGCCCTGTGTTCAATCTCTGGTCAGGGACTTGAATACCTCTGAATTAGCTGTTGATTTTTAAAGAAAATATTACCCACAAGCCACATAACATGGCCAAAAAAAACACACTATGGATTTATACATATATATATATATATATATATATATATATATATATATATATATGGAAAAGTGTTAAGTAGGAGAAGGAGTGCTGAGGGAGGGAGGAAGCAGGTTGAATTATTAAATCTGGATGTTCAATGCAGGTCACTGAAAATGAGACATTTGAATAAAATACAGAAGAAAATGAGGATGTTAGCCACAGGAAGAGCTGGGACCGTATCCATGAGGAGCGAGCTTGCCTGGAATGCAAGAAAAAGCATATAGGCCAGTGAATCTGGGGTTGAGTTAGCTTACCAGGGTACTAAAAGAAAAAGCCAGAGGGGTAGGAGTGCAAATCCTACAGACCAGTGAGTGAAATGGGGACAAATGCACAGATTTATCAAAGGAATGAAGTTATCTGAGTTATATATTTAAGGGATCATGTAGGCTTCTATGTAATTCTTTAGGGAAAGGAAGGCAGGTAGAAGCAGTAAGGTATAAGGAGCTAGGAAGTTATTGACATAATCAAGAAGTCCCATTACCCCCACAAGAAGAGAGATATCTTGGATATAATGGGGAAGATGAAGAATAGTGTTACTGTACATATTTGAACAATAAAGCCAAGAAGATTTCTTCTATGAAATTTTCCCCAAATCTATAGATACACACTTCTATAACACTTGTTTCATATTGCATTATAAAATATATCCCAGCTCTTATTTTTCTAAATATTTTTGTCACAAGTTTGTGTCTTACAAGGTCAAGAAATATCTAATGACTTGTTGAATACCTCTGAATTCACTTAATATTTTGAAGAAAATATTACCATAGAATATATATATATATATATATATATTTTTTTTTTTTTTTTTTTTTTCCGGACGCGCAGGCCCAGCGGCCATGGCTCACGGGCCCGGCCGCTCCGCGGCACGTGGGATCCTCCCAGACCGGGGCACGAACCCGCATCCCCCGCATCGGCAGGCGGACTCCCAACCACTGCACCACCAGGGAAGCCCACCATAGAATATTTATAAAGCAACTGAAATTAATACTATGTAAACATTTCTGAAACACAATGTTTTGAAAAGTATGTGTATACATATAAACATATATGTATATAAATATATACATACACATGTACATATACATGGGGAAATGTATGTATATATATACATATACACAGATATGTATATACAGATATATATATATATATATTTTTTTTTTTAATAAATACTTCTGTTGGGGGCATATATATATATATATATATACACCCACACATACATATATACATGTATAAGTGTATATATATATATACATATACCTATTGTTGGGACATATAATTTTTAAAAAATCTCTTCCCAACCTAGAAAACTTCTTCCATATAGGTAGAAGAAAAAGAAAACAATATTACTGTTGAATAAGAATTAAATCAGAATGTGATGTACATCATAGTCAATCCACTGATTTTAGAGACAATTTTTATATAGGCAAATGGCCAACCATCACATATATGTTCTCAAGATAAATAATAAATAGTCCTCAAGTAAAAGGATTTAACAGCACTATAGGTCACACATAATTCATCTGGTAATTGGAATGACCATCTGTGTTAGGAAATTGGCTTTATCCAAAGGAAAAATAAATTTCTCATATCTTTATGACACTAATGTCATACCTAAGTAATTTTGCAACTTGGAGAGAGGCATCTACCCAAATTAGGCTCCTTCCTTCTCACAGAAACTTGGAGATAGTGGGGCTAGCTTCCTTGAAGATTACACTTCAAACAGATGGCTCCCAGGTCCTTGAGAAAGCATTCCTGGATCTTAAAACTGGCAATAAGCTTAATTAGCTTTTACAAGATTTATATATATTTCAAAGAGACAGTGAAGAGTTTACACATTTTCTAAAGTAATTGAGCTCAGAAAAAGGAGGGGAGAAGTCTCTTATTTATAACAGGAGAATTAAGCATTTCATTTTTATTTGTATTTGCTCTTGTGGCACACACACATGCACACACAAACACATAGACCAAAACATAACATTGTGTTACACTAGCTCCTTCAAGAAACAGACACAAAGATAAGATTAAGTGTGCAAAAATTTATTAGAAAAAATGAATGAGATAAAAAGGAAGGAGCTTGGAGAGCTATGATTCTGAGATGCAAGTCTGATCTCAAATGCAGGAATGAGTGAAAGATGGAAGAAAATTTGGGTGCAAGCATCTTACACTGATCTCAAGTGCTAAAGAATTGTCATGGAATCTTGGAGTCAAAGTCATTTATGAGGTCACAGGATTTCCTGGACAGGCCTACCATAATATTCCTACCATGCTCAGGCACTGGCTTTGAATAGCTCATCAGAAATCTAGTTTAGGCACAAACATGGTAATGGATTTCAGAATGCAATAGCTTGGAAAGTTGCTCAATGATGTTTGCTGTGGTCAGAGATCTGAGAGGTATATTCTCATGGCCACAGCATTCATATATTCATTTTTCATACGATTTTGGAAAATCCTTTGAACATTTATATATTTTTTAGGTTTGAGAATCTGGATTCCATGATAGAGGTTATTCTCATTGCCAGATTTTTTTAATCTGATTAGTCCAAAAAATGATAGTTGAAAGAATACTTGTGCCCTGAAGATATTTAGTTTATCATTTATATATGTTATATGTCTACTGAGAAGAGTTACTTGAAAGTCATGATTTATTTATTTATTTAAAAAATAAATTTATTTATTTATTTATTTTTGGCTGTGTTGGGTCTTCCTTGCTGTGTGCGGGCTTTCTCTAGTTGCGGCGAGTGGGGGCTACTCTTCGTTGCGGTACGCGGGCTTATTGCGGTGGCGTCTCTTGTTGCGGAGCACAGCCTCTAGGCATGTGAGCTTCAGTAGTTGTGGCACACAGGCTCAGTAGTTGTGGCTTCAGGCTAAGAGTGCAGACTCAGTAGTTGCGGCGTACAGGCTTAGCTGCGGCATGTGGGATCTTCCTGGACCAGGGCTCGAACCCGTGTCCCCTGCTTTGACAGGCGGATTCTTAACCACTGTGTCACCAGGGAAGTCCCATAAGTCACTATTTAGAGTCAAGGAAAGTATCTGCTTTATTGCATGCTGTTGCAGAACAACAGTTTTCTTGATTATCATTTTTTATTCACATTCTTTTTTGCCCAAAACCATCACTTTAAATTTGTTCTACCTGGAAACATAAAGTAAATCTTGAATCTCTTGACAATTACAAAATCCAAAAATCTTTTAAAACTGAATGTATTTATCAGATTAATGCAAAAATCTTTGGATGGCAAAACCTGACGTGTATTTAATGTGAACCTATTTAGTGTTTTTGTTGTCACTTGAAGATATTAATGTTTTGCTACACAAATAGTAATGTGTTTGTGCTAACTTTGCAAACTGTCAACTTGGCTTGACTGACCTATGTTTCCCAGAATTCCCACCAGTGGTTAGGACTCAGCCCTTTCACTGTGTGGGTCCAGGTTTGATCCTTGGTTGGGGAACTAAGATCCCTCATGCAGTGCAGCCAAATTAGAAAAAAAAAAAAAAAAGAAGAAGAGCAGTTTAAAATAAAAAAATGGATGAGCCACCAAAGGTATTTCTCCACAGGATGTGAAGGGCAGAAGTGAAGCAGCAGCCGTTTTGTTTTTGTACTCAAGAGGTCAGGATAGAGACTATGTGTTGACTTTCCTCATTGGTCTGTGGCAGCTGCCTGGCCTGAAATTAAATCCACTTTTCCCAGAATCCTCCTTTAGTTTCTCTACTTCTGGGTCATATGTGCATTTATGTATATGATAAAAGATATCAGCTTCTTCTCTAAGATACTCTCTTCAGCAAGTATGAAGGCCATGTGAACTGACTTTGGTTCCAGTCTATTCTCATGGGTTCTTCTGTTTGTGGGTTCCAGCTTATCCTGGCTTTCACCCACATTACATTCATTTTTAATTCCTAACTGCCTGCCTTGTGAACTTTAAGCACATATAAAATAGGAAAGTATCACACTGTTGAAACAGCTCACAGAATTGTGTGAGGTCAAATCTCTGAAACAAATTCCTGCAAATATGTATGCATTTAAGTAGCAACACAAATGATTCTATTTCTCTGATTGAACACTGACCAGTACAGAATTTTGTATCGAGTGGTTCCAAAGAAACATAATCTTAATTCATTCTATGTTACCTGTAACTGGGTCTCTGATCTTATTAAATTTAAATATATTAATACCTATGTTTTCAATTTTAATTGAATTGAATTTTACTTTTTTCCCCTCTGGTTGTGTAGATTTAAAAAAAAAAATTATTGTTGTATAGTTGATTTAATGTCATGTTAGTTTCTGCTGCACAGCAAAGTGAATCAATTATACATATATCCACTCTTTTTTAGATTCTTTTCTCATATAGGTCATTACAGAGTATTGAGAAGAGTTCCCTGTGCTATATAGAAGGTCCTTATTAGTTATCTATTTTATATATAGTAGTGTGGATATGTCAGTTTTAATTTCAGAAGGGACATTTATAGTCCACAATATGCAGAGGCAAAACAGTTCTGTAAATTATCATTTGTAGATATTGTGAAAATAAATAAAAGTAAACCTCATTTAAAATGGAGTCAGGAAGCCCCTGAAGGGAGAGCTCTCATGCACATACCACTCACTGCAGCCTGCATAACCCGTAGGAAGAAGGAAAATAAGACTTTAACAAGGTCTGTTCATATAGAATTCTTTGTATAAAGTTTTCTCAGTCTCAACTTCTTATCTTTGATGATAAGAATGTTACTTTTCTTCTGGTACAAGGGAGAACATTTTTCACAAGGGAATTTAATCTCCCGCTTTTAAGAAAAAGAAGGAAATGCCCCAGCAGCATTTCCTGCCCCAGCAGGAACGCACTAACCACCACCTGCAGCCAATAAGAAACTGCTGAAATCTTGAACTCTTGTTCTTCTTCAATGAAATTTCATTCAAAACAACCCTCCCCAATTTCCTTCCAAAACCTAATAAAAGTAGACCTTCCCTCTGTCTCTTCAGATTTACCTGATTCACCAGCTTGCCTGTCTTGAATTGCAATTCTCTGCTATTTCTGAATAAACCCATTCTGCTGGTAAAATAATGGGCTACTTTATTTCTGTGGTTGATATTATTTGGTAATCAGAAGTGAGAGCCAAAGAAGACTCCAACAGCTCCTAGGCACGTGAGCAAACAAATGCTAGTAGCCACAAAGCTCATTGAGCTCAGTGCTTTCTCCCTAATCCTGGAGTTTGAGGGTCTCTCCTGGATCTGAGCCCCACTCTCTTTGCATTTTGAGCTCTCCAGCTTTATTTGGGATCTGTTGTTATGAAACTTCTTGGTAAGTGGCTCATTCTGTTCAAAAGAGGGAAAAACATGTGATTCCTGGTATTTTAGAACAGCTGTTGGAAAACAGGACCCATAATAATTAAGGTGTTTTAGGGAATCCAAAGGCAAGATAGGATCCACCTAGTCCCTGGACCAGGATCTTGTGCCTTTCTGAAAAAATGGATGAACTTCTGGATAATTTGGCATTATAATGGCCATTCTGGGGAATCTTTATTTTATATAAGATTTATAAGGGGCACCCTTAAAAAAGAGGATCCCAAACCTCTCAGAGACAATGGAATACATTCTTTGATTGGGACACAGAAACTTCTAAGACAAAATTACTTACAGCATGCAAATAAAAAATCTTTAGTAAAAAACTTTGGCTATCTGAGCAAGTAAACTCAACTTACTGAATCTGCCAGAAACACAATTTGGATGCAACTATTCCTTTGAGTTTTCTACCTGAGACATGGCTAAAATCATTAAAAACAAAACCTGTAAGATGTATGCATCTGTCTGTATATTATGTAAGTCTATATGTGTATAAGTATATAATATTTTTCTACCTCTAGGTGGCATTGTCAAAATTAATTTGTAAACAACACTATTTAATTGGCCTAAAGAAACATTAAGTGTTTATATAAATCAAGTATACTCTCAGAAATATAGAAACTAACCCAAATGTTTTCTTGAGTTCATATGATCTGAGTTAATCTTTGAAAAATAAAAGTTAGTTTAAATTGCTGGTTTAATGAAAAAGGCATGTCTTCAGAGTTATCAATATTGAATATAATGCAAATATAAAACTTTTTCTACCTGGGTTTACTGATAAAGTTAGGTTGTGCTATTCCTGTCGCAGAATTTGTCAACAAGAAAAACAACTTAAGATGATGTATAACTATTTAATATCTAACCGAAGCATAGTCGCTAAAAAGTGTTTTAAATCATTATAAATAAGATAAAAGTTTATACTAAGTTAAATCAAATAATGGATATTCATTGAAAATCTAAATCATTTCCAGATAGGATGGTATACTGAGATACTGACTGCTAAACTTAAATTTGTCTAGTTTTGGCTTTTTAATTTTTGCAGAGACAAGGGCTATTTGGGGCTCTTAATAAACATGTTTTATGCCACACTGAAGAAAAGATTATTATGAGGAAGAACATACTTCTAAATATTTTTTAATGTATTTATAATTTTTCCAGTCTACTGCAGGATCCTAATATATGAGAGATAGTTCACAGTTGCCTGCTTCCTAGTTTTCACTGGAAAGCAAAAATTACAAATAATTTAAGTTGAGAAAAGAGCTCAGAATACAAAATAGACCAAAGAGAAAGTGTCAAAACATACAGAGTAATAAGCGTAAATTAACTCCACATAAACTGTATGTACTGATGATGAGAGAATTCAAAGAAAGCAGCTAGTGCCGCTTTGGAAGATGAGAAACAGTGGAACTCCCATGAAAGCGTTTTCCTGTGAGAGGATTTACTATAACTTCTTGTTTTTCAAACTGTGTTCACATACTACTGGTTAATTATGATACACATATTACCTGTATTTGTCTATATAGATAAATTGATAATATGTATCTTAAATTTTATCTATAATTTATAAATAGATTTGTTATAGATTTATTTATTATCTATATATAAATAAAAGAGCAATTTCATAAGGTGCAAAACAGAATACATACATGGCATACACTAAAAATAGGAAATACATGTCAATTTATTAAACTTTTTTGGTTAGTTTGTGATCTTTTTTTTAAAACATCTTTATTGGAGTATAATTGCTTTACAATGGTGTGTTATTTTCCATTTTATAACAAAGTGAATCAGCTATACATATACATATATCCCCATATCTCCTACCTCTTGAGTCTCCCTCCTACCCTCCCCATCCTACCCCTCTAGGTGGTCACAAAGCACTGAGATGATCTCCCTGTGCTATGTGGCTGCTTCCCCCTACTTATTTTACATTTGGTAGTGTATATATGTCCATGCCACTCTCTCACTTCATCCCAGGTTACCCTTCCCCCTCCCCATGTCCTCAGGTCCTTTCTCTACGACTGCATCTTTATTCCTGTCCTGCCAAGAGGTTCTTCAGAACCTTTTTTTTTTTTTTCTTAGATTCCATATATATGTGTTAGCATGCAGTATTTGTTTTTCTCTTTCTGACTTACTTCACTCTGTATGACAGACTCTACTCTATCCACTTCACTACAAATAACTCAATTTTGTTTCTTTTTATGGCTGAGTAATATTCCATTGTATATATGTGCCACATCTTTTATAACCATTCATCTGTTGATGGACACTTAGGTTGCTTCCATGTCCTGGCTATTGTAAATAGAGCTGCAATGAACATTGTTGTACATGACTCTTTTTGAATTATGGTTTTCTCTGGGTATATGCCTGGTAGTGGGATTGCTGGGTTGTATGGTAGTTCTATTTTTAGTTTTTTAAGGAACCTCCATACTGTTCTCCATAGTGGGTGTATCAGTTTACATTCCCACCAACAGTGCAAGAGGGTAAACTTTTATTTTTGTTACTTAGATGGTTTTATATATGTAAGTATATATACACATATGTAAGTATATACATAATATACACTATGTTTCTTACTAAGGAATGATTCAGCATGATTGAAAGCTACTGCTCTTATACCACAATGAACTGAGCCACAAAATGGTTTGTGCAGCCAGCTGAAAAGGTCAGTTCAAAAACAACCACCCTTTCTGCCCTGTTCAAACTCAGTGATAATTCCTCAAGGTCAGACTGCAATGATTGTTTAATATGCTCATACTTGTTACCTGGTCTTTTCAGATTTGTAGCCAGGCAGCAACCTTTGTATAAATGAAATTCTCCCATTTCTTATAATTACTTGCAAGCCTGGGAATTCTGGTAGTGGTTTCCCAGATATTTATAGATCTGCCATCAATTTGGAAGTTGTCTTCCTATTTTTCAAATCTTTATTCTGTCTACTCAATTTAGAACAACCCTTTTCAGCAGTAATGTGGGGATCCTGATGCCTCTGTCTGTTCATTCATTCACACTCTATCAGAGCAATGTCAGGATGAAACTGTAGACACAGGTAAGACAGTGAATCTCATACTGTAATTTCCAAAAGTATAAGCTTTATTTTAACTATATTATGTAGAAGGAATTTACATTCACTTAATATAGTGAATAGACAGTTATTCTCTCCTATAAGAGTAAATCTGTAATTATTCTATAACAACTACCTCACGTCATTTCTTTCCTAGATAAGCTTTGTTAAGTTTTTTAAATTGAGAAGATAACATTTGAACTAATGAAATTGCAATTGTCAGCAAAAAAAAAAAGGAAGGAAAAAATTTAAAATACAAACCTGATTTGTTAAGAGCTAAAAGGATTTTGTTTTGTTTGTTTGCTTTTACAAAACTACTAGAAATAATAAGGATGCAAGAAAATATCTGTATATGAAAAGTAGGATATGAGCTTTCAGTGAAAGAAGGTATAAATAATGGAGATGCATTTTTGATACGGGAAAAAAAATTTGTCCTAAAATAAAATGATTGCTCCAGAATAAGAAAAGAAAAAAAGATAGGACAAAAGCTCAATGGATATAGAAAGTTGTAGAAGATTTGTGGAAAAAGTCCTGGGAAGAGATTTTTATGTATGATCAAGCTGAATAAGATTGAATAGATTGGTTATAAGGGTTTTTAAATTAAGCTTTAATATCAATAGTGTACTTAGATAAAACTGGAATTTAATTTTCTTTCATCTGCTAAAAGAACAAAGTTTCGTTGGACTATTATTGATCTGCTCCTGATATAAGAAAATCTTATGAAAGATTTTTCCCTACCTTTATAAGTAATCTGCTTAAAAGCAAAGATTTTATGTTTTACCAACTGTGCTTCACACTGTTTACCCAGATCTTTGATTACTTAAGGAAACTAGTCATCTTGATAATAAAAGAGCTAAGTTTTGCTCTATATTTCTGTGGAGCAACCTTCTATGTTTTCCTGTGAAATCTTTAATTGTTGCTTTGGTCACCTAGATAACTAAGGATAGTTTCACAATGACCTATGATCCTATCTGAGCAGGTATTTTGAAACCTTTTGGTATTTGACAAATACCTCCCCTGCAAAAAAAATCAAGTTCTAAATGAAGTCTTTTTGACCTCAAACTAACTTTGGGATGTTCCAGAGGGCCTCTGGAACATCCCAAAAGATGTGTTCTCTCTCCTTATAAAAGGAGAGATGTTACACTAATTAGGCTTAATTGATTTGTTAAGTTATGTGGGAAACATTATCAAATAAGTGATGCTAAACCTTTATTAGATTATATTTGTGTGGACATGTTATTAATATACGTATTCCAGAATTGTATGAAATTCCTAGAAATCTATGTTCCATTATCACTTGTAATTCTAGTTATTATCTTAAAGTGTTATGTGTCACAGAAATAACCAAATTTCTTCATAAATTGCAATTCTCATCAGATCTTTAACTGTGGCTATTTTTAAGTTATTGTTCCTTACAGTTATTGTTTTACTCTGGTGCTTTTACAAAAGTGTCCTTGCACAAGTGCTTCATCTACAGAGAAGTTCATGGAAAGGGCTCTGACAGCTATTCTGGAATAGAGGTTTCTGATCTTTTCTGATCATACCACTGAACTAGGTAAAAATTTTTGGAACTCTCATGGAGAAACTGATGGCTTCATAAAACTTCCAACAAAAGATCGAAATCAACAAGAATTAGTTACATGGGACTAAATAAACTGAGGAAGATGGTTATAATTCTTTGTATGACTTTTTATTTGAAACTGCTGATTTTTTTAATGTTTTGATTTATCAGATTTAAGAAAGCTTTTTCTCTTAAGCTATATATGACTTTCAGAAATTTGATAAAATGTACCTTTGTAAACAAAATGAAGCATTTTTTTCTCTCTGCCTGATCCCTTCAAAATTCAGAAACTGTCAATGAGTATTTTTCTTTTAATGTCAATATAGTTGTTTGCATGAGTTTAATAAGAATCTGTTCTCCTTGAAACAGGAAACAATTGGAAATATTGGCTATATTATCAAGCCTTTGACTGGAATGTCATATTTGAGAAAGATATACATACACTCAGATACGACCAATTTTAAGAAACTGCCTGGAAAAATCATTCTAGTACCTTGCTTACAAGATTCCAGGAAAGTATTCTTTAAAAAAGCTTATGTGGTCACTCACTATTCTTGCTGCATTTGGGTAAATAATCAGGCCAAAATTAATTCAAACAAATTAGTTTTACTATGATTATCTTTGACAAAAGGAGGAATAATTATGGAGAGAAAAATTGTTTGCACGTTTGTAAATATTAGATTCTTGTCCTGTTAATTGTCTTTAAGGTTTTGTTATACACCTGTAAGCTGAACTAGACCCTGTAAACTGAACTAGACCCTAAACTTTTCAGTTTCCTTAAGTATCTGACTACAGATTCCCAAACTAAACAGTTCCCATTTTCTCACACCTTTCTGTTTTGGAATCAATAAGAAAAAATGCTTCCCTGTATCTCCTTGGAAGGGACTATACAAGGTCCTCCTCACTACCCAGATGGCACCCAAACATCAGACACTCAAGCCTTAGGTACACAGCATATAGCTAAAGAAGGCTCCATCTGATATCCAGTCCTATGTGCACTGGGGACCTTCAAATCAAATTTACCAGGAATCGAAGTACAAGATGGCTGAATGAGATAGCTTTCTCAAGATGACCTTACCAGGCCTGTTTATCTTTTCCCATGGTTACTTCCTACCCTAGTCTCTCTCCCTCCTTTTCTCGCACAGACAATGCTCTCATTTGCATTTCTCAATCTATTACAAAAGGAGGATACTTATCTAATTGTTGGGTTTGCCACCAGAAACTCCCATCCATTAACAACAGTGGTGACCCTTCAGTCCACCCTGTAATACATTTTTTCCGCTTGTCTCAAGTGCTTCCTAATTTCACCCGGCATCCCCTTGATATCAGCTACAAAGTAAAGCTTTTGAAACCTCCCATCAATCCACCCCATTAAGCCTCCCCAGCCCCTTAAATGGGAACTACCCAGGGAATATATGACTGTGAGTTTGCCTCCACAGGGAGAGCCTTTCTCCTTTGGGTCAGAATAAGTGCCAATGAACATATGACCAGAAATCTCTTTTTGACACCAGGAGAGCTGGACAATTTCAGAGCCAAAGCACTGGCAGCCCAACAACAATCACTCAATTCATTGGCTAAAGTAGTTTTGGACAATTGTGTAGCCCTCGATTACCTACTTGCTGAACAAGGAGGCATTTATACAATAGCAAATACCATAAGTTGCACATGAATAAATACCTCTGGAGAGGTAAAAATTTAATTACACATGATAAAGAAACAAGCACAATACAAATTGGACTAGTCATGCTAATTTTAACTCTGCTTTGCATAATTATTTTTCAGTTCTGTACCTGTTGCCTGTCTATCCTTTGTAGAAATGACATACTCATTAGATTGATGCTAGCTTCACACTTTGAGATGATCTCCAATGTTCATGACCTTGAAAGGATATAGACTTTAAATGGGAAAACGCTGAAAGTTCTCCCTCCTGTCCCTCCTTGTTACTAAAATGGTTTCAAATCACAATGCACTTTCCCTCAGATGGGAGACATGACAACCAAGAAAGGTCATTCCTGGAACCAAGGGATAAAACCCACTAAATATGTACAACCTGACTCTTGACAAGCAATGCTTTCCAGGAAAATGCTTGATAAAAAAGGGAAAATGTGAAAATAAATAAAGGAAAGCCTCATTTAAAATGGAGTCAGGAAACCCCTGAAGGTAGAGCTCTCATGCACATACCACTCATTGCAGGCTGTATAACCGGCAGGAAGAAGGAAGATAAGAAGAGTTAACACTTATCCTTCTGAAACTACTCCAAAAAATTGCAGAGGAAGGAACACTTCTGAATATATTCTATGAGGCCACCATCAACCTGATGCCAAAACCAGACACAGATATCTCAAAAAAAAAAATTACAGGCCAATATCACTGATGAACATAGATGCACAAATCCTCAACAAAATACTGGCAAACCCAATGCAACAAAACATTAAAAGGATCATACACTACAATCCACTACGATCAAGTGGGATTTATCCCAGGGATGCAAGGATTTTTCAATATCCACAAATCAATCAACGTGATACACCACATTAACAAACTGAAGAATAAAAACTATCTGATGATCTCAATAGAAGCAGAAAAAGCTTTTGATAAAAATTCAACAACCATTTATGATAAAAAAATCTTCAGAGAGTGGGCATAGAGGAAAAATATCCCAACATAATAAAGGTCATATATGACAAACCCACAGCTAACATCATACTCAATGGTGAAAAGCTGAAAACATTTCCTCTAAGATCAGGAAAAAGACAAAGTTGCTCAGTCTCACCACTTTTATTCAACATAGTTTTGGAAGACCTAATCACAGCAATCAGAGGAAAAGAAGAAATAAAAGGAATCTGAATTGGAAAAGAAGTAAAACTGTCACTGTTTGCAGATGCCATGATGCTGTGCACAGAAAATTCTAAAGATGTTACCAGAAAACTACTAGAGCTCATCAATGAATTCAGTAAAGTTTCTGGATACAAAATTAATATACAGATATCTGTTGCATTTCTATACAATAACAACAAAATATCAGAAAGAGAAATTAAGGAAACAATCCCATTTACCATAACATCAAAAAGAATAAAATATCTAAGAATAAACCTACCTAGGGAGGCAAAAGATCTGTACTCTGAAAACTAAAAGACAATGATGAAAGAAATTGAAGATGACACAAACAGATGGAAATATATGTCATGTTCTTGGACTGGAAGAGTCAATATTTTTAAAATGACCAAAGTACCTAAGGCAACCTACAGTGCAATCTACAAGGCAATCTACAATGCAATCCCTATCGAATTACCAGTGGTATTTTTCACAGAGCTAAAACAAAAAATTTGAAAATTTATATGGAAACACAAAAGACCCCGAATAGTCAAAAAAATCTTGAGAAAGAAGAATGAAGTTGGAAGAATCAGGCTCCCTGACTTCCAATTATACTACAAAGCTACAGTCATCAAAACAGTGTGGTACTGGCACAAAAACAGACATACAGATCAATGGAACAGGAGAGAAAGCCCAGAAGTAAACCCATGCACTTACAATCAATTAATCTATGACAGAGGAGGCAAGAATATACAATGGAGAAAAGACAATCTCTTCAATAAGTGGTGCTGGGAAAACTGGACAGCTACATGTAAGACAATGAAATTAGAACCTTCTCTAATACCATATACAAAAATAAACTCAAAGTGGATTAAAGACCTAATGTAAGACTGGATACTATAAAAAGTCCTAGAGGAAAACATAGGCTGAACACTTTTTGAATAAATTGCGGCTATGTTTGTTTTGGATCCATCTCCTAAAGTAATGGAAATAAAAACAAAAATAAACAAATGTGACCTAATTAACTTAAAAGATTTTGCACAGAAATGAAACCCATAAACAAAACAAAGACAACCTACAGACTGGGAGAAAATATTTACAAACAATGCTACCAACAAAGGATAAATTTCCAAAATATACAAACAGCACATAAAGCTTAATATCAAAAATAAATAAATAAATAACCAGACAACGCAATCAAAAAATGGGCAGAAGAACTAAATAGACATTTCTCTAAAGAAGGCATACAGGTGGCCAATAGGCACATGAAAAGATGCTCAACATGGCTAATTATTAGAGAAATGCTATTCAAAACTACAGTGATGTATCGCCTCACACCAGTCAGAATGGCCATCATCAAAAAGTCTATAAATAACAAATGCTAGAGAGGGTGTGGAGAAAAGGGAACCCTCCTACTCTGTTGGTGGGAATGTAAATTGGTGCAGCTACAATGGAGAACAGCATGGATGTTCCTTAAAAAACTAAAATTAGAGTAACTGTATGATCCTGCAATCCCAGTTCTGGGCATATATGCGGAGAAAACTCTAATTTGAAAAGATACATGTACTGCTATGTTCACAGCAGCACTATTTACAATAGCACTATTTACAATAGACATGGAAGCAACCTAAGTGTACATCAACAGATGAATGACTAAAGAAGATGTGGTATACATACACAATGGACTATTTCTCAGCCATAAAAAAGAATGAAATAATGCCATGTGCAGCAACATGGATGGACCTAGAGATTATCATATTAAGTGAAGTAAGTCAGACAGAGAAAGACAAATATCATATGATATCACATACATGAAATCTTAAAAAATGATGTAAGTGAACTTATTCACAAAACAGATATAGACTCACAGACATAGAAAACAAACTTATGGTTATCAGAGGGGATAGTGGGGGCAGGGGGTTGGATAAATTAGGAGGTTGGGATTAGTATATACAAACTACTATATGTAAAATAGATAAACAACAAGGACCTACTCTATACCACAGGGAACTATACTCAATATCTTGTAATAACCTATAATGGAAAAGAATCTGAAAAAGAGTGTATATATATATATAAAACACTGAATTACTTTGCTGTACACCTGAAGCTAACACAACATTGTAAATTAACTATACTTCAATTTAAAAACTGGTTTAAAAAAGTAAAAAAAAAAAAAAAAAGGTTATTGATTGATAAGAAATGGAATCCTGAAAATTAGATTGGGCATAAGGCAGATTCTAATGAAACTGGGGACAATTAATCGCTAAATTCCTTCTTTACCTTTAGAAGAGGCTCTTTTACCCCTGCCTGAGGAGTTTAGTCTCCTTTTCAAGACTTTAATGGCCTCTCTTGAGGTATCTGGCTTACATATGATTGCTGATCTTCCTTAGAATACATTTCCACCTCCTCTGTGTTCTTCTTGACCTATAACTAGTGTGTAGACCAAACATGTTCAAGAAGGTGAAGTACAAAGTATAACCCATGAGGGGATGTGATACCTATGAAAATTCTCTCTTTCAATGTTGTGAGATATAAAGTACCTAAGTACCCATATGGCACATAACGTTCTTCTAAAGAAAATTACATTCTTCTTTATAATTTATCAAGGAAATCAAACTGTATTAGATATTCTCACTCATTTTCAAACTATTTATTTGTGTATATAGGGGGAAGATTATATTTTTCTTGAGCTTGACCTCTGAAATATTATGTCTGTAGCTGGCAATCTCTATTGGTTAGCTATACCAACACTATACCAATACAACCACAAATGTGTTTTCATTCTCTGTCTTTAAATTTATTCTGAGCACTGTTAACAGTGCAATTAGCATTAACCAATTAACCATCAACAGCCACCAATAATGTGTCAAAAGCTAAAAACTTTGAGATGGGCATGGGAGATCTGGATATGATCTTGATGTGAGCACAAGCTATAGATATATATCTATATATTATAAAAAATGACAAAATCATGCAATCCTTCTAGAATATCCTTGAATATTCTAGATAACTTCTCTACCTCTACTGCCAGTGGTACTTGATTAAAGGAAGGCATCAAGGGCTGAAAAGTCCCTTCTACAAAAACAACAGCATCATTGGTAAGTTGATGAGAATGAACCTTAAAAGAATACCATAATTTGGAGTGACAAGGCCTAACAGAGTATAACTTTGCCAACAATTTCTTAGTGGTGAATTAACAACATATTAAAGTAGTAAGCTATTCATGGTTTCCTGTGGGTAAGCATGAAATCTATGTATGACTGAGGATTGTTCCCAAGGAATAGGACAATGGCCCAAGAAAGAGTCTAGAAACCTTTGCAGCTTGTGACTACACTGAATGCTGTAAAAAAATAAAATCAGCTCACTGAAAAGTACCCCAGGTAAAGCTTATCTCTCTTCTGTAGGTTTTCTACATGCAATTCATTCTGTACCTACAAGAGCCTTTCAGGCTCTTGACTGACTGACTGTTAATGTCAATAATATGACCACCCCCCCCTTTATAATCTGAGAGAAGGATTCCAGTAGCAATATGATTGACAATTAGGGTTACATCAAACCACAATAGTCCAAACTTAATTTATTTTCTAATATAAAAGTTTTTAACTTTGAATATAACGTGTGGAACATCAAAAGTTCTTCCCAATCCAGTTCCTTTTCGTAGATTATTCTGAATGAAAAGTCATGCATTAACCTCTTTCCTACACTTTTTATGGTCTCGGTTCCAAATTTCCTGTGAACAGATGTTTGAAAAATAATACATATGCATACCCACACACCTTACTCTTCTACATAGCATATACTAACACATGGAAAGTTTGGCTCCCAGCCTGAAATATTTTCATGCATACTACTTTAAAATTTCAATTATGAATTGTGCTTCAAGTGATAATTTACTGTTTGAATTAGCAGTCACAATACGAGGTGAAATTAGGAGATCCCACTACAAACATGACTTTTGATGACTTACATCAAAAGAGTTTTTAGGAGGATCTGGACCCTTGTCACTCAGAGCATCCTTCATGCTGCAAGATGTATACAGTTGTATTGAAAACTACTGATCCAAAATCCAATTTTAGAATTCTATTCTTAAGCAGATAGCCTTGATTTCAAATGTTAATTCCAAAAATATGTCTTCCTCACATAACTTCCTCACATAAGTTATCACAGTATTGTATAATAAAAGTAAATCATAAAAAGTCTGATTAACTTTCCTTCATGGTTGACAAAATATGTTTTACAACTTTGGAACTCTTTCTTAAGTGAAGAAAAGTCTCCCTTGAAAAGTCTCCCTTGCCTGTTTAACTTTGACCAATGTAATTTTTACTTTGACAAATTCAAGAATATTTTCCTGAAATCAAATGAGATAAGTTACACATGAAAAGAACAACAGTCCTCCAGGGAAAGTTGACCCAGATGGTACACGTTTTAGTATAATTTTGGATTTTAAAGACAAAGGAATAATACTTTGGGCAGCCAAATATGAGATCAAGTTATTTCACTGAGAAAATAAAATCAGCCTTCTGTATTGCATTGAGGTAGATTTCAGTATTGGTCCAAGAATATCTAATTTGCAATTTCTCAAAACAAAATACTGATATATATTTCCCCAACACTTCAATTTGGGGAAGCCACATGTCTTACTTTTGCCAAAGGAATCTTTCTGGCGTGATGTGACTAAAGGCTTCAAAAGTGTTCCTATGATTATGTTACCAGCAAAGCCCATTAATAATTCCTAGGAAACAAAAATAGAATCTGGGTAATAAAATAAAGTCTAACCTTTTTGTCCCCTTTCCTTTGTGCTTAGTCTAGTTTCACTTGCTCATAGAGTGCAGCATGAAGAGGCCTTGCACCTGGCTCTCCAGACCAGAGTTCCTAGTGCAAAATGGTTGCAGCTGACACTTCAGCTTGGCCAGCCATTTGCAGAGATACTGTGCCTGGGACTTGCACCTGGAGGTCCCTGAGCAACAAAGTTGTAACTGACCTGCAAGAACTCTGTCCCCCCTCTTCCCAGAGAAGAACCCTATAAAACAGCTCTGTTGACTGCCTTTCAGGGAGAGCTGTGGGGAGAGCAAGTGCCCTAGAACAGTAGCGTGAGCTCGCACCTCTCCATCCTTTGATTAAAGAACAAAGCTTTCCTTTGCTTCTGAACAAAACTCAGTCTTGTTCTATCGGCTTGAAAGACACAAGGCAGGAGGACCCTTGTGATGGCCCAACTCCAAAGGGTTGGTAACAAATTTTGGCACCCTGGGTGGGACGAACCATGGCCTTTTTGCCTGAACCTATCCACTAGGCTCTGGGCTCACCTGGGCTCCAGGGGTAGGATGGCAGAGGCTTTGGGAGGTTTTCGGGTAAGGATGATTGACTGATCTTTGAGTACACTCCGAAGGGGTAGAATGGTGGGAGCCTTTGGCCAAATTCAGAGCAACTCTGCCCAGCAACCCAAAACCTAGGTGTGGTGCTCACACAACATTCCCAGAGTAATCTGGGCTGTGCTCCGTTGAGGCATTGTTGGGGATCAGAGTCTGAAACTCACATGTGTCTGCCTACTGCCTCTGACTGGCCTTCTCATGGTACTAGGCACCTGGGGATGGTGAGGACCTGTGGACAAGAAGAAGCCATGGTATTCTTGCCTGCTGTCTTGCCAGTAGTGCTGTCCTCTTGATCCCTGTACAAGGCAGTAGTGGCCACACTTGGGCTTTTTGCCCTTCTTGTCAACCTCCACAGCTCAACAGTAGCATCTCCATAGTCATTTTTAGTTTGGTATAGTCCCATTTACTACCTCTGATTTGTATTACTGGAAAAGTCATAGTAAGGGATAGAGGGAAGAGCCAGAGGAGTTTCTGAATCTGATTAGGGGAATATTTCAGACCCATGACCCTACCTGGGCTGACAGACTCAATGCACTCCTAAAGTGGGGAAGAAAAGGCCACAGTCTTTTCAAAAGTCCAAGAGGAAGCAGACAAAGGGAACAGAAATGATGCAAGTTATGCTATTTTCAGACCAGAGAGTCAAGCAGTCCCAGATAACTAACCCAGTTGGTACCACCAAAACAATGGAGAAATAGGTGGAAGACAAATGTTGACTCATTACAAAAATACAATCCTAAAGGGAATCCAGGTAGCAGGAAAGAAACCTACCAATTGGAATAAGATAAAGGAAATCAATCATGAGCCAATGGAAAACCCAAATCTATACTACCACTGATCCTGAGTCAGTGGAAGGGAATGCAATCCTGAGGTTGCATTTCATTTCCCAAAGTGCCCCCAACATTAGGAGTAAACTTCAGAGCTGGAAATAGAACCAGATACCCCTATCTCTCGCCTGGTCAAGGTTGCTTACTGGGTGTTTAATAATCTAAATATAGAGGAGGAAAAGTCAGAGAATTAAAGGCCCAGAGGCAAGCCCAGCTCTGGCTGTTGCCCTCCAGTGTCGATTGGTCAGCACAGGAAACTGGACTAACCACCCATGGAGACTCTTGACTCTGGTGAGTGATGCCTGGTCTCCACCGAGGGACAGCAAGCAAGGAAACTAGGACCCAATCGGTGCACTATATGTAAACAAGAGGGACAATGGAAGAGAGAATGCCCTTCCTGTCCCTGAAAGGGGGTAGAAATGGCCACTACCCTTGAAGGCAGATGGTCCAAATAGATGAAGAATGATGGGGCAAGAGGGCTCCTAAGCTGGCACTCCAATTGACTCCGGGTGACATTGGACATAGTGGGAAAGCCTGTCAAATTTCTAGTCAACACCAGTGCCACATACTCGGTTCTGAACACCAGAACAGGCAGACTCAGTCACAAGAGTTGTAAAATAATGGGGGTATCAGGGAAGGCCCAAGTACAGGCATTCATAGATCCATTAGAATGTAAATTGGATGAACAAATGCTCGCCCATCCCTTCCTGAAACTCCCCAAATGCCCTATATCCCTGCTAGGAAGATACATCTTATAAACTAGGGGCTACTACCCACCTAATGGGAGACAAACTGGAGATTGGTCTCCTCTCAGACAAAGAGCACAAGATGGCAATGTTAGTGGCTGAGGCCAAACCTCCCTAGAGAGCAAGTTGACCTCCCTGGAGTAAATCCCATAGTCTGGGCACAGGGATGGGTGGGACAAGCTGTAGGAGCCAATCCTGTGATCATCCATCTAAAACCCAGACTTACATGGCCCCCAAAAAACCAGTACCCTTTCTCTGTTGGGAGGCCTTGTTGGGCACTGACCATGTTATACAGGGGCTAATCGACCAAGGCCTTATTAGAGCATGCCAATCAGCCTGTAATACTCCCATTCTCTCCATAAAGAAACCCAATGAAGCAGTCAATGAAGCCACTAAGGATATACATCCACTAGTCCCTAATGCCTACACACTGTGGGCCACTTTACCATCCATGAGGATCTGGCATTCTGTATTAAATAGAAAATATGTATTCTTACAGACTTAACTGTAAAACATGACACCATAAAACTCCTAGAAGAGAACATAGGGACACCATAAAACTCCTAGAAGAGAACATAGGCAAAACATTCTCTGACATAAATCATACCAATGTTTTCTTAGGTCAGTCTCCCAAGGCAATAGAAATAAAAGCAAAAATAAACAAATGGGACCAAATCAAACTTATAAGCTTTTGCACAGCAAAGGAATCCATAAACAAAATGAAAAAACAACCTATGGACTGGGATAATTGATTTGCAAATGATGCGACCAACAAGGGCTTAATTTCCAAAATATACAAACAGCTCATACAACTCAATAATAAAAAAATAAACAACCCAATCAAAAAATGGGCAGAAAACCTAAATAGACTTTTCTCTAAAGAAGACATACAGATGGCCAGTAGGTGCATGAAAAGATGCTCAATATCACTAATCATTAGAGAAATGCAAGTCAAAACTATAATGACATATCAACTCACTCCAGTCAGAATGGCCATCATCAAAAGTCTACAAATAACAAATGCTGGAGGGGGTGTGGAGAAAAGGGAACCTTCCTACACTGTTGGTGTGAATGTAAATTGGTGCAGTCACTATGGAAAATAGTATGGAGGTTCCTCAAAAAACTAAAAATAGAGTTGCCATATGATCCAGCAATCCCAGTTCTGGGCATATATCCAGACGAAACCATAATTCGAAAAGATACATATATACCCCTATGCTCATAGCAGCACTATTTACAATAGCCAAGACATGAAAACAACCTAAATGTCCATCAACAGATGAATGGATAAAAAAGATGTGGTATACATATATACAATGGAATATTACTCAGCCGTAAAGAAGAATGAAATAATGCCATTTGCAGCACATGAATGGACCTAGAGATGATCATACTAAGTGAAGTAAGTCAGAAAGAGAAAGACAAATACCATATGATATCACTTATATGTGGAATCTAAAATATGACACAAATGAACATATCCACAAAACAGGAACAAACTCATAGACATAGAGAACAGACTTGTGATTACCAAGGGAGAGAGGGGTGGGGGAGGGAAGGATTGGGAGTTTGGGATTAGCAGACACAAACTATTATATATAGGATGGATAAACAACAAGGTCCTACTGTATAGCACAGGAAACTGTTTCCAATATCCTGTGATAAACTATAATGGAAAAGAATATGAAAAAGAATATACATATGTATAACTGAATCACTTTGATGTACATCAGAAATTCACACATTGTAAATCAAATATACTTCAATAAAATTTAAAAAATAAAAATAAAAGATGCCTTCTTCTGTATTTCATTAGCCCTAGAGTCAAAAGACATTTTTGTTTTTGAGTGGCAGAACCCTACACTCAATAAAAACAACAGTACTGCTGGACAGTCCTGCCCCAAGGTTTCAAAAATTCCCCTACCATCTTTGGGGAAACTTTAGCTAAAGACCTAAAAGAGGTACATCTGGAAGAGGGAACCCTCCATCAGTATGTAGATGGCACCCTGATCGTCAGCCTTACTAAGGAGGTCTTTGACAAAAATGCTATAACTGCTCTGAACCACCTAGCCCATAAAGGATCTAAGGTGTCCAAGAAAAAGGCTCAAATATCACAGACTTGGGTGACCTACCTAGGTTTCTTACTCACAGAAGGTCAGAGAAGCCTACCCCAGAAAAGAGAAGAAGACATTTGCAGCCTCACCCCTCCTAAAACTAGAAGACAGCTTAGAGGTTTCTTGGGGATGGCCAGGTTTTGCCATATCTGGATCCCTAACTATGGTATAATAGCTAGGCCTCTATATGAAAAGTTGAAAAGGAAGGATGATGATCCTTTTGAATGGAACTCAGAATGCAAAGGGGCCTTTCAAGAATTAAAAAAGCAATTATTTCAGGCCCCTGCCCTGGCCCGCCCAGATTTAGCTAAACCCTTTGACCTATACTTTCATGAAAGAAGGGGAATCACCCATGGAATATTAGCTCAAAAACTGGGACCTCTTAACTTGGGTGGTGTTTATTTTTCTAAACAGTTAGCTTGAACCACTAAGGGATGACCTCCTTGCCTATGAGAAGTAGCTGTTACTACAACCCTGCTAAAGGAGGCTGAAAAGTTAATGTTTGGTCAGCCAGTCACTATATGGACTCCCCACCAGTTTTGAGTAAGTTCTAAGGGAGCAGAAAGCCATTCCCTGGAAGGTCTATTCAAGTTCAGACTATGCTTATAGACAACCCAGTGGCTAAAATAAAAATATGTCACATGATAAATCCTGCCACCTTGCTACTCATGGAAACAGAGCCCCTGGAGCATGACTGTAGAGAAACCACAGACATGATCTATTCCAGTTGCCCAAACTAGGAAGTGAGCCTCTCCTGAATGCCAAAGAACAATGGTTCACAGATGGGAGCAGTTTTATGAGAGAGGAAAAAAGGTTGGTGGGATACATAGTGACCTCCCAGACCCAAGTCACAGAGGCAAGAAGCCTAACCCAAGGAACTTCTGCCCAAAAGGCAGAGCTGATAGCCCTCATCTGATGAGAGGTCTCATCTCTGGACCAAGAAAATCTTAAATGTTTACACAGGTTCTCGGTATGTGTATGCCACCTTACACATATACTGGGTTATTTGGAAGAAAAGAGGTATGCTTACTGCAGAGAATAAACAGGTATAACATGGCTTAAGCTTAAGTTTAAGCTCTTAGATGCAGCATTGCAAAAAAAGGTGGCAGTGATTCATTGTAGGAGTCTCAAAAGGGGGATGCAGAGTTATTAAAGGGAAAAAACAAGGTAGAAGCAACTGCCAAAAAAGTGGCCCTAGAACGAGTCAGTAACTTGTCAACTACCCTCACACCTCGAAGGCCTGATCCATTCAATTATTCCCTAATCTACACAAAGGAAGAATTAGACAAAGCCCCCAAAGGCCATGGATGGCTAGTTAAGAACATGGGCCATGATTCTTTCCCCAAACTGAAGCTTGTCAAACCATGAGGGAAGCTCATCAAGGAACTCAGTATAGGAGGCAAGCCCTTAACAACTCGTTAGCTGAGGTCATGGTAACTCCTGTCATGGAAAGTATAATTAGTTGCATAGTTGAGACGTGCTTCACCTGCATAATGACCAACTCCAACACCAGACCCCCACCCCCACCCCCTCAGAAGCTCTCAGATAAGGCCCATTCAAACCAGAGGGACATATCCTGGAGAAGGTTGGCAGACAGATTTCACCATCATGCTGAGAGTACCAGTCAATTGCAGGTATCTCTTGGTGCTAGTAGACACATTTTCTGGGTGGATAGAAGCATTCCCTGCTAGAACTGAAATGGCAGCTGAAGTGGCTAAGGCATTACTAAAAGAAATAATCTCCAGGTTTGAGCTCCTAGAGTCCCTACAAAATGATAATGGTCCAGCATTTCTGTCTCAAGTGACGAAAGAGATAACGAGTGTCCTGGGAATAAAATGGAACTTTCACTCAGCCTGAAGACCCCAATCATCAGGGAACATAGAGCGATGCAATGAGATTTTCAAATGGGCCTTAGCCAAGCTATGTTAGGAACTTCAAGAAAATTGGATTAAGTTGCTTCCAATTGCCCTAATCTGCATGCAGTTAGCCCCAAGAGATAAGTTAAATTTAAGTGAATTTGAACTCATGTATGGTAGACCCATTCCCCAAGCCTAAGGGACACCTTAACCCTCTTGAGCTCCCTATACCTCAAGTTTGCCTACCAGGTAGGTGAAACCATGAAAGCTCTCATAGAATATGGTAACTTAGTGCTGCCTGCACCCACTGACCTGGTCCAATACCCCTTCTGGCCAGGAGACTGGGTGTACCATAAAACCTGGAAAACCGGCAGCCCATAATCAGCTCACTCCTAAGTGGAACAGACCACACTTAGCGATCCTAACCACCCATTCTGCCTTGAAGTTACAGGAGATTATTCCATGGGCACATCACACTCAGTGAAGGGGGCCCCTGAGCCCCAAACTCCAGAGTAACAACCTAGGGCAATGGATTCCCTTGACTACTCATGTGAACCTCTCTCTGGCCTGAAGCTTCTTTTCCAAAAAACAACAAAATTGTCACCAGAGATATTCAGTCCTTGGCAGTGAGCCTCAACATCAGGGCATACTTTTGCCTACAGGCAAAAGATCTAGATATCCTCATTTTTAGGAAAAAATTGACACATGACCATTATTCTCTTGCTAGTATTTGGGCCATGTGTCTTAAATTGTCTGGTGTCCTTTGTCTCCAAAAGGTTAGACAAATGGTAGTCCCTCAGGGGTAAGAACAGTTAGGGCTGAGGCCTGGTGACAATGAAACATATCTAAAAGTAGCTGGAGAGAAGTTCTGCTTCTCTACCCGAGGTTATTAGGACGCCCCAGATCAGCAACAAGCAGATACAGAAGACAGACTTCGTTCCCTCAGAGCTCCTCAAGAATAAGGAGCAGGACAAAAGACACAGGGGAGACTTTTCACCAACAAAGCCCATTAAAAATTCCTGGGAAATAAAAATCGAATCTGGGTAATAAAATCTAATCTTTTTTTTTCCTTTTCCTTTGTGTTTCATCCAGTTTTACTTGCTCATAGGGGGCCACATGCAGAGGCCTCACACCTGGCACTTCAGACAGGGTTCCTAGTGTGAAACAACTATGCTGACACGTCAGCTCAGGCTGGGACCTTGTACAAAAGTGCTGACCACAGCACAGCAATTCAAGATGGCGGTGGCAGGCCACGTCAGAGGCGCTGTGCTGGCACTGCCACGTGGAATGTGAGCAGTGCAGCTGTTCCCATCAGGAGAGAACTCCACTCCCTCCTCTCCCCTCTGACAAGAACCCTGTAAAGCAGCCTGCTCACAGCCTTTCGGGGAGAGTGTGTTCTCTAGAGCTCAGGCTTGCACCTCTCCATTCTTTGATCAAAGAATAAAGCTTTCCTTCTGAACCAAACTCTTTCTCATTCTGTCGGTTCTAAAGACACCAAGCAGGAGGACACTTTTTGGGGCCTGACTCGAAAGGGTTGGTAACAATTGCACGTATTTGCTCTTGCACTTATACCATCACCATGAGAAGAACATGGCTGGGCTAGCAGCCTGATCTCTCCCGGTATGGATGGATCCTCCTTGGAATAAAGACATGTGGAATGAGACATGTGGATGAAAGAGACATCCAGGATCACCCTAGATCAGGTGACCTAAGCCAGCTGTCCGTATGAAAATTATCTTAACCAAAATCATCAGAGCTGCCCAGCTGAGTTCAGACTAGATCAGTAGACTCTCCACCTATCAGCAGAGGCATGAAAAATGACTATTTAATCTTGTATGCCACTGAGATTTTGAGGTTATTTGTTATAAAGCAAAAGCTAATGAATTCAGCAACATTTAATGACCAAAATTAGTGGAGTGACATCTACAACATTCTCATGGGAATAAAGAAATTAATATCCAAGCTATTTGTCTTTTACATAAAATCACTACAAACTACTTGAACATGCAATATCAAAGAGAATATTGTTAATATGAGACTTCTAAGAAAAGACAAAAGGAGTATTTCTTGTCATTCAAGTAAAACTTTGGAAATTTTAGCAAAATAAATGCCACAATTTATTAAATATATTTAATTAAAGATCCTAGGTTCTTTATTAGTTTTTTAAGGAAACTCCATACTGTTTTCCATAGTGGTGTATCAATTTATATTCCCACCAACAGTGCAGGAGGGTTCCTTTTTTACCACACCCTTTCCAGCATTTATTGTTTCTAGATTTTTTGATAATAGCTATTCTGATGGTGTGAGGTGATACTTCATGGTAGTTTTGATTTGCATTTCTCTAATAATTAGTGATGTTGAGCATCTTTTCTTGTGCCTTTTGTCCATCTGTATGTATTCCTTAGTGAAATGTTTATTTAGGTCTTCCTCCCACTTTTTAACTGGATTGTTTGTTTTTTTGATACTGAGTACCATGAGCTGTTTGTATATTTTGGAGATTAATCCTTTATTTGTTGTTTCATTTGCAAATATTTTCTCCCATTCTGAGGGTTGTCTTTATCTTTTTTATAGTTTCCTTTGCTGTGCAAAAGCTTTTAAGTTCAAGTCCCATTCCAAATGTAAAATAGTTAGCTGGTGGGAAGCAGCAGCATAGTACAGGGAGATCAGCTCAGTGCTTTGCAATGACCTAGAGGGGTGGGATAGGGAGGGTGGGAGGGAGGTTCAAGAAGGAGGGGATATGGGGACATGTGTATGCATATGGCTGACTTGCTTTGTTGTGCAACAGAAACTAACACAGTATTGTGAAGCAATTATACTCCAGTAAAGATCTATTAAAAAAAAAGATCCTAGGTTCTAAAACCAAAATGGGATAGGAGAAAGAATGAAATGCATACATTACACACACTGACAATGTGGAAAAGATACATCTAAAAGAAATAGGGAGAAAAATATATAGGAAAAAATAAAAATGCTTAATGCATGTCTCATTTATAATAACTGAGAGTCAAAGCTGACAAAACAAGTAGTAGAAATCTAAACTTATTCAAGAATACAGAAGTAAACTCTAAGAAAGATAATACTAGCGACAAAAATTAGCAGACGAAGCTAATTTTATTTTTCTTGTAGCAAGGATCTGATAGCTACTGTAAATAAAAAGGAAGAAAGTAGATATATAAAATCCTAAGTCCAAAGTTATGGAAGACATCTCTCTCGCCCTGTCTCACACTTTCTGAGCCTATATTTTACTCTAATTATTGCTATGACAACTAGTTTAATGCCATTGTAACCAGATAGGGCCTTTTTCTCAGTTTTACAACTATTTCTTTCTTTCTGTTCCAGCACTGTCTCTGAAATCTACAGTTGTGTTGTGATATTTTGCTAAACTAACATTTATTCAGTAGAACCCTGAGGTGATGTATGGTGAGTCAAGTTTCAACACAAGGGAAAGTAAAATAGAAAAGTTTATTACTCACAGGTCCTGGAGGAGGTCCATGGCCTCAAAGGACCACACAGAAGGTAAAGGCAGGGTGCAGACAGAGAGCTAGCAGCTATACCTAAGGCACACACCTTTATTAGGATCCCTAGGTGGAGTGATTTGGAGTTTCCTGACTAAGAGTGAATTGGTTAATTCAAGCCCCAAAGAGTGGGGTTTTGGTAAGCTCAGTGGAGGTCCTTTTTTTTTTTAAGTATCTGTTGGGTGTTTTCAAGAATGTTCAGAAAGGAACACTGACAGTTACTTGTGTTTTAATTCACATTCATGTTTTAAACTTAAACTAGATATTCTTGTAGATCTTTTTATCTCAAATCTATTTTGTGAGTGGGGGTCTTCTTTAAGGGGTGCACAACAGGAAGGAGTCAGACGGCAGGAGAGACTGTTTATCACCAGGTGTGCTGGGGAACTCACATCAGGAATTTACATTTACCTGTGGCTCTGCCTACTGTTATCTAGGAATATGGGAAGGTCCCACATTCCCATTCAAGGCCCCTGCATGCCTCTTGGCCACACAGAGTGGATGCCAAGGCAACAATATTATAGAGTAGTTTAACTAAACTCTCAACAGGCTGGGACTCCTGAGAAGTCACAGGACTCTCACTTATTGAAAATCTGGAAGTGTTCAGAGGTTAACAGTTAACACACCCGGAAGCAACTGCTTGACCAGTAGGGTTTGAGTGCTACTAGATGTATCTTCAGAACACCCTGGAGGAATTGAGCATCACTGCCCATAGCTGTGTGTATTCTTCCCGTCACTCCTTGTTTCACTCTTCCCAAACCCCCCACTCTTGTTCCCTAGGATCAATTTCCAAATCAAACCTGCATGGGAAGCCTTTGTCTTATATGCCACTTTCTGATGGGAATCTAGGCTTTAAAAAATCAAAAGATAAGCACTAAAACAAATATATAAATATGAAAATTTTGTGATTATATAGGGGAAAATTGTGACAGTTGCTGTTCATGCTACTGTGGTTTGTTACCTACTTTTGTAATTGAAGGAAATGCTAAATTTAAAATCAAGGTTAAGAAAAACTAAAAATATTTTACTCCCATCCAATTTCATGGACTCACTGAATTTCATCTGTGGAACTCTAAGTTAAAAACTCCTGGTATAATAACTATTTGATTTTCATAACAAACCAACTCATGACTTGATATAAACTTTAATACTATTAAAGAACTTAACATCGCTCACTCTAAGGCAATTTGTGTTATGTAGGTAATTTTTAAAGGACTCTGGTTCATCTTTTTAATAACATTAATCATATATACAAAGTGCAGCTACATATTTTCTTAAGTATATATGACTTTAAAATTTACATAGGACAGGTTTTGCTGTTCATTATTTACAGAGGGAGGAAAAGGTAGCAAATGAATTCAACACTTGTCTAAAATGACTTGTCTAATAAGTGCAGGAAGCTGGCATAGACCCAAGTTAGCAGAAGAATTCCTTGCCATAGGTGGGTACAGCATGCTATGGAGTTTTCATATCTGGTATAATATCCTAGATAACCCACTTAACTATATATACTCTTTGAACCTTATTTACAAATTGAAGATGATATAATCCTTTTACAAAATCATGTTGTGAAGATTAAATGAAAAAAATCATTTATCAGTCTTTTTATTTATGAAAGACTTCTGAGAGTATAGAGGTGGTCAGTGTTTTAAAGAAAATATTTTATTGGTGAGATGAGAAACCTTTACATGAAGCAAATGGAGGACTGGAATTTGTATAGACATTGAATGTGAAAAATGTGAATAGCTCATTAAATAGCTAGTCATAGTCAAGTCTAGACAAAGGAAACTATCTCCACCTTCTCCCCAAAGAACTAAAGTAGCCTAGAGAATGTCCTTACTGGAGAAAGCTAGATAATACCTGCTCCAAATAAAGAGAGGAATGGGAAAAATGGGCTGACAATGTAGGCTGAGTTCTCCCACATTCACCAGTCAGAAAAGTTGTTCCTTCTCTAAAAAATATGCCCTGAATGGAATACTCTTCAAGTTAGGAAAACGCAGAATTGGGGAATAAGCATGCCATCTATTAAAAGATGGGAATTTTCAAGTCACTTCACATCTGTAAGAATCAGATCAGCATTACAAACTGAAGTAAAACATACTAATATATATTAAATAGCCGAGTGAAACAGGAAATGATACACAAGAGAAAGAATTGGTAGAACATTAGTGTCATAAACCAAGATCAAAGCAAAACTCAAGTTCATTATTTCAATCCAGTCATGGGTAGAAGAGGAAGATAGGGAGGACTTAAAGAAAGAGGTAAACTTGACATACAGAGGACATATGAACTATTAGTGTGATGGTGAGTTCCTAAATGATGATAAAATAAATGTCCTGATGGAATAGTAATTTCATTGTAGTCTGAGCAGGGTGGTGATTTTAGCATGCAAGAGAAATTAGAAAACATAGAATCTGGACAATGCTGTTAATGAACTAGGAATTTATACATGAGATTACAAATGTCACAAACCCAACCTCTGATAGTTTACAACACAAGAGCCAGATCAGATAAACAGCAAAGTTGAGTTGATTCAGAGTCAGTGAGGTATAAAGAAAGGCTCATTTCCAAGAGCCAGAATTTTGACCATATTCTTGTGGAGCTAGGGTTTTGTTTAAGAGTTAAATTGGTATCCTTTGTAAGATAGGGCAAGGAGAAGAAAACAAGCATCTTTGACACTAAATAACATTTATATTTTTAAATCAAAGAACTTCAGGTTTGGAAATGTCTTTAAAGGGCATATTCAATTCTTGCATTATGCAGGACTGACTCCAAGTTAAAAGAAAATCATTGTGAATTGAAGTCTAGAGAAGGCAAGAAATGACTTCTTAAAAATAAAAACCTTTGGCTACATTAAAATAGCTTTTGAGTTATTTTTATATCCTGACTTAGCCAAAGAACTTCCAACATCAATAAATATAAATGACTCAGGTTGCCATCTAACATTTTTACCAATTGAATATGCGATGATAAATTTCCTTTTGATAAAAAGTTAAGATACTTTCTTAGATATGCTCCATTCTTCATAAGTTATAACTTACTAATCATTTAAATAGAACAACATTCCCATCAATCCATGCCATTTTAAAAAGTGAATTGTCAGCTGCTCTCAGTAAAAGGGACATTTTACTCAAATTTGTGTTTTTATATATAGGCAAAGTAAAACGAACAAGCCTCAATTATATCTATGCAATCCATTTTTCCTTAAAGTGGAGGATTGGATTATGAAGGAAATGAATGCCTAGTCATATAATATCTTTTATGTTCTGTATTCAGAACAGTAAAACAAAGACTTAATAACATTATAGTGGTTGATTAATTGCAATTATTTGGCATTTTCATACAAGCACTATTCAAAAGCAGAGTATAAAGAAAAGCCAGAATTTCTTGGGTTATTATGTCATCCATTGTGATACAATAAATATTGATAATATATGAGTTCTTTGTCCCTAGTTCCTGACACAGAACTTCAAAATCCCTTGGAATTTCCTAAGTGATATGAGTTCTCTTGTTTTTCATAATGAGCCCCTTTAGATCATACTTGAATTTATGCTAAGATATGACTTATGGTGAAACTTAGATAGTTTCAATAGTTTTGAGGGAAAGGTTGGCCATGCCAGAAAGACCAAGCACTTCATTAGAGAGTTGAAACTTTCACTTTTATTCTTCAAACTGTAAATAGGGGAGTGGGACTACAGATTAAGTTCAATCACATGGTCAATGATTTCATCAATCATTTCTAATTAATGAAACCCAAATAAAATCTCTGAATACTGAAGGTCAGTAGGTTCTGGGTTGCTGAACACATTGCTGTGCTGCGAGGGTGGCATACCTGGATGCTACAAGCAGAGGGGCTGGAAGTTCTGCACCACCTTCCTCCCTTGATACCTTGCCTTACTGATTTCTTCCATTTGGGTGTTCCTGAGTGTATCCTTTATAATAAAACTATAGTCATAAGTGTAGCACTTTTAGTGAATTTTTCTAGTAAATTTTATCACCTGAAGCAGGGTCATGGGAACCCAAGAATTTGTAGTCTAAAGTAAGTGTAGTCTTGTTGGATGCTTTGCCATTTAACTTGTAGGACCTGACACTAACTCCAAGGTATTTAGTGTCAGAACTGAATTGACTTGCAGGACACTCAACTGATGCAAAGAATTGGTGTCAGTATGTATTCATTAATGTTAAATAATATACCAATATTTTATCGTTGGCAAACAGATATATCTTTGTAGGTATGCCAGCACTTAACAATTAATTTTATGAAAATAAAATTGCAGGTGAAGAAATTAACTCTATACTTGGCATATCATAAGAACACAGAAATAATGACATTTTTATGGGTTGGAGGAAAGTCCAAAGACCTCACATGAAAGAGCATAAAATGGTCTCAACAGATTACATAAGAAAAAACAAAAACAAAAACACACAGCTAGTGTGAGAGGGAGACACAATGTTAATGGCTTCCATGCATTGTTTTACATGCATAGCTTTATATCAGAATCACCTAGGGAATTTTAGAAATACTGCTTCAAAGGATGCACTGAAAATCAAATACATTGATTCCATGAGAATGAGGACTAAACATATTTAAAATGTTCCCTAGTGATGATTCTAACGATTCAAACTTGAAAATAACTGTTCTAGAGGCAAAATGTATATCCTATAAAAATCAAGAATTATATATACTTCATCAATCATCTATCTAAAATACTGGATGAAAGATTATTTTATAAACCAAATGTTGAAGAAAAACAACTTTGAACATAAGTTTCTATAATAAATCTTATGTTAAACTGGATACATACTTTCTTTAAAGTGCACAAGACTTAAATACATTATCTCATGGAAACATGCTCTGAAAAAAATTGCAAAAAGTACTTCAGCTGAAGTAAAATTAATCTAGGAGGAAGCTATTATATGGGAAGCAAGATTAATAAAGATTTTATTTAGATTTACTTGTATCTAAATTGACAGAACACATATTTAAGTTTAAGATAATTCTCAGACTGGATTTCAAAAAACATTCAACAATGTGTTGTCTGGAAGTGACACAGGAAAAAGAAAAAAAATAAGCTTGAAAAGATATATACAGAGATATAAGGCAAATGTGGAGCAGACACCCCAAGTGGGCAGGTCTCACAACGGTGACAGGCCCGCGTATCGCAAAAACAAACAAAAAACCAGTTCTTTTATTTTTATTCTTTTAGTCACATTTTTAACACCTTGATTATTCTGATCAGTTACATCTATCAGTTCTCAAGATAATTATGATGAAACCACTATTTTAGGATTACTAATTTCTTTCTGTATTTCTAACAAATTTTGTCTTACAGATATCAAGACTATGCAGGCCTCTCACTGTTGTGGCCTCTCCCCCTGTGGAGCACAGGCTCCGGACGCGCAGGCTCAGCGACCATGGCTCACGGGCCCAGCCGCTCCGCGGCACGCGGGATCCTCCCGGACAGGGGCACGAACCCGTGTCCCCTGCATCGGCAGGTGGACTCTCAACCACTGCGCCACCAGGGAAGCCCAAGAACTGTTTTTTTAAATAAGATATGTACTATGTACTGCCTTGGATACATAGATTATTAACACTGACATTAAAAATAAAAACATTGTATAAGAAACACAAAGTCTCAATAAATCCCACAAAATCATTATAATCAATGATTACAAAGAAATTGAACTCATAAGCAGAAACATAATAGCTTGCAATATATGTTAATGTATAAATATGCTAGTGTCATGTTTTTAAATAACTCAGTTTATACAGGAAAGCAAGAGAAATTATAAAATATTTAAAACAAAAAATATTAAAAGTAATAAATTCCAAATTTCCAGACTGAATCCAAAGGGGTCATTGAAGAATACTGAGAGAGAGAAAGGGAGGGAGAGAGAGAGAGAGAGAAATTGATTTTAATGCTTTCATGAGAAAAGGAAGAATGAAAATAAAGGCGGTAATAGTGCACATTAAAAAAAACTTAAAAAGATTAATATATCATATTCAAATAAATAAGAAGAAATGAAATAGAATAATTTAAAAAATAAAAAATGATTATGTGATAAAACATTTTTTATTTAAAATCTAATAAATCTTTGGCAAGACTGATAATGAAAAAAAGAGGAAATAATCATGTGGCAGAGTTACCTTTTTTGTTTGTTTTCGCAAGGATCAGAAATTAACAATGAATGAATTAAATATAAAATATACATTGAAAAATATGGGAGAGTTCACAGAATTTACTTAAAGCACAAAAGAACAAGACTTGGAAATGAATGGGATAGAAGAATCTAGATAGCAGGCAGGCCCACAGATTCGATTCTGCTGTTGTCAACGCTAAACCCAAACATCTACAACTCGTACCACTGGTGCCAGTCCAAAATACTGGCACAACTGCTAAAGCCCCTAAAATTAATCAGTTTTGCCCCTAAAATTAATCATTTGGAGAATGAATCCTTTGCTTAATTTACTTCCTTGGCTTTCCGGCTCCTTATTCATAACCTACAATTAATGCTATTGATTGCAAAGAGGCTTCACTAGGTTCACATGAAGGAGGGGCAAGCAAGACTGAAAATGAAGTACCTGGAATTTTCAATATCAATAGTAAATGAAAGAGGTTCTGCTTCCCACCTTATCAAAAAACTTTTTCCTTAAACCTCACATCTATGCTTCATTATCTAACAGAAAATATGTTTCCCAACAAAATATATTCAAAATTTCCTTAGTTTCAGTATCTAGAAACAAATCTCAGATTTTTAGGTAAAGGAAAGACCTTTTCCCATTCTGCCGTGATTTCAACTGGATTATCTGTAGACTGTAGCCATGTGATATTGTGATTTATAATAAGAAATACATATTTGGTCTTTGTTCCCTTTTCTGGCACCAAGCTCCTTAATCCCTTATAATTTCCTGAGCACTGAGAGAGACAAAGGTACCTTTTATTATGTTAATGAGGTGACTAAATGTTGGGGGCTGGTTGCCAGGAGAACCAAGCACATGATTAGAAACTTGGATCTTTCAGTCCCCAGCCCCTCACCCCGACCTCTGGGGAGAAGAGGGAAGAAGACAGGGAGACTGAATCAATCTCCAATGGTCGATGATTTAATCTATCATGCAAATATAATGAAGCTTTCATAAAACCCCAAAGAGAGTTTGAAAAACTTCCAGATTGGGGGATTTGGTGAAAACATGGAGATTTGGGGAGAGTGGTGCCCCTGACAGGGCATGAAAGCTCAGTCCTTTCCCCATGCCTTGCCCTGTGCATCTCTTCCATCTGGCTATTCCTGAGTTATATCCTTTTATAATAAACGGGTAATCTAGTAAGTAAATATTTCTCTGAGCTCTGTGAGATGCTCTAGCAAACTAACAGAACCCAAGGTGGGTTGGTCAGAAGCACAGGTGACAACTTGCACTTGCAACTGGCACCTGAAGGGAGGAGTAGTGGCAGTCCTGTATAATTGAGCCCTTAACCTGTGGAATCTGATGCCATCTCTTGGCAGATGACATCAGAACTGGGGTGAACTGTAGGATACCCAGCTGGTGTCAGAGAATTGCTTGTTGGGCGTGCTGGAACCGCCCCCCCCTTTCCTCTCTACCCCTGCTCACGCTCATTGGCATTGGGTGCAGAATAGGAAGCCAAAATTGGTAATTTATACACCATGAACATATTTTATATAAAACTGTGTATAAAAATGGGAGGAAAGAAAAGTGAAATTTATTTTAAATATATAAATATATTTTTATTACACACTTTGGAAGGAAATATATTCAGATAATGCTGTCCTTGTTTTTATGTATTTGTCAGGAGACTGTAGGTAGTACTAGTAATTTTCCTCTTCAATTGTCCCTCAAGGTCACTCCTGAGGTTAGCCATAACACCACCACACTAACATACCTCTCCATATCTGAGTATGCCAGCATATTTACAGAATTCTCTGTAAAGCAGGCTTGAATTTTTTTTCTTCTCTAACAGATATTCATAGAGGGAACATCCCATGTGACTATAGATAAATGCTGAAAACACAGTAGCAGTATAGCAGATGAAAGCATATCAATAGTTAAGCCCAATGTCTGTGCACCTTCTTTTGCATGGCCCTTTGTGATAATGGAATCTGCTTGTGTGCCCTACTTTGTGGCTTGGTGATAAAAAAGCACTAGTTTATAATAGAAACTTGGATTACACGGTCACGTGAATTTCCCTAATCAGATCTTTGTTGTTTAACTGGAAACAGGAATAACAGTCCTCAGAGGTGAAGCAATAAATTGTCAAAGAGGGTATCATTTTGCTCAAAACCAAAATCCAAACTGGATTTTAACTAGGGATGCTCTAAGGATCCTCACCCTTGAAGATCTGGAATCTTTAATGCTGGCACTAGTATTTGTGATTCCCAATCTGCTTCTCTCCATCCCCACTCCCAGAATATAATAAATTTTTAGTTTAATTTTTGGTAGAGATGTAGCTTCATATTCTTGGCTCTTCACATAATAATACTCCTTAGTCTAAGGGCTGGAGTTGTTCAACATATTTATTCTTATTTTCTTAATCCCACCACCCTTCAAATGTAGCTCCCTTTTCTGCTCCCCTTTATAAAAATATTTTTTGAAGTAGTTGTCTGCATTCACTGTTCCTGATACATCTTCTATTTTCTCCTGAACTCATTTCAACTGAAAACAAAAAGAGTAAATTTAAGGATTAGGAATTAATTACACCACTCATCTGAAAAACTTTATATTGTTCAGGTATTAAAATACTTCAATGACTCCCATTAATTTTAAGATTAAAACCAAACTTTTAAAAATGACACTTCAATGCTCTTAAACTTTGCTTCCCAAAATATATATCAAAATCAATTTCTTCCCATTCTTTCAATTGTTCTATGAACTTGCTATAAACAACCACCTGACATATATTTCGAATGCTAACCTTATTACATTCTCTGCCATCATGCTTAATTTCTATAATTCCTACTTATCCCTAAAGTTACAATTTATATATTGCAATTTATAATAAGAAATACATCTTTGATCTTCATCTCCATTTTTTGCAGAGCTTCTAAATCCCTTGTATTTCCTAAGTGATAACAGCTATGAAGGTATCTTGATATTTACAACTAACCCTTTTCAAGCACACTTGAGTTTATGTTAATGAGGTGACTTTTGGTATGCACCTAAGCATAGGGGTTGGTTACAGTGATTAGAGGGCTGGAATTTTCAGTTCCACTCTCTGATTTCTGAGGAGAGGAGAGAGACTGAAGGTTGAATCAATCACTAGTGGCCAATGACTTAGTAAACCATGTCTGTGTAATGAGTCCTCCATAAAAACCAAAAAAAATGGGGTTCTAAGAGCTTTTGGGTTGGTGAACAAGTGGACATTTGGGGAGAGTGGCATATTCTGAGAGCATGGAAGCTCTGCGTCCCTTCCTATATAATCTGTCCTGTGCATCTTTTCCATCTCTCTGTTAATTTGTATCTTTTAGTATCATTTGTAATAAACCAGTAATTTAGTGAGTAATTTGCTTTCCTGAGTTCTATGAGATGCTCTAGCAGATTAATCAAACCTAAGGAGGTGGTCATGAAACCAAGCAGTACCCTGTGGGGCTCCTGGACATGGAAGCCTTTCTGTGTTCTCTGTTTCTTGTCTGTAGGGAATAGACTCCAGCCTCCATAACCTTCCCTGAGTTCTGAAGGGCAGATTTGAACAGTTGCTAATCAGGGAAGGGAGGGATGAAGAAACAAGGGAGGAGCAGCCAAGAAACAATAGTACAGCCTTGGTGCAGGGTCCTGGTGCCGCCTCATGGGATGCACATAACAATATTTTTGAGCTCTTCTGCAGAACTAAAACCCCTATCAAATGGAGGATGTTAGCATTCTTCATTCCAGAGAAAAGGTCACAGTTTGATAGCCTCAAGAACCAAAGAAGCTCATCAAGAGACCACCTGAGGACAGATTAAAGGAATCAGAAAAGCTCATCAGGAGACTAGATTAAAGGAGTGCAGGCCCTGCACACACCCTGATCCTTATAAGCAACCCCACCCTTGAACTATTGCTATAAAACTCCTCATCACATCCTCCTGGGTTGGGACGCACAGTTTTGAGAGGCATGAGCTTGCTCTGTCCCTCTTTGCCTGGCAAAGAAATAAAGATTTTTTTTTCCCACTTCACCCAAAACTCTGTCTCTGAGATTTGATTAGGCACCATTGCATAGAGGCTGAGTTTTCAGCATCAGTCATGGGAACCTCTGATTTATAGACAGTAAGTCAGAAACACAGGTAACAACCTGGACTTGAGATTGGTATTGTAAGCAGATAGGGTAGGGTAGGGGGTCCCCAGAGAAGGAGAACCAGGCATGGCTTTCTTGACAGAAGAGAAGCCATTTTTTGCCTAAGCCATTTTGTGATCTAAGCCTGCCTACAATGCTTGTCCTTGGACAGGTGTCAGTAATTAATGATCTTAAGAAAACGAAAGAATGCAGAAACAACTGTGGTCAGGCAAGAGAAGTAATGATAGCAAAGATAATATATCAGTTGTAAAGACTCTCAGGTCTGTTTCAGTGGTAAAGATTAGCCTGAAGCACTCAACCGCCAGATCAACTGGAACTTAAGGGATGATGATGTTGACCTTTTCTGACTCTCCTGACTTCAATCTACTAAAGCTTGGACTCTGTCGACAGCCCAAGTCCCTCCATGAACATGCATGTACGCTTAGCTTAAAACTTCTCCAATTTTGCTGTTCAGGGAGACATTGCTTTAGGAAAGATTCCCAGTGTTCTCCTTACTTACTTCAAGTAATAAATCCTTCCTTATCCTGATCTTTGGCTTGGTTATGTCTTTTGGCTCAACACCCACCAAGAGGTAAACCCAGTTTTTGGGTAACAGTATCTGAAGTGGAGGACAGTTCTGTGGTACTGAGCTCTTAACCTCTGAAATCTGATGCTATTTCCAGGTAGATAGTGTCCAAATTGAGTTGAATTTTAGGGCACCCAGCTGGTGTTGGAGAATTGCTTGGTGGTGTGGGGATAAAACCCCATACACTGGAATTGGAATCAACATTGTTATATATCTAACTTAAAGCATATGTTTCCATAGAAGCCTGTAGTAGCCCTAACCCTGCATTAATTATAATTTCTTGTTTCCATTTTTATTTCTCTCCATAACAACAATAGCAACTATAATTATAAATAAAATCTTAAGTTGGAGTTCAATGTCAATAAATTTTCATTGCATGGACTAAGGAATACATTTGAGAGGAATCTGATTCTTTGATTCATCTCTTTAATTACACATTTGTTCATACTGGTTTCAGGTACTAGGATATATACTACATATAAGAAAAACAATACTGTAAAAATTAAATCTGTGTGTATTTTGAAATGCCACCTTCTACCTTGATGTGTGTGTTTGTGTTTGTGTTTGTGTGTGTGTGTGTGTGTGTGTGTGTGTGTGTGTGTGTGCACATGATTATATAGAATGTGGTCATCCTCAAGACAGCAGAAAGCATTTTAAATCTTGAGGAGGGGTAGGTATCTTCTTCTTGATTCTACTGTATCTTTGTCTCTTGTCTTGGAGAATCTGTTATCAAAACTGATTTGGAATCCAGTTAACATGAAAATCTAATATTCAAAATAGGGTTTTTCAATTGCAAAGTTCCATGGGACATGCAAGTAAATACACATACATATCTCCTGCACACCTCCCATAAAGAAGTTTATCTTAACAGTTTTGTTGTGGTCAGCTTTGCTTTTAGTAAGGAAATCAATAAAATCTACAAAAACAAAACTTACACACTAAACAAAAATGACAACAGTTAACAAGCACTTAACTAGTAGCTAGGCTCTGTGCTACACACTCAACATTTATATTATTGTAAGAATAATTGAGATAGTAAATGTATTATTTATATTTAGGTTTTAATTTGAGGAAATTGAAACTTTCAGGTTGAGAAACTTTCCACAGATCACTCTTTTAGAAGGTAGTGGAGTCAAGTTTCTAATTCAGGCAATTTACCTTCAGAGCCTGCAAAACTGGTAACCGTATTGTGTTCTCTCCTATTAGACAAGACAGAGCATAGTTTCAGATACCAGGAACAAACCTGGGAAAACTTTATGAACAGTGAGTACTGAACAAGTGAAAGGGGAGGCATTTCCAATGGTGTTTCCAATTGAATGAGTGCCATACAACAATTTTTATGGTTCATTAGACAATACATCTTAACTGATTCAATTATCTCCTCCGAGATCATTTATTTTTTCCATCATGTTTTCACCAGAAGAGAATATATTTGATCTTGTATGTTTAAACCATTTCATCAATAGGATGTACTACAGACAAAAGGTTTAGTTGATCTAGAAGTAGTGCATTTATTGGAATGTTAACTTTCATCCAAACTTGTCTTTAGTTAAGTACATGTAAAACTGGATCTTCAGACACTTTGTAAGCATTTCATTTGTGAGTCAGTGAATCTATAGAAAACATTTATGAATTCAATGTTCAGTGTTTATGCATTCACTTAATTTTATATTTTACCCGATTTATCATGATATACTAAAGGAAACAGAAGAGTATTAGCTTCTATTCTAGACGAATTAGAAATGTTAATATATAATTATAATGCAATGTGATGAGAACCATAAAACAATAAACACAAATAGATGAGTAGCTAACAACATCTACTGGAGAACAGAAAGTCTAATTTTTTAACAAATAAACTGGCATCAACTTTCAATGAAATGCTACACACGTACAAGTTCCCCCACTACCTGTCATTCCAATTAGAATTCAACCGATAAATAAAATATCTGATAAATATAGGAAATGTTTAAGAACTATTGGACAAATATTGAGTTTATAAAGACAGCATTTCTTATTAATCCTGACTCATTTTCTCTAACTCTCTTATAAATCCTAGTTAGCAAGGTAAGTTACACTTAATTTTCTGTCTGTTCCTGAAATCTAGGTGGAAACGTGGACTGAAAAGGAAGTATTTATTTTGAGTATTTGGACGACTTCATTAGAATAAGAATCTGTTTTTTTGATGCACAACTTAGAAAAATAGGTGAATTTTTAAGTCCAAAGAGAAAGGACTTTTTTTTTTAACTTTTTATTTTATATTAGAGTATAGTTGATTAACAATGTTGTGTTAGTTTCAGGTGTATAGTAAAGTGATTCAGTTTTTTTAAAGTGGCTGGTAATTTTGGTATCTTTATAGAATGACACAATCAAGATACTGTTGTTTTGTTAAAGCTAAAAAGTCATTTGGCAGAAGCCAAGAGAGGTAATTCGTATTAAGTTCTCTTTAAACTAACACATTTATAGGGTCATGGTCTTTTTGTGAAAGAAGTTCCTTGAGTGATATCTGAAAGCATTTGACTGAAAATATGTACTATGCAATTTATCAATTTATGTTAATTTATTCAGCATATATCAAATATAGAGGTTGTTTCTGATTAGTTTGCATTATAATTACAACTTTTGATTTGTATAGACTTTAGAAGTCTTTAACTTTCTCATTAAACATTCTGATATACATGAAAAGAAATTGCAGTCTAAATTATTTTAATGCAGTTTGAAAAAATATAATAATATTTATATGAATATTACTAAATAGTGATTTAATACTACTTATTTGAAGGTATGTATACTACATTCTTACCATAAAATATTATCTTATTAAATTATGATAGACTAATAGTTTAAAGAATAAATCAATATTGCTTTTATTTTAAAATTTTGATCAGTTAGCAATGATGAAATATTTTTTTCCTTTTCATTGGTTATTTATTGTTCTTTCAAGAATTGTCTTTATATATTTTTAAAATTATTTTGTTGGGGTAACTGAAGGGTATTTAATTGATTTATCATGTCTCTTGTAATACTAAGATCATTAATGATATTTTTCTTGTATTTGTTATAAATATTTCTATGTACCTTTCCATTTGCCACTTTACTATTTATCATTTACTGTTTTAATCATTTATATGGTGCTTAACCTAGAGATGTTTTCACTTTACATAGTTAACCCATCATTTTTTAGTTTGGAGTATTTTTTAATCCTTATAATTTCTTATTCTATATTTAGTTAAATTTTCACTAAAAGTGTCCTCTACCTTCAAATTTAATTTAGTTTTATATATTTTTATTAAATATTTAATCTACTGGAATGTTTTTAGTGTCTGGAATAGCAGGGACATCAATGTTTGGGTTTTCAAACTTTATTTTCTATAATTTTGATACCTTACAAATATTTCCTCTATTGCTCCTGTTTTCTTCAATCTGCTATTCCTACATTAGATCTTCTTCTTATCACTTCCCATTGCTAATATGCCAACTGCTCTCTTGCTGCAAATCTGTTTATACACATGTTTACTTTTCATACTGTTAGGAGGGTTAACTTCTAGAAAATCAAATCAGATCATTTAACTCCTCTGGTGAAAATGTAATATCACCATGGGCTCTTCATTAGCCAAAGAATAAATATACAAAGTGCTTATCTCTTAACATGGGATGTAAGGTCCTTCACAATATGATCATTCAAGTACCTCTCTGGAGAATATTATTTAATTTTTGTACCCTATATAGCAATCATGATACATATAATATCATTCCAAAATGTGCAAATGCCATTCCATGTTTTTGAACATTGTCTTCCCTCTGCTTAAAATGTCTACTCCTCTCCATTTATAGCTTTCTTTTCTGCTTGCAAAAAGCTACTCATCTTTCAAACCCAAATACAATATCACCACTTGTTAAAACAAATAGCGACACTTTTTTATCCTTAACTAGTGCCTATTCCCTTTAAGATATCAACTAACTAATATTTGTTTAGCACACCATGCTACATGTGCAGCATTTTGCTAAAAGATATAAAAAGCTGAAGGTAATTATAGTATATTGGCAATGGCATACATGGAGCATGACAATTTCCAAAATCAGTTGACCCTTACTTTCCTTATGAGGTATTCTTTTCAAAGTGTAAGTGAACTTAATATATATCTGGCCTCCATTAAGTTGATTCACTTCTTTCATGAATGTAAATGTAGGTATTGGCTAAGTTCACCAATTCTATAGAAAAAAGTTAGGTTGATATTAGCCTATGTTTAAAATCTAAGTTTCTCAGAAACAATGACTGCAATTTCTCATGAAAATTCTATACCTCAAGAATGTACTTAAGCCCATGTTCCCACACAATCTCTCTTTATATGTTGATAGGCAGACCACATACTTATATGCGTATTTTCTTCATAATGTCTTATTTGCTGAATATTCTGGAGATACTTCAAATTCAACATAGCCCAAATTGAATCTAGTCATTTTAAATCTCCAAGTACTTCTTTTCTCTTTTGTGTTTGACATCATGAATAACAACATCATTTACCCTTAGACACCAAATCTTGAAACCTTGAAAGTTACTTATATTTGACCCATTTTCCCTCCCTCTCATCTTATACAACACAATCAAATAATCACCAAATCTTTACATTTTCTCCAGTAGTATTCTTCTAATTATTTTCTCTGCTTTGAACCCTGCACCCTTACATAAATTTCCTCTGAGTAACCAGAACTGCTTTCCTAAATGACTTGCCCCACCAGTTATTCTTAATCCTGTGGTAGCTGTCAGGACTAGGTCTTTCCCATCTGGATACTCTCTATACTCAGAAGAACACCTGTAATATAGGAATAGTTTACAAGGGGCATTGGAGGTATACTTAGTATAAGAAAAGTATACTTTAGGAGTGTAATTGCATAAGACAAACATTTTATGAATATTAAGAACCAGCGTGGACTGTGGGGAACCTCTGAAAAATCTTGGCTATTAAAAAAAATACAACTCACAGTAAGCAATTATCCAAAAATCTTCTCTTAGTGTTATGTTTGGTGAGGATTTCAAATCACATTCCCAGAGGTGGGACAAAGATGGTGGAGTAGGAAGATCCTGACTGCACCTCCTCCCCAAGACACACCAAAACTACAACTACACACAGAACAATTCTCTGAGAACAATCTGAAGTCTAGCAGAACTTTTCTACAATTAAGAATATAAAGAGAAAAACATATTGAGATGGGTAGGAGGGGCAGAAACACAATCTAGTAAAGACCCACACCTCCAGCAGATAACCCATAAGCAGAGGGGATATCACACATTTGGAGGTCCTACCTAAGGAGTGAGGGGATCGAGCACACATTGAGTACCCCAGACTTTGGGACTGCACTGGAAAGATAAGCTCCCTTAACAGGTTTTGAAAACTAGTGGGGCTTATGACTGGGAGAGCTGGAGAGCTATGGAACCAGAGATAACTCTCTGAAAGGGCTTGCACACAAACTTACTCTCCTGAGTTCCAGCACAGAGGAAGCAGATTGAAAAACACTTCATAATCTAGCTAGCCAGCAAAGACCACCCTAATATATCCACCAGCCCATACCAAGTTCTGGCTCTAGTCCCCACCCCAAGATGATGGCCCCCAGCATACCCTGGAAGAGGCCCTGACCCACACCTGCTTCAGGTCCAGCCCTCCCACCAAAATCATTGAGCACACGTGGTGCATAGGTACAGTCCTACATAAGAATTCACTTTCAAGACTGAAGCTGTTTTGCCTAATTCATAGAAAAAAACACAAAAAGTCAAACAAAATGAGAAAACAGAGGAACTTGTTCCAAAGGAAAGAACAAGATAAAACCCCATAAATAAAACCTGAATGAAATGGAGGTAAAGATAAAGAGTTCAAACCAACAGTCATAAAAATGCTTACTGAACTCAGGAGAAGGATGAAGGAACAGAATGAGAACATCAACAAAAAATTAGAAAATACAAGAAAGAACTAATCAGAGCTGAAGAATACAATAACTGAAATGAAAAATACACTAGAGTGAATCAATAGCAGAGTAGATGATACAGAAGATTGTATAAGCAACTTGGAATACAGAATAGTGGAAATCACCCAGTCAGAAGAGCAAAAAGAAAAAAGAATTTTAAAAATTTGAGAATAGTTTAAGGAACCTATGGGAAAACATCAAATGTATTAATATTCACATTATAGGGTCCCAAGAGGACAAGACAGAGAGAAAGTAGAAAGCATATTTGATGAAATAATAGTTGAAAACTTTCCTAATCTGTGAAGAAAACAGATCCCCAGTCCAGAAAGTACAGAGAGTCCTATACAAGATAAAACCAAAGAGATCCACACAAAGACACATCATGTTTAAAGTGGTAGAAGTTAGGGATAAAGAGAGTATTTTAAAATGGCAAGAGAAAAACAAAAAGTCACATACAAGGGAACTCCCATAAGGCTCTCAGTTGATATTTCAGCAGAAACTCTGGCCTGAAGGGAATGGCAAAATATATTTGAAGTCCTGAAGGAAAAACCAAGGACACATGGAACATTGTCCATGTAGATCACATGCAAGGCCACAGAACAAATCTCAAGGATAGTCAGCAAGTTTATCATTCAGAATTGAAGGAGCTATAAAGTTTCCCAGACAAGCAAAAACTAAAAACTAAACCAGCCTTACAAGAAATGTTAAAGAGACTTCTCCAAGAGGAAATAAAAGACCACAACTAGAAATACGAAAATATATAAAAGAAAAAAAAATCTCACTGCTAAAAGCAAATATATAGTAAAGGCATTGGATCAACCACTTACAAAGATAATATGAAGGTAAAAAGACAAAAGTGATAAATTCAATTATAACTACATTAAGTAGTTAATGGATCCACAAAAAGATGCACAATATGACATCAAAAACAAAATGTGGAGGGTAGGGTAAAAAATGTAGAGCTTTAGAACAGGTTTAAGTGTAAATGACTATCAACTTAAAGCAAATCTATCATCTATCTATCTATCTTTCTCATGGTAACCACAACCACAAATCAAAAACCTACCATACATAAAGAGAAAAACAAGGGAAAGGAACTCAAAAATAATGCTAAAGAAAATCATCAAATCACAAGGGAAGAGACTAAAAAAAGAAGAAAAAAGACCAAAGAACTACAGAAACGACCAGATAAAAAGTAACAAAATGGCATTGAGTACATACATATCAACAATAACTTTAAATGTAAATGGATTGAATGCCTCAATCAAAAGACATAGGGTGGATGAATGGGGAAAAAAAAAAGGACCCATTTTTATGCTGCCTACTTCAGAGCTAAAGACACACACAGACTGAAAGTGAAGGGACGCAAAATGATGTTCCATGCAAATGGAAACAAAAAGAAAGATGAGATAGCAATACTCGTATCAGACAAAATAGACTTTAAAATGGACACTATAACAAAAGACAAAGAAGGGCATTACATAACAATAAAAGTCAAACCAGGAAGAGGATAGAACATTCTTAAGCATATATGCACTTAACATAGGAGCATATAAATATATAAAGGAAATATTAATAAAGAGAGAAATTGACAGTAATACAATAATAGTAGGGGACTTAATGCCCCACTTACATTAATGGATAGATCATCCAGACAGAAAATCAATAAAGAAACATTGGCCTTAAATACCATATTACACCAAATGAACTTAACAGATATCTACAAAACATTTCATCCAAAAAGACCAGAATATACATTCTTTTCAAGTGTACATGGAACATTCTCCACAACAAATCACACACTTAGCCTCAAAACAAGTCTCAGTAAATTTAAGAAGATTGAAATCTTCCCTTAAAAAGTTCAAAATAGAACTACCATATGATCCAGCAATTCCACTTCTGGGTATTTATCCAAAGAAAATGAAAACACAAATGTGAAAAGATATATTCACCCTTATTTTCATTGAAGGATTATTTACAATAGCCAAGATATGGAAACCACCTAAGTATCTATTGGTAAATAAATGAATAAAGAAGAAGTGGTGTGTGTGTGTGTGTGTGTGTGTGTGTGTGTGTGTGTGTGTGTGTACTCAGCCATAAAAAGGCATGAAACGTTGCCATTTGCAACAATGGATGGACCTAGAGGGTATTGTGCTAAGTGAAATAAAGACAAATACATACAAAAAAAGACAAATACTATGTTTTCACTTATATGTGTAACCTAAAAACACAACCAATGAACAAATATAACAGAACAGAAATAGACTTACAGATACTAAGAACAAACTAGTGTTTGCCAAAGGAGAGTGGTTTGTGGGGATGGTCAAAATAGGTTAAGGGGATTAAGAGATACAAACTACTAGTTATAAAATTAGTCCCAGGTAAGTCATGTTCAGCCCAGGGAATATAGTCAATAATATTGTAATAACTCTGTATAATGCATAACATATTAAAATATTGAATCACTATATTGTACAATTAAAACTAATATTATATTGCAAGTGAACTATACTTCAAGAAAAGTAGAATTATTTTCCCACCCAGTTGCCAAGGCTATAATAATTGCATATTTGTCATCAAAGAAATGTTTTCTCTTTTTAATTCTAAATTAAAATTAGTTTTTGTTTAGTAATGCTATCATCTTTTGTTAAATATGGCATGATTTAACATACCTTCATCCCACTAAATTTAAATTGGTTGCTAAAACAATAAAATAGTTTGTATTGCATGGTAGATTTTTAAATTTATAGCTCATTAATATATTCTATTTATATAGCTATGGTTAGAAAGAATACATTTTAAAATTTTGATAGCTTTTTAATTTTTTTCTTTTATTTTCTTATATTTTATTTTATTTGTGCCATTTAGCCATATTCATAGGCAAATCTCAGAAAATATTAAGTTAAATTTGAAGTCTCAATGGGAAAAGCATTTTAAAATGTTACTTGAGGAATTAATTCAGATACCATTTGTTTCTCTCTCTAGTTCTTTTATGTTTAAAAATATGAGACTAGTGAATGAATAAAAACTGTAGTTTAGTTTATGATTCCCAGACACTCATTGTGACTTCCTTGATCTTTCTTTGATCCTTAAGAATGGCAAATTTATTTAAATTGCTCTTTTTTAAACTCATTTTATCCATTTGACACATCTCTTCTTCTTTGATATACCGACGTTGTTTATATCCTTAAATATCTTCTAAAATGAACAAGATCAAGCTTGCAGTATTGTGTTTAGATTGTAATTATGAATACATGCAATTTTAGGACCTGTGTTACAAACATAATTAAATTACTTGAAAACTTCTCTCTAGCTTCATGTTATGACTTGCATTTGCTTTCCTTTTCAGATTTAATGGATTATTGGACAGAAAACCACAAGCCTAGGGAAAAAAAGTAAACTAAGCTAAAGTTCAGGATTTATGATGAACTGATTTTTTTCTTTCTCCAAACTACCTTATTTTGCTGTGATGATGTATCCTTAAGAAGCAAAGCTGCCTTGTCAATAAGAAAATTCTTAATAGGCTGACCTTTAGTTTGTGGAATGCCAGAACTGAAATTCAACACGTTACTTTTCATTAGTTAAGACGTCATTAAAAAAAAAATGTGAAACAAAGTCATGATTCTGGTAGATGTTTTGTTCAATCGAATTTAGGAAAACCTGACAGGAGGCAATGCTGTCAAATTTTAATGGCTTCTTGAGCCTGAGTGACAACACGACGTTTCATTATAAGTAGGTCAAAGTTAGGTTATCACTCAGTGGCAACACAAATAGACAACACAATCCCTAGCACATATATCAGAATGAAATGAGCAAAGCTAAGAAAAAAGAATTAATGTTATAGATTTATTTCTGCTTCCTGTCAACAATTTATAAAATTGTCAGAAGTAGAGTGCTGTAAACTAAAAAAAGTATAAAGCAAAATATAAATATTCATAATTTACATATTTCTGTAAATGCTATTTGAACAAATGATTAAATTGACAAACTCAGAAAATGTAGAGATTATTTTGTTTCTCAACTGTGGGAGAGATCTTAATAAGTTTACAGTTAGAAGTAAATTTTATTATATTATTAATATATTTTTTTTAAATTCCATCTTCTCCAGTTATTTGGTCAGAGTCAAAAAAATATATATTTATTAACATTTTATGAAGAAAGAAACTTTACAACTTTGGAATTTGGAATTGTTGATGAACAAAGGCTAGTTTTTTACTGCTACAGTAGTTTTTATTGTTATAGTAGTTTGTATTGCTATAGCAGATATGTTTTTCTCCTGAATACCCACTTTTCTGCCACCTCCTCTCCAAACTTCTCTTTGACTTAAGACCAAGAAGGAATAAGTAAATTTGTCTTTATCTTACTGTTACTCAAAATTATCCCTCAAGCTCATTCTTATTCAGCTTTGTTTTCTCCTAAGCAATATTTTTAGTAACGACAATAAAATGATATCAAGTAACAAAAATAGACAACTGTAAGCAAATGTATGTATACATACATGAATATATACATATAAATTATATATAACTATATGTAATAGTCCAAGAAAGCCAAAATAAAAATAAAATCAACATAGACTCCATTCAGTTTTTAATTTTGCACCTCTAGTTACATTGCTTTATTTTCAGCTTCTTCTTGTGTTTTTTTTTTTAATTAAAAAAAAAGTAATTGTATTTTATATTCTCTGAGGAAAATAGATCGAGAAAAAGTAATCATCCATAATCAAACCACTGTAAAGATTTTGCTGTCTTTCTGTCCAATATTTATCATACCCTTTCATTGCAATCTTTGAAAATTCCTTTGGTGTCAATTTGCTCACAACTGAGTGGCAATGTCATGGGTAAATTCAGCTTTCCATAACAATTCATAGAGTTGAATTTGCTTTGTTTGGGTTTAAGGTGTCCTACAGATGAAACAATATTGAGAAATGAAATATTCTAATTGCATTGGTTTTGGATGTGTGCGAACAATGTATCTCCATTGATTTTACTTCTGCTTCAGGTTGACACCAGCTGTGCTTAATTGATAGACACCTAGTGCATTATTTGGGTACACTATAAAAGAGATGCTTACCCCAAATAAAATGTTTAGGTGTTTCCTAAGAGTAATCCTAACATCTGGTCATTCCTAAGCCAGAAGGAGGTGTACTTCCAATTCTAATTACAGAAGCTCAATGACTTCTATTGTTTCACCACCATAAACATAGCTAGATCCAATTTATCTTCCCCCCCCTTTTTTTGCTACTCTATGTCAACACAGATTTGTGACCTAGATTCGGTGGCAGTAGAATGTAACATGCTCTTTTATTGAAAAATGATCTCGTGTGTTTATGTTATATCCAACTAAATGGAATAATTCCTAATTATTTCTTAACGTCAATAAATGAGTAAAAGAGCCCAGTGGTTCAGTTAGGAACATACATATCTTCAAAGAGGAAAACAGACTCTACCTCATAGATGGTTAGAACAGCATGTCTGTACAAAGAGGGAAGGGATTGCTGGTTGCCCTCTTTAAAGACAACCTGCCTTTTGTTCTTTTAAAACACCAATGTGCCATGAATAGTTGTAAGTGCTTTATAAATATTGATTAATTTAATCTTTCTGAATTCACTGTGGTAATTATTATTATCATGAATCAAGAATATATACATATACAATAAAATGGAAATAATGTTTTATTATATTTATCAGCTACTTTTCCAGTTTCTTCCCTTTTGGAATTGATTGTCTATATAACCCCAGGACCATCAAAACATCAGTATTGGCTATTAGAGAGAAAGAGAGGGAACAATAGGTGTTTTTTCTCTTAGGCTTAATAGCAAAGAGTAATGAAAGGAAAAATACATGGAGTCACTGGCTTTTGAGATTTTATCTAAAACACTCCACCAGATTTTATTTATAAGTCACAATATTGACAATTAGACTTTGGCTTTGTTTTGTTGTCCTCTAACTGAGCCTTTTTAAGTCATTTCAGGTCAAGTCAGAGAGAGTATAACATCATTCCAACATCACAGCTAGATGACGTGGCTGTGTGTATGAGGATGTGTGTGCATGCGTGTGTGTGTGTAAATGTGCTTTCAGCCTCTGGTGCTATAGCCTCTGGAAGCAGTAATAATACATAGGCAAAGGTAATCTAGAAATGTACTATGTTTCCACAACTTCTTATATTGAAAAAAAGGGAATTTTTGAATTTTGTAGTGTATTGTAGACTAATTCACACAGTTTCGAGATTGATGGACAATACCCCAACACGCACACATACATACCTACACACACACATGCAAACACACACATACCTGCTGGGTTATTTCCTAGGAAGGGTAATTAAAAATATATTCTCACATTTAAAACATACTAGACCTATATTGAAGTCAGCAAAGAAAATGTTTGTAAACTGATATACAAAGTTTTACCAACTATCCACTAGAATTTTATTAGAATTTTGGACACCTAAATTTAATGCATAACATGTATTTGGAGAACAAACACAATGGTTTGGAAGAAGATTCAAAAAAATAAATTTAATAGAAATGATTTCTTTCAGCCTCAAGAATATAAGGCTTTGAAGTTTAATAATAGTTTTATATTATAAAAACCCAAGTGTTTCTTGAAACATAATAGCAATAGATACTAATTGCCATAGGCACTTCAAAAACTTCTTTGCCCACATGCTGTCTATTGTTCTTTTTTGCATCATCCAATATAGTTCAGTTTATTAAGTAACATTTTTTTAATTGTATAGAATAAAAATTTCTTAGCTTCAGACAACTCTTATCATAAAAACCTGATGATAACACCCAAAGTGGGTTAGTCTCTGGCTGCAAAGAAGGTCCTATGTATATTTAAACTTGAGGAGCTATCTTCTTTACTAAGTAAATCAATTTAATAATACAATATGCTACAGTGGTAATCAGGACCTTCTCCTGCCCAGGGAAATGGATTTGCCTTTGTGATGGTTAATTTTATGTGTCAACTTGTCTAGGCTACGATGCCCGTATTTTTGATCAAACACCAGCTTAGATTTTGCTGTGAAAGCATTTTTTAAAACATGATTAACATTTAAATTGGTAGACTGTGAGTATAGCAGATTTCCTTCCATAATGTGGGTGGGTCTCATCTGATCAGTTGAGGGGCTTAAGAGAAAAGATTAAGGTCCCTGGAGGAAGAAGGAATTCTGCCTCCAGGCTGTTTTTTAGACTCAAGACTACATCATCAACTTATCCTTGGGTCTACAGCCTAGCAGTTTGTTCTGAGGATTTTGAAGCTGCCAGCCCATGCAATCATGTAAGCCAATTCCATAAGATAAATCTTTCTCCATTTAAATGTATATCACATTTGTTTTGTTCCTCATGAGAACCCTGACTAATATGATCTTTATATTGCTAAAACACATATATGGATGCTCAGACTCAGGGAACAGGGGTTGATACTTCTGATAGGACCTTCAGGAAACATTTTTACATAGTTACCTAAATTGTAGGTAAGCACATTTTTAGTGCTGCCATGCTGCATTCTGGGGAAAAAAAAATTATATAAAGTTCTCTGAACTCCAATTTTATCAAGTGCAAAATAACTGAGTTAAAAGGATCAAAAATGAAATAAGGGGCAAAGACTCTAAAACTTCTATTTTTCCACTGAAGAATCAGTAAAATAAAATTATTTCAAATTATATTTTACATAGAAAATATAATTTAAAATTAATAGATATAAATAATTTATAAAGTTTTACCATATATTAATATACAAAACAAACTATCTTCATAACTCTCTTTTTGTTTGGTCAGTATGGGATCATAAAATTTATGGTAGCAGGAGTCTGATAGAATAAAAAGTAATTGTTTAGATATTGAAATATGAAAAGAAAGAAAAATACAATGACAGTACATAAATGTTTTTCACGAAAACTAGCAGTGATGGAAACAGCTAAAATGTACATTTCTGATTTCAATGAAACATGTATTTTTTTTTTAAGGTTTGGGTACTGTTTTGCATGTCATTTGGCTAGTAGATTAGTTCTTACTATAACTATAATTCAGAGGTATTATAGTATAATAGTCTTCAAAAAAATGGATAAATCCTGGTTTCTATCATTCTTTAGTTTTCAAGTCAAATGTGTTGCAATTTTTGACAAAAATATGAAGGCTGGGATTTTCCATTCTAGAAAACACATACTTCTCTCTTCCCCTTTGATCTTGCTGCTTAAAAGATATAGTTATGCAATCATTTCAAGAAGGATACAAATCTTCCATAAACTGTAACTGAATTTTTCTTTTATAGAGTGCTAAGGAACAAATTTTTATATAATGTTAAAATTAAATCCTCAAATATTTCTCTGGAACATTTAATTTTCTCATCTTAATGTTGTGTAGACTTTTATTTTGAACAGTGAATGACAATGAGAGATGGCTTGTCACAATCAGTTCTCTATTGCATCTGAAATATAAAATAAAATTACCTACAAAAATTACATTTAATGAACTTTTCAGGAAAAGCAAGATAGGTTTTATTAGTTGTTTCCCAGTTGATGCTCCTTTATGAAATACTCCAATTCATAGATTCTTGTAGTTGTGCAATAAACAAAATTAAAATATAACAAGAAATGGACTTTCTAATTCCTTTCAATTTCAAAGTAAGGTAACCTCTATATCTGTACCTGTGCTACTTTTATATTATTAAAATTTTTTTTGTTTAATTTTTACTGTGTTAGCTGTATTAGATTTCAAACTTGGCCCACTGTTAGTTCAAATTCTCTTTATCAAAAATATTTATATATTTTATATGCAGTAATGGATAGATTCAGCTCATCATTTCTATCTCTGGATATCATATGAATTATTGTGTTTGCATCCCTTCTAGAATCTTGTCATTGGAAAATGTGATAACCATTACCTCTAAGGTTTCTCCAACACACTGATAATACAAATAATGTGCTCTGTGATATATTTTTAAAGACATGCCTTCACACAATTTGCATGACTGTTTTCATTGAGCCCATATATTGCAATTTCTTCATGGACAGTGTTGAAAAATTAAACACCACATTTTTAACATTCCCTGCTCACCATGCATAATAATTTGTTCTCAAAGAAACTATTATTACATTTTTTCCTTCATAATGCTTCCAAGGGTTCCACATTATTATTTTTATCAAGACCACATGCTAGAGTTTGGAACATCTAATTTTTTACATCTTTATAAATTTTGGAAGCATTTGGCCACTGTGATCTTCAAGCCTTCTTCTTTTTTTCCCCCCAAAATTATACCATATTAAGCTTCACACACATTTCTTATAAATAACAACCTTGGCAAGTAAGTTAGGGTTATTTTGGGAACTCAAGAGTTCCTGCTTCTATCCCCTTGCATATCCACAGACCAATGAGAAATAACAAGATCAACTATGCCATTGGAATAGGAATTAAAAGTGAATTCCTTCTAGCCTACATATGTGGTTCCCACAGTACAGGCTCCTCACCTGTCCCTAGCAGGTCATCATTCAAAAATTGACAACATCAAAAAACTGCATAGGCACAATACTAACATTTAACTTTGGAAACTTGATTCTCATTATTTCTAGACATAAGCAAACTAAGATCTCCTCACTTCTATCATACTCTTTAGAGTAATCAATGTTCTGTGTTAATTTTTTACATGTTTACTTCCTGCGGTAAGTCAAAAGCCCTTTGAGGGCTGAAATAATGACTCATTCATCTTTATTCTGAACACAGTAGTAGAAAAAGAAATAGTTGCTCTCACTTTATTGTTAACTTATATTTTTTGTCTCTATCTTCCAAATAAGCTGAATTATTTCCAAGTTAATAGCTGTCTTCTTAACAAAAAGCCTAATATCGTATGTCACAAATTCTCTAATTCACAAACTCTCTAACATTAACATTAAGTTACCTGCTGGAATCAGCAGCCTAATAACTTTATTTTTCTTAAAGTAATTTTATGGTTGACACTTTTTGAAAGTCGATGACATTGTTTTTTATATAGTTTATGTGGTTACCTACTTTCTCTTATAATTTCATAAATGTATTTTTAAAATTCCAGAACATCTGAGAGCATCCACATAGACACATAAATTGACCTAAATATTTTCTTCCTTACTATATTATTGTAATTATTTGCAGTTGCATACTGAGCATGTATTATTTTAGAGATCCTGACTACTTTGTTTAAAAGAAGGCAGCACATTTTAAGTGGTTTAACAATATTAATATCTGTCTTTATGATATATTTAACTTTTGTATATTTGCAGTTTCTATGATTCATTTATTCAGTTTATAATAAGAAATGTATTGGCTTACTTGATCATGTATGATGGTAAACTATCTTAAAGAATTAATCAGTGATACCTACCACCTTTTTATTGATCTTGATATTAAATGCTTACTAGTTGGAGGCATCTATTGTTATAAGGTTGTTTAGGATTATTATTGAGGAAATGTATAGAGAAAATAATTCAGTTTTTAGTTTTTATTTTATTATTTGCTTTTGCAATATACTTTATTAAGAAGGTAAATTAGATGCATTATATTAAATATTTTAGAAACTTCATAATAATCATATATATGAAAAAATATATATATATATACACACACACACAGACACACAGAGACACACACACAGACACACATACTCTTGGAGGAAATAGTGTTTAAATTGAGACACTAGGGTAAAAAGGAACTAGTCATATCAAGAACTGGCCTAAGACTGTTCTAACAGAGGAACTAGTAAGTACAAGGTTCCTGTGGTGAGAAATAATTGTCTGAGGGATACTCTACAAGGCCCTGAACCAGAAAGGACTATAGTAGACAAGAAAGGCTAGCCTCTGAACTCACAGAGTTGGAATCTACTGGTTGTGACAGACATTAGACAATTCATTATACAATTAGTATTTTAATTACACTTATAAGATAATTAGGTGCTGTGAGAGAACATATTGTTTGGTCTGACAGTCTGAGGAAGGAACAAGTGATGAGGAACATCAGATGTAACTTCAGAAGCTGAAAGGCTCTAGATGAGAGTGTTCATGAATTCCAAAGATTTTAAGCAAATCATTTGGCAGCAAAATTTTATCTGAAATGATATAAACTATTCATAGCCTTTATTCATCTCACTTAGTATGAATATTTACACATATTACTGGAAAAAGTTATTACCATTTTGAGTGTGCATGTTGATTCAGACTCTGCTGGGAGTGTTACATAAAGTCTAGAGGCTCCTAAATTCAAAAGAAACACATATAGCTTTGAGGTCTTCAGAAAATAAAATGTAAACTTCTATTTTCAAGTTTTCCTGAAAGAGCCACTTAATGATATGCTAAGACTGAACCAGTAAGAAAAATGTTGCATATATGAAACAATGAAAGAATAGTCAAAACAATCATGAAAAAGAATAAAGTTGAAGGACTCACCCATCCCCATTTCAAAATCACTACAAAGATGCAATCAGCAAGATAATGTGGTACTGGCATAGGACAGAAATAAAGATCAATGAAAAAGGACTCAGAGTCCAGAAACATACCATTACATTTATAGTCAATTGCTTTTGACAAGGATTCTACGACAAATGAGGGAAAAAACACTCTTTATTTCCTGACAAATAATGTTAGGACAAAGGGATGTCAATATGTAAAGGAATAGAGTTGACCCTTCCATTACACCATATATGAAAACGAAGCTACAATGGATGATAGAGCAAAATATAAGAGCAAGAGCTATAAAACTCTTAGAAGAAAACATAGGAGTAAATATCTGTGACATTTATTAGGTAAGCCTTCTTAGATATGACATCAAAGGTAAAAACAACAAAAGAAATAAAGATAAATTAAACTTCATCAAACTGAAAATTTTTGTGCTTCAAAGGGCACCATCAAGAAAGTGAAAAGATAGCCTAAAAAACACTACTATTTGCAAAATATATCTGATGAGAAACTTGTATCTAGAACATACGAAGAACTCTTACAACTTAATAATAAAAATGTAAGCACCTTAATTTTTTAAAAAGTGGGCAAACTAGGCATTTCTCCATAGAAGGTATATAACCAGTAAGCACCTGAAAATGTGTTCAACCTAATTATCTACTAGAGGAATGCCAGTCAAAACCATAATTAGATAACAATTCACACCGGTTCGAATGACCATAATCAAAAAGACGAAAATGACAACAAATATTGGCGAAAACATGGAGAGACTGGAAACCCCATTCATTGCTTGTGGGAATGTAAAATGACACAGTCGCTTTGGGAAAATGTTTGGTGGTACCTCAAAAAGTTAAACATATAATTATCATATGACCTAGAAATTTTGCTCCTAAATAAATAACAAAAGAATTGAAAATATTATTCCAACTATACTAATTATCATTTTAAATGTGAACTGAGTGAACACATCAATTAAAAGACAAAAATTGTCAGAGTAGATAAAGAATCAAGACCCAACTATATGTGTCCACAAACTCAGTTTCAATATAAAGACTCAACATAGGTTAAAAGATGGGAAAAGATAATACATGATAACACTAATCAAAATAAGGCTGGAGTAGTTATGTGGATTTCAGACACAGCAGAAGGGGACAGTTATGAGGGAGAACAAAGGCTATTAAGTAAACACAAATGAGTTAATTCTCCAACAAGACATATCATAACTGTGTAGGCATCTAACAGAGTGTTGAAATACATGAAGAAAAACTGATGAACAGAAAGAAGAAACAGATAAATCTAATAACTGGAGACTTTAATGCCTTTGTCAGTACTTCTCAAAACCATCAAATCATCAAAAACAAGACAAGTCAGAGAAACATTCACAATCAAAAGTTGCCTAAGTATGACTAACTCTAATGTGGTAGACTGGATGGGATCCTGGAACACAAAAAATACATTAGATAGGCCCTGTGAGGCACTGGGCATCCTGACTGCAGAGGAGAAGGTGAGAAATGAGCTGTCGATTGGAGCAGTGAGCAGCCTTGCTGAGCATCAGAAGAGGGACCTAATAGAGCCAATCTGCAAGGACTGGAAAGGAAGGGCCAGAAACAGCAACTTATTCAGGGCTATAAAAGGGAGAGCTTGACAGGCCCATACCACTGGACCTCTAGAAACTTTCCTGAGTGAATTACAACAGGAGAAAAATCAGACTTCTATGCAGTGGATGCTTGATGCATTTTTAGAAGCCTAAGCCATGTAGCTGACAGGGTCTTGGTGCTCTGGCTGGGTGTCAGGCCTGAGCCTCTGAGGTGGGAGGGCTGAGTTAAGGACACTGGTCCACCAGAGACCTCCTGGCCCATCATAATATCAGTGGGTGAGAGCTCTCCCAGAGATCTCCATCTCAATGCTAAGACCCAGCTCCACTTACTGACCAGCAACCTACAGTGTTGGACACCCCATGCCAAACAGCTGCTAGCAAGACAGGAACACAACACTACCCATTAGCAGAGAGGCTGCCTAAAATCATATTAAGTTAATAAACACACCAAAAAACACCACCGGAAGTGGTCCTGCCAACCAGAAAGAAGATTCAGCCTCATCCAGCAGAAAACAGACACCAGACCCCTCCAACAGGAAGCCTACACAACCCACTGAACCAACCTTACTCACTGGAGGCAGACACCAAAAACAACAAGAACTACAAACCTGCAGCCTGAGAAAAGGAGACCTCAAACACAGTAAGCTAAGCAAAATGAGAAGGCAGAGAAATAGCAGATAAAGGAGGAAGGTAAAAACCCACCACACCAAAGAAATGAGGAGGAAATAGGCAGTCCACCTGAAAAAGAATTCAGAGTAATGACAGTAAAGATGATCCTAAATCTTGGAAATAGAATGGAGAAAATACAAGAAATATTAAAGAAGGAACTATAGGAACTAAAGAGCAAACAAACAACGATGAACAAAACAATAAATGAAATTTAAAATTCTCTAGAAGGAATCAATAGCAGAATAACTGAGGCAGAAGAACAGATAAGTGACCTGGAAGATAAAATAGTGGAAAAAACTAGCACAGAGCAGAATAAAGAAAAATGAATGGAAAGAATTGAGGACAGTCTCAGAGACCTCTGGAACGTTAAATATACCAACATTTGAATTGTAGCGGTCCCAGAAGAAGAGGAGAGAGAAAAAGGGACTGAGAAAATATTTGAAGAGATTATAGCTGAAAAATTCCCTAATATGGGAAAGGAAATAGTCAGTCAAGTCCAGGAAGCACAGAGTTCCATACAGGATAAATCCAAGGAGAAACACACCAAGACACATATTAATCAAACTATCAAAAATTAAATACAAAGAAAAAGTTTTCAAAGCAGCAAGGGAAAAACAACAAATAACATACAAGGGAATCCCCATAAGGTTAACAGCTGATCTTTCAGCAGAAACTGTGCAAGCCAGAAGGGAGTGGCAGGACATATTTAAAGTGATGAAAGGGAAAAACCTACAACCAGGATTACTCTATCCAGCAAGGATCACATTCAGATTCAACAGAGAAATTAAAACCTTTACAGACAAGCAAAAGTTAAGAGACTTCAGCACCACCTAACCAGCTTTACAACAAATGCTAAAGAAACTTCTCTGGGCAGGAAACACAAGAGAAGGAAAAGACTTAGAAAAACAAATACAAAACAGTTAAGAAAATGGTAATAGGAACATGCATATCAATAATTACCTTAAATATAAATGGATTAAAAGCTCCAACCAAAAGACATAGACTAGCTGAATGGATACAAAAACAAGACCCATATATATGTTGTCTACAAGAGACCCACTTCAGCCCTAGGGACACATACAGACTGAAACTAAGGGGATGGAAAAAGATTCCATGCAAATGGAAATCAAAAGAAATATGGAGTAGCAATTCTCATATCAGACAAAATAGACTTTCAAATAAAGACTATTACAAGAGACAAAGAAGGACACTACATAATGATCAAGGGATCAATCCAAGAAGAGGATATAACAATTGTATATATTTATGCACCCAACATAGGAGCACCTCAATACGTAATGCAAATGCTAACAGCCATAAAAGTGAAAATCGACAGTAACATAATAATAGTAGGGGACTTTAACACCCCACTTTCACCAATGGACAGATCATCCGAAATGAAAATAAATAAGGAAACACAAGCTTTAAATGACACATTAAATAACCGGGTCTTAATTGATATTTTTAGGACATTCCATCCAAAATCAATAGAATACACTTTCTTCTCAAGTGCTCATGGAATATTCTGCAGGATAGACCATATCTTGCATCAAAAAATGAAGCCTTGGTAAACTCAAGAAAATTGAAATCGCATCAAGTATCTTTTCCAACCTCAATGCTATAAGACCAGATATCAATTACAGGAAAAAAAACTGTAAAAAATACAAACACATGGAGGCTAAACAATATACTACAAATAACCAAGAGATCACTGAAGAAATCAAAGAGGAAATCAAAGAATACCTAGAAACAAATGACAATGAAAACACGGCAGCCCAAAACCTTTTGGATGCAGCAAAAGCAGTTAAAAGATGGAGGTTTATAGCAATACAATCCTACCTCAGAAAACAAGAAACAGCTCAAATAAACAACCTAACCTTACACCTAAAGCAATCAGAAAAAGGAGAACAAAAAAAACCCCAAAGTTAGCAAAAGGAAAGAAAACATAAAGACCCGATCAGAAATAAATGAAAAAGAAATGAAGGAAATGATAGCAAATATCAATAAAACTAAAAGATGGTTCTTTGAGAAGATAAACAAAATTGATAAACCCTTAGCCAGATTCCTCAAGAAAAGAAGGGAGAAGACTCAAATCCAGAGCATTAGAAATGGAAAAGGAGAAGTAACAACTGACACTGCAGAAATATAAAGGATAATGAGAGATTACTACAAGCAACTATATGCCAATAAAATGGACAACCTGGAAGAAATGGACAAATTCTTAGGAAAGGACAACCTTCTGAGACTGAACCAGAAAGAAATAGAAAATATAAACAGACCAATCACAAGACTGTGATTAAAAATCTTCCAACAAACAAAAGCCCAGAACCACATGGCTTCACAGGTTAATTCTATCAAACATTTAGAGAAGAGCTAACACCTATCCTTCTCAAACACTTCCAAAATATAGGAGAGGGAGGAACACTCCCAAACTCATTCTACAAGGTCACCATCATCCTGATACCAAAATCAGAGAAGGATGTCAAAAAGAAATAAAACTACAGGCCAATATCACTGATGAACATAGATGCAAAGATCCACAACAAAATACTAGCAAACAGAATTCAGCAGCACATTAAAAGGATCATACACCACGATCAATTGGGGCTTATCCCAGGAATGCAAGGATTCTTCAATATACACAGATCAATCAATGTGATACACCACGTTAACAAATTGAAGGATAGAAACCATATGACTATCTCAAAAGATGCAGCAAAAGCTTTCAACAAATTTCAACACCCTTTTATGATAAAAACCTTCTAGAAAGTAGGCATAGAGGGAACTTACCTTAACATAATAAAGGCCATATATGACAAGCCAACATCGTTCTCAACTGTAAAAAACTGAAACCATTTCCACTAAGATCAGGAACAAGACAAGGTTGCCCACTCTCATCACTATTATTCAACATAGTTTTGGAAGTTTAGCCACAGCAATCAGAGAAGAAAAAGAAATTAAAGGAATCCAAATCAGAAAAGAAGATGCAAAACTGTCACTTTTTGCAGATGACATGATACTATACATACAGAATCCTAAAGATGCTACCAGAAATCTACTAGAGCTAATCAATGAATTTGGTAAAGTAGAAGGATACACAGAAATTTCTTGCATTCCTATACACTAATGATGAGGAATCTGAAAGAAATTAAGGAAACACTCCCATTTACCACTGCAACAAAAAGAATAAAATACCTAGGAATAACCTACCTAAGGAGACAAAAGACCTGTATGCAGAAAACTATAAGACACAGATGAAAGAAATTAAAGGTGATACAAACAGATGGAGAGATATACCATGTTCTTGGATTGGAAGAATCAACATTGTGAAAACAACTATACTACCGAAAGCAATCTACAGATTCAACGTAATATCTATCAAACTACCAAGGGCATTTTTCACAGAATTAGAACAAAAAATTTCACAATTTGTATGGAAACACAAAAGAGCCCAAACAGCCAAAGCAAACTTTGGGACGAAAAAACAGAGCTGGAGGAATCAGGCTATACTATACAGACTATACTATAAAGCTATAGTAATGAAGACAGTATGGTACTGGCACAAAAACAGAAATAGAGATCAATGGAACAGGATACAAAGTCCAGAGATAAACCCAGGCACGTGGTCATCTTATCTTTGATAAAGGATGCAAGAATATACAATGGAGAAAAGACAGCCTCTTCAATAAGTGGTGCTGGGAAAACTGGCCAGCTACATGTAAAAGAATGAAATTAGAATACTCCCTAACACCATACACAAACATAAAGTGAAAAAAGGTTAAAGACCTAAATGTAAGGCCAGACACTATAAATCTCTTAGAGGAAAACATTGGAATAACATTCTATGATATAAATCACAGCAAGATCCTTTTTGACCCACCTCCTAGAGAAAAGGAAAAAAACCAAAAATAAACAAAGGGGACCTAATGAAATGTAAAAGCTTTTGCACAGCAAAGGAAACCATAAACAAGATGAGAAGACAACTCTCAGAGTGGGAGAAACTATTTGCAAATGAAGCAATTGACAAAGGATTAATCTCCAAAATAAACAAACAGCTCATGCAGCTCAATATCAAGAAAACAAACAATCCAATCCAAAAGTGGGAAGAAGCCCTAAATAGACATTTCTCCAAAGAAGATATACAGATTGCCAACAAACACATGAAAGGATGCTCAACATGACTAATCATTAGCCAGATTTAAATCAAAACTACAATGAGGTATCACCTCACACAGGACAGAATGGCCATCATCAAAAAGTCTAAAAACAATAAATGCTGGAGAAGGTGTGGAGAAAAGGGAACCATCTTGCATTGTTGTTGGGAATGTAAATTAATATAGCCACTACGGAGAACAGTATGGAGATTCCTTACAAAACCAAAAATAGAACTACCATCTGACCCAGCAATCCCACTACTGGGTATATACTGAGAGAAAACCATAGTTCAAAAAGAGTCATGTACCACAATGTTCATTGTAGCACTATTTACAATCGCCAGGACATGGAAGCAACCTAAGTATCCATCGACAGATGAATGGATAAATAAGATGTGGCACATATATACAATGGAATATTACTCAGCCATGAAAAAACAAAATTGAGTTATTTGTAATGAGGTGGATGGACCTAGAGGGTCTCATACATAGTGAAGTAAGTCAGAAAGAGAAAAACACATACTGTTCGCTAACACATATATATGGAATCTAAAAAAAAAAACGAAATGTTTCTGAAGAACCTAGGGGAAGGACAGGAATAAAGATGCAGTCGTAGAGATTGCACTTGAGGACATGGGGAGGGGGAAGGGTAAGCTGGGATGAAGTGAGAGAGTGGCATAGGCATATATACACTATCAAATGTAAAATAGATAGCTATTGGGAAACAGCTGCATAGCACAGGGAATCAGCTTGGTGCTTTGTGACTACCCAGAGGGGTGGGATATGTAGGGCGGGAGGGAGACGCAAGAGGGAGGGGATATGGGGATATATGTATACGTATAGCTGATTCACTTTGTTATACAGCAGAAACTAAGACAGCATTGTAAAGCAATTTTATTCCAATAAGGATGTTTAAAAAAAACAAATAAAAAGAACCAGATCATGCTGGCACCCTAAAACAAAAAAAGACGTTAGATAAAAATTAAAGAGTGTGTCCTTTATTTAATAACAATTTATTGATATTGGTTCATTAGTGGAGACACATGTACCAGGCTAACGTAAGATGTAAACACTAGGGAAAACTGTTTATGCAATTGTTTCTGCTTTTCTGCAAATCTAAAACTCTCCTAAAATAGTAAGTTTACTAAAAAATAAACAGGGTAGAAATAAAAATTTAGAAATCTCTAACTTTGAAAATGGAGAAAAAGGAGATCAGATTTAAGGAGTTCAAACATTCTTACATTATTAAGAAGGAACCTAGAAGAAGAAATGATAAATATGCTTTGTTAAATTAGGTATGATACATTAACCTTCTTAATAACCTGCTTTCCTACAAAAGTGGGAGGAGATATATTGCTAAAGAAAGCAATCTCAGCTTTTGTCTTATGAACCCAACCAACTGTAACTGTTTTTGGTTTCTCTCATGCATCTCTAGTGATCTGAGAGAGCACTGCCCTTTACTACCAATCTAACCTCTCTTTTAATAGGAAGACATCAATTCCCATTGTTACTTCCAATAATATAGGAGCAGTGGTGAATATCTGAGAATGAATTGCCTAGAAACTACTATTGCAATACCAAAGCTCTCAATCTTTTGGTTTTCTCTACACCCCTCCTTCCCCTGTAATCACTTTGTGATACAGAACACATTTCGTAGTGCTTCTACCTTCTACGGCAGTCCTCTTTCATTCCCATGTTGATGTAACTTTGCTTCTTCAATTACATTTCATCTGCTTGTCACTGTTCAACTGTATTCCATATATTATGTTATTAACAATTCTCCTGTGATTTTTGGGTATTTGTTATGGGAGGGAACGGTTGGTGGGGGTGGGGAAGGGGGCTGGTGTTGCATCTATTATTTTAAAACAGTAATCCTTTCCACACAAATATCCATGTTTGAGTCATTCTCTGCGTAGTACCTCTGGAGCTCCTGCTCAATGGGGCATTTAGCTTAAATCAATATTTTTATAAGATGCTTTTGCAATTCAAGTTGCATGAGCTTTAAAAAACAGGAAAATAGCAACTGGAAATTGCACAATGTTACATAGTAATGTGCATTAGCAGTGCTAAGTGACCCTGATCACATCACAATTTTGTTTCAGGGCCTTTGACTGTAAATGACTCTAATAATAGATTTGGTTGGTCATAAGCACATAAAGTATCATTATTAAACTATTTATAGAAATAATATACAAATTTTATGTAAAAGCAAGATGCAATATTTAAAAAGGTTTTTAAATGACATTTATTTTTATATATCAGTAATGTTAAAAAGTATATATATGCTTAATATACTAGCAATAAAAATTGAGTTATAATTTTTAAAAATCTATCTCTATAAAATATAGTTTTAAATTAGTGTTTATTTTATTCAACATATTATACTATGACACAGTGATCAAATGTAGTATTGAAACCGTACTACAGTAGTACAGAAACTGTACTACTACATGCCACTAAGTTTAACTTTCCAAATACTGTCTCTTTGAAATTAAGGAATTAGATAAGGAGATTAACCTTCTTTAGCAAATATCTATATTCTCTAGTGGTACTAAAATGCTGTGGAATAATCAGTAGGATGGTTTACTTCAAACTAGGTGCATTCTTCCCTTTTGTTTTTATTAAACAAGTGAATTAATATTATTCTTTATGAGGCTGCATTAATAGTTGGGAATGCAAATATTTATTTCTCAAAGTGTCTCTTTTTTTCTTCCATATATATCAGGAGAAGCACACCATATAAAAGACTGTAAATGAAACCATAATAAAATGATGATACAAGTATTTCTTACTTGCCATGATACTTCTTTCCTTAAAATAATCCACAGCCTTTATATGTGCCTATTTTTATAAGATTATGATCCAAATAAGATCAAATTGCCTGGCTACTGTATTATTAATCTCCAAGATGTATAAATTTCTCAATGATTACAAATGAATAAAAAAGTATTAATTTTTAATATCATCCTCCTTCAGGTTGAATATTACTGTCATTTCTGTTTTCAAACCCGAAGACATGCCAAAATAAATGATTAAATAAAAACATAAATATTTAATATTACATTACAATGCGTAAAAAGAGTAAGACTAGGTGTGAAAATTAACATCAGATCATATACCTTTTTCATCTAAAATGACCCAGTGTTAATAATGATACTGCTTGAATCAACGAGATGATAAGGTCAAGGAAAAATTTGATTACTAGATTAAATTTGTAAGCTTTGTTTCTATGTAAAGCCACATACAATCTTAACACAAACCACAAATAGACTAAAGTCAATGTGATTATATATCCACATCTATTTCAATAGCAGTCCATTCTCATAAAAAGTTGTGTCAACATGTCAGTGATGATAGGAAGCATTGGCTATCAACACAAAAGCATCACCTCTACAGCAAGAATAAAGCATAATGTCCTCTAAATACTGAGTTGGTAAACTTACATCTTCACTTTTAAACTTTCACTCAAACTTTTCTATTCCTACTATCCTAATTCAAGAGAAAGTATCTCTTACCTGGACCATTACAATTTCCTTTTTTTTCTTTTTTGAATTTTATTTTATTTATATTTTTATATAGCAGGTTCTTATTAGTTATCTATTTTATACATATTAGTGTATATATGTCAGTCCCAATCTCCCAATTCATCACACCACCCCCTCCACCACCACTTTCCCCCCTTGGTGTCCATATGTTTGTTCTCTACATCTGTGTCTCTATTTCTGCCCTGCACAACTTATTTCTTAAACTTCAACCTCTTACTCTATAATGTTTCTTTTACCTCTCTGAGAAGTGAGTATCTGAAAAATAGACATTACAATCAAAAATACCTTTCCAATTATGTTAGATTCTTCATCAGAAGCTTGTAATGGTGGCTCACTGCTGAAAGTAATGGTTTGCCAATCTTGTTGCATTTTATTAAAGTCACCATGGGAACTTAAAAAGAAACAAAAACAAACAGTAAGCCATAGCCCAATCTCAGAAATTCTGGTTTATTTGGCCTGAGGTAAAGCCCATGTAAAGTATTTTCTAAAATTTCCCTAATGAGGGGGCAGGGTGGAGAATGACTGGATTTGAGTTTGAAGTCCCCAATCCATAGAAATATAATGTTCGTCCTCACTATTTTTACAGTTTAGTTGCATATTATAAACTATCCACACTCTCCCCCACAACATGCTGCTCAAGGTCCCTGAGTCTAGTCTTATGTTTTCTCTGGACTAGTTATTCTCTCCAATTCCTTCACTAACAACCCAAATCCTTCTAACTGTTAAAGGACCAGTTTAAGACATAGCATGATGAAACGTGATTTAATCACTTTTATCTACAAATGGACACACGTACCCCAATGTTCATTGCAGCACTATTTACAACAGCCAGGACATAGAAACAACCTAAATGTCCAATGACAGATGAATGGATAAAAAAGATGTGGTACATGTATACAATGGAATATTACTCAGCCATAAAAAGGAACGAAATTGGGTCATTTGTAGAGATGTGGATGGACCTAGAGTCTGTCATACAGAGTGAAGTAAGCCAGAAAGAGAAAAACAAATAGTGTGTATTAATGCATATATGTGGAATCTAGAAAAATGGTACAGATGAACCTACCTGCAGGGCAGGCATAGAGAAGCAGACATAGAGAATGGACATGTGGATGTGGATGGGGGAGGGAAAGCTGGGATGAATTGGGAGATTAGGATTGACATATATACACTACTATGCATAAAATAGATAGCTAGTGGGAACATGCTATAAAGCACAGGAGGCTCAGCTTGGTGCTGTGATGACCTAGATGCATGGGATGGGGGGGTAGGGGGTGGGAGGGAGGTCCAAGAGGGAGGGAATATAGGTATACATACAGCTGATTCACTTCATTGTACAGCAGAAACTAACACAACATTGTAAAGCAGTGTTGTAAAGCAATACTCCAATAAAAAATAAAATAAAAATCATCTATTATTAATTTTATCTAGAGCTTTATGTTTACATATTGATATTTCCCAATTGATTGCAAACTTTGTTGTGGCTAGCATAACAGCTTCAGTTGTTCAGTAAAGTTCTCTCAGTACTTTATTTTATTTTATAATGTTACCGAGTCCAAGCTCGCTCTTCTTGCTGCACAATAGGCCAATAAATCGGGAGACGAGGTTTTGAAGCAAGGAGTATGGCTTTATTCTGAACGCCAGCAGACAGAGAAGATGGCAGACTAATGTGTCCAAAAAACCATCTTATCGGAGTTTGGATGCCAGTTTCTTTTAGAGAATAGAGAGTGGGAGGAGGTGGGGAAGTAAAGTAAAAAGGCCCTAAGTCTAGCAAATATCTCCTGTAATGGCCCTGAGGAGGGGGGATGTGGATGTGTTAATTTCTTCAGGCAGAGGGGCAGGGTTCCCGGAGGCAGGCCATTATGTATAGAGAGTATCCTTTTAGTGAACAAAAGCAATGGGAAGCAAAGGTTAAAGTATAAGAAACAGATCAAACATGGAGTCAGGATTGGCTCTTCCCTGTTACAATAATATTGATTGGACTTAGCACAAACCTATCAGTATTACAGAAGTCAGGTTATGTCTGGGTTTTCTTAATTGCCTTCTTCATATACATATTATATATAACAAGTATAGTATGATTTATTTAATATCTGATTTATATTGATTCATGTTTTTACTTAAGTATACTTATCTTAAAAGAAACTTTGTAATCTTGCTGTAAATACAAAACTAATATTTCTGGCTATAAAAAAAAGTGTAACAAGAAATGTTATTCAACTGGATCTGACCCAATATCATAGTTTTCATCTTTTTGAAAGGAAAATATCAAGTTTTATAAAGTTGCTTTTGAGTCTGGTCATTTGTCCTTATCAGAAAAACTGAAAGATTAAAAAGGAGGTCATTATTTGTAACTCTTTAAAATGTGATTTATATTTAACGTTATTTAATGCTTTATCAGTGTGCTATCTAAAAGCATTTGATGTATCAAGAGGACTATTACATGATTTTATATATATATATTTTTAATGAATTTATTTATTTATTTTTGGTCACATTGGGTCTTCGTTGCTGTGCATGGGCTTTCTTTAGTTGTGGTGAGTGGGGGCTACTCTTCCTTGCAGTACATGGGCTTCTCACTGCAGTGGCTTCTCTTGTTGTGGAGTATGGGCTTTAGGCACATGGGCTTCAGTAGCTGTGGCTCACAGGCTCTAGAGTGCAGGCTCAGTAGTTGTGGTGCGTGGGCTTAGCTGCTCTGCGGCATGTGCGGTCTTCCCAGATCAGGGCTTGAACCCGTGTCCCCTGCACTGACAGGCAGATTCTTAACCACTGCACCACCAGGGAAGTCTCACGATTTTACATATTAACTTAAAAAATGTTCAACTGACAGTAACTCAATTACACCACACAGTATAAATTTTTCACATGAAATCATTCCAGACATGACTATATTTTTAATATCTATGTTTCTATAGAATGCCTTTATAAAGGAAAATTCAAGACTCCCTTTAGTGATTCTGGAGTATATGTTCAGTTTTTCACCTATCTATATCCCCCCAAGTCTGTAACTCATTTCCCGAGCGGAAAAAAAGGGAGTAAAATTTTAGAAATGTTTAGACTGCAATATATTTTACAGTTGTTAACGTGTTCGCTGGGCACCCAGAGATTTAAAGAAGAGCTTTTTCAACAAAGCCATTTGTCTACAATTGTTGAGTAACAGCATTTTATAGGGTCTAATCACCTTAGCTTTTGAGTAGCCAACATGCTAAGTGATATATTAACTTCAGCTTGAGGAGTTAATTGGAAGCAGTTGAGACAGTTCTAAAAATCCCAAAATTTTAATGTAAAAGGAGTTGAAAACAGATATTTGTGAAGATAGTGCAAAAGATAATTTAAAATACATTATAACTTGTTAAAAGAAAGGTTGGTCAATGCAATAGCTATACTCTCTCAGATATAAATATTTTTTTTCCTTTTTTTCACATTTATTTTTATCAGTGGACCAATTATGCAAAAGGGTCCTTTCTGGTTTTCTCCCTTGGTATAACTAGCATTTTCTAGTGGCTTCTTAGGAAAATGTATCATATAACCCTGGCATCTAGATACATTTTTTTTTTTTTCTTTTTTTTGAGGTATGCGGGCCTCTCACTGTTGTGGCCTCTCCCGTTGCGGAGCACAGGCTCCGGACGTGCAGGCTCAGTGGCCATGGCTCATGGGCCTAGCCGCTGTGCGGCATGTGGGATCTTGCCGGACCAGGGCACGAACCCGTGTCCCCTGCATCGGCAGGAGGACTCTCAACCACTGCGCCACCAGGAAAGCCCTCTAGATACATTTTAAAAGCCCACTGAGTCCTTCCACAAATAGAGAAATACCCTTATATTATTATTGTCTGCTTCAAGAAATTGGAAATTTAAAATGGAAGTATTTCTTTCTGAGTACAAAACTAAAAAATTAGTACTTAATGGGTCAAAACAATGTTACATAAGACTTTAAAAGAAATGTAAAGAATCTTTGGTTGTATGACTTGAATGCAAGTTGTTTCAAGTCATTATTATGTGTAAATAAAGAACTTGACATTAAAATGAGGTGTTTGAATGCCACGGAAAAAAATCCAAAAGATTGTGAATCTAAGAAATAAATGTTGATTGTATTTTCTAGCCTTCACTGGATAGTGGAAAGGGCTCCAACTCCAGAATAGGAATATTAGTTTAATGTGGCAAGCATGTCCCTAACATAAAGATAACTGTTATGGACAATTTTAGCTTCTTCGATTTAGCTATAAAGATTATTCATTCAATTACATCCCCTGATTTTCTTCCCCACGTTTGCAAACTAAACTGTAATTAAAGCTAATTGGTTGGTTATTGTCTGTATTTCTACAGGAAGGTAGTATGAGTTCTTATTTTACATCCTGCCATATACTTGCAATTTTAAGGCAATGAGTATTGAAGTAGCTTCAAATTCAGCATAACATCTTTTTATTAACTGTTATTTTTTATTAGTTTAAAAATAATAGTCAAGGGCTTATCCAAGACCATGCTACACTCTCTCTCTGTATCTAGAACACTTGAATAGGGCAATATTATAAGGCTCTGAGTGAATGCTAATGTTAATAGTGGGAAATTGGATTAGTAAATACTATTGAGGATAAAAATAAAAATAAAACGAGAAACTGAGTGATGAAAATTCAGGAAGTGAAAACACATTCTGCATGGGAATACTTATTGCAATAATATGACAGGGTCAAATAATTGAAAAGGCAAGATTGCACAGGGTATACTCATGCAAGGCTTTAGTAAAGGTAATGGATATGGAGCAGTAGGAAAAAAAAAAAAGCACAAGCAATAGTAGAGAAGTCCAAAGATTTCCAAACACAGTTCTCCAAAGTCCTTTATCCATCACATAGGTTATACTTTGGTTTTGGATTAGGAACCACCAAAGTATGTGCAGTATTTCTCAGTTCCAGAGGAGCCCATACAGGAGTTTACTAAGGGGTCTTTTCTTAAATTGTTTTTTAATTGAAGTATAGTTGACTTACAACATAATGCTAGTTTCACACGTACAGCATAGTAATTCCATGTTTATAGAATATATTCCATACAAAGTTATTACAAAATATTGACTATATTACATGTGCTGTACATTATATCCTTGTGACTTAGTTATTTTACACCTAGTAGTTTCTGCCTCTTAATCCCCTTTACCTAGTTTTTGCCCCTCCACTGCCTCTCTCCCCTCTGGTAACAACTTGTTTGTTTCTGTGTCTGTGAGTTTATTTCTGTTTTGTAATATTTGTTCATTTATTTTATTTTTGAGATTCCACATATAAGTGAGAATATACAGTATTTGTCTTTCTATGTCTGATTTATTTCAGTAAGTATAACACCTTCCAGATCCATCTGTGTCATCACAAATGGCAAAATTTCATTCATTTTTATGGCTGAGTAATGTTCCATTGTGTGTGTGTGTGTGTGTGTGTGTGTGAGTGTGTGTACCACATCTCCATTCTCTATTTATCTGTTGATGGACCCATAGTTGTGTCTATAATCTGGTCTATTGTAAATAATGCTGCTATGAACATAGGGGTACATATATCTTTTCGAACTGATGTTTTTGTTTTCTTTGGGAAAATACAAAGAAGTAGAATTGCTGGATCTTATGGTAGTACTATTTTTAATTTTTTGAGGAATCTCCATACTTTTTTCCATAGTGGTTGCACCAATTTACATTCCAGCCAACAGTGCATGAGGTTCCCTCTTCTACTGAGGGGTCTTTTATACCCCATTTGTCACTTGGCTAAGGCTGGGCTCAGTATCTGTTAAACCAGGAATAAACTATCAATGTCTACTTCTGTAAACAATGGAGACAAGTTAGTATCATGTGCTCCCAGGAGAGTTTTGAATTTTAAACAGCACATTGTAAATCATTAGCTAGCACAGCTTGGCCAAATGATAAATATCAGACTTCCCCAGAGATAAGCATGAAGCTGCCCCAGTCCAGCTATAAGATAACTCTGTCCTTGCAATCTCAAAAGACTGAATGATGTGAACCTGGAAGAATAACTTAAGCCTCAGCCCTCAGTGTGCAAATTATTTTATAGGCCTTTTGGCCCCTATCATGATCATTCTGAAAAAACCTAAAGAAATCAAAGCTAAACCTTATATTGAGGTATAATACAACATAGCCACATAGTATTTATCTCAAAATTCAAAGGAGACTTAGTATAAATAAATCTATAAAATATTGACTGGTTACCAAAGTAAATTATCAATAAATAATACCTACAATCTAACACAAACCACTCCAAAATTTCTCAGACCCATAATTACAAACCAACACTATAAAACAGTGTGTTTCATACCTTGACTACAGGTAAATGTTGTGGCAGTATTTTAACAAAACAGTTCAGGCCAATTCCAGGTCTACTGAAATTAACCTTTATAGTGCACAATCCATGAGGTAAAGGGCTTAACAATCAAGTAAAATAAACGATAAGTAAATTAAGTAAAAATGATGCCTACATGTATCAAACATCTACAATTTCTGAGGTCCTGTGCTAAAAGCTTTGCATTAATCTCCCTTTTAATCTTATAGCAACACTGTATAACTTCTTACCACTTTTCCTCCCAACTTTGTGGAAGTATAGTTCATATACAATGAGATTCAACAACTTCAAGTGTACAGTGTGATGAGTTCTGGAAATTGTATATTGTCATGTAACAATTTACAATTGACACCTGAGAACTGAAAAATAATTTCCATTCTGGTTTCTCCATAGAAAACAGATATTAAGACTGCATGTCTAGGATATTCATTATAAGGACTAGCCAGTGTAAACATGGCTATTTTCAAGATGAATACTGAAATATTACATTTAGCCTTACTGTTAGGTAACATTTTTTCTAGAGTAATCATGCTATGTTTTCTAATTCTTAGATAAAAGAAATTGTTCCTTTTTTTAAGAATGAAAGAATTTAGTCATTTTCTTACTCACCTGGGAATTGGCTAGTCATCCCTCTGGGTAGAAGGTTCTAACAATGCACACATTTGCATTCTGAGTTTGGAAAAAATTTTAAAGAGATTTTGAAACACTGGGAATACATATTGTTGGGAAATACTCTTATGGAGAATGCCTTGCATCCATGGAAAGTCATGGGCCATGATCTACTAGGGTAGATGAGCCAACATACCTAAAAAATAAAATAAGTTTAAAATGAAAACAGATTATTTTTTCCCAATGTGCAACAATTATGTTAACTAATATATTGTTTCTTGCCTTATTTCATCGTATATTTACTATTCTCTTTCCTAATAATAGCCTTCTTTTTGCAGCATTTAGAATATATTTTGCAAAATTGGTACATTTTTTAATCTCTTTCACCTGTTTCACCCCCAACCCCCTTCCCCTCTGGCAACCACCCATTTGTTCTCTGTATCTATGAATCTGTTTTCACTGTGTTTTGTTTGTTTTGCTTTTTAGACTTCACATATAAGTGAGATCATATAGTATTTGTCTTTCTCCATCCGTCTGACTTACTTCACTTAGCATAATACCGCCTAGTCCATCAATGTGATCACAATAGCATTTTGTTATGAAGTTAAATTTATAACTACCATATGACCGAACAATTCTACTCCTAAGTATTTACCCCAAAGAAATGAAAACATGCCCACGTAAACACTTTTACCAAAAATTGTTTATACATCATAGTCTGAAGCTGAAAATGACCCAAATGCCCATCAACTGGTGAGCAGATAAATTTATTACATATAAAATTTATTACATCTATTACATCTACTACTACTCAGCAATAAAACAATGAGCGATTTAAAGCCTAGTTATTCAGAAGCCGGTTAGGGCCTAAATCCATTCAGTTTTAGGCAGAAACTTGCTGAGGTAGAATCCAGGGCCTAAGCATTTTAAAGCCTACTTATTCAGAAGAGGGGGGCTTCCGGGAAGATGGCGGAGGAGTAAAACACGGAGATCACCTTCCTCCCCACAGATACACCAGAAATACATCTACACGTGGAACAACTCCTACAGAACACCTACTGAACGCTGGCAGAAGACCTCAGACCTCCCAAAAGGCAAGAAACCCCCCACGTACCTGGGTAGGGCAAAAGAAAAAAGAATAAACAGAGACAAAAGGATAGGGACGGGACCTGCACCAGTGGGAGGGAGCTGTGAAGGAGGAAACATTTCCACACACTAGGAAGCCCCTCTGTGGGCGTAGACTGCGGGTGGCGGAGGGGGAAAGCTTCGGCGCCGCAGAGGACAGCGCAGCAACAGGGGTGCGGAGGGCAAAGCGGCGAGAGGGAAGAAAAAGTCAGAGAGGCTTGTCTGCTCACCCGCCGGGGCGGCGGGGCTAGGAATTGAGGTTCGGGCTTCGGTTGGAGTGCCAGGAGAGGACTGGGGTTGGCGGCACGTGAACACAGCCTGCAGGGGGTTAGTGCACCACGGCTAACCGGGAGGGAATCCGGGGAAAAGTCTGGAGCTGCCGAAGAGGCAAGAGACTTTTTCTTCCCTCTTTGTTTCCTGGTGTGCGAGGAGAGGGGATTAAGAGCCCTGCTTAAAGGAGCTCCAAAACGGGTGCAAGCCGAAGCTAACAGCGCGGACCCCAGAGATGGGCATGAGACGCTAAGGCTGCTGCTGCCGCCACCAAGAAGCCTCTGTGCGAGCACAGGTCACTATCCACACCTCCTTTCCGGGGAGCCTGTGCAGCCCGCCAC
>NW_006799724.1:1566323-1582208 GCF_000442215.2 Lipotes vexillifer
CCTGAGTGAGCCAGAGCCCCGGAATCAGCGGCTCCTTTAACCCTGTCCTGTCTGAGTGAAGAACAGACGCCCTCTGGCGACCTACACGCAGAAGCGGGGCCAAATCCAAAGCTGAGCCCGTGGGAGCTGTGAAAACAAAGAAGAGAAAGGGAAACCTCTTCCAGCAGTCTCAGAAGCAGCAGATTAAAGCTCCACAATCAACTTGATGTACCCTGCATCTGTGGAATACATGAATAGACAACGAATCATCCCAAATTGAGGAGGTGGACTTTCAGAGCAAGATTTATGATTTTTTCCCCTTTTCCTCGTTTTGTGAGTGTGTATGTGTATGCTTCTGTGTGAGATTTTGTCTGTATAGCTTTGCTTCCACCATTTGTCCTAGGGTTCTGTCTGTCCGTTTTTTTTTCTTAATAATTATATTTTTATTGTAATAACTTTATTATATTTTATCTTACTTTATTTTACTTTAAATTCTTTCTTTCTTTTTTCCTTCCTTCCCTCCTTCCTTCCTTCCTTCCTCCCTCCCTCCCTCCATTCTTTCTTTTTCTTTCTTTCTTTCTACTTCTACTAATTCTTTCTTTCTACTGTTTCTCCCTTTTATTCTGAGCCGTGTGGATGAAAGGCTCTTGGTGCTCCAGCCAGGAGTCAGTGCTGTGCCTCTGAGGTGGGACAGCCAACTTCAGAACACTGGTCCACAAGAGACCTCCCAGCTCCACAAAATATCAAACAGCGAAAATCTCCCAGAGATCTCCATCTTAACACCAGCACCCAGCTTCACTCAACGACCAGCAAGCTACAGTACTGGACATCCTATGCCAAACAACTAGCAAGACAGGAACACAACCCCACCCATTAGCAGAGAGGCTGCCTAAAATCATGATAAGTCCACAGACACCCCAAAACACACCACCAGACGTGGACCTGCCCACCAGAAAGACAAGATCCAGCCGCATCCACCAGAACACAGGCACTAGTCCCCTCCACCAGGAAGCCTAAACAACCCACTGAACCAAACTTAGCCACTGGAGACAGACACCAAAAACAATGGGAACTACGAACCTGCAGCCTGCAAAAAGGAGACCCCAAACACAGTAAGATAAGCAAAATGAGAAGACAGAAAAACACACAGCAGATGAAGCAGCAAGATAAAAAAACCACCACACCTAACAGATGAAGAGGAAATAGTCTACCTTAAAAGAATTCAGAATAATGATAGTAAAGATGATCCAAAATCCTGGAAATAGAATGGACAAAATGCAAGAAACATTTAACAAGGACCTAGAAGAACTAAAGATGAAACAAACAATGATGAACAGCACAATAAATGAAATTAAAAATACTCTAGATGGGATCAATAGCAGAATAACTGAGGCAGAAGAATGGATAAGTGACCTGGAAGATAAAATAGTGGAAATAAATAGCACAGAGCAGAATAAAGAAAAAAGAATGAAAAGAACTGAGGACAGTCTCAGAGACCTCTGGGACAACATTAAACGCACCAACATTCGAATTATAGGGGTTCCAGAAGAAGAAGAGAAAAAGAAAGGGACTGAGAAAATATTTGAAGAGATTATAGTTGAAAACTTCCCTAATATGGGAAAGGAAATCGTTAATCAAGTCCAGGAAGCACAGAGAGTCCCATACAGGATAAATTCAAGGAGAAATACGCCAAGACACATATTAATCAAACTGTCAAAAACTAAATACAAAGAAAGCATATTAAAAGCAGCAAGGGAAAAACAACAAATAACACACAAGGGAATCCCCATAAGGTTAACAGCTGATCTCTCAGCAGAAACTCTACAAGCCAGAAGGGAGTGGCAGGACATACTGAAAGTGATGAAGGAGAAAAACCTGCAACCAAGATTACTCTACCCAGCAAGGATCTCATTCAGATTTGATGGAGAAATTAAAACCTTTACAGACAAGCAAAAGCTGAGAGAGTTCAGCACCACCAAACCAGCTTTACAACAAATGCTAAAGGAACTTCTCTAGACAAAAACACAAGAGAAGGAAAAGTCCTATAATAACGAACCCAAAACAATTTAGAAAATGGGAATAGGAACATACATATTGATAATTACCTTAAATGTAAATGGACTAAATGCTCCCACCAATAGACACAGATTGGCTGAATGGATACAAAAACAAGACCCATATATTTGCTGTCTACAAGAGACGCACTTCACACCTAGAGACACATACAGACTGAAAGTAAGGGGATGGAAAAAGATATGGAAACCAAAAGAAAGCTTAAGTAGCAATTCTCATATCAGACAAAATAGATTTTAAAATAAGACTATTAGAAGAGACGAAGAAGGACACTACATAATGATCAAGGGATTGATCCAAGAAGAAGATATAACAATTGTAAATATTTATGCACCCAACATAGGAGCACCTCAATACATAACGCAAATACTAACAGTCATAAGAGGGGAAATTGACAGTAACACATTCATGATAGGGGACTTTAACACTCCACTTTCACCAATGGACAGATCATCCAAAATGAAAATAAATAAGGAAACACAAGCTTTAAATGATACATTAAACAAGATGGACTTAATTGATATTTATAGGACATTCCATCCAAAACAACAGAATACACATTTTTCTCAAGTGCTCATGGAACATTCTCCAGGATAGATCATATCTTGGGTCACAAATCAAGCTTTGGTAAATTTAAGAAAATTGAAATCGTAACAAGTATCTTTTCCAACCACAACGCTATGAGACTAGATATCAATTACACGAAAAGATCTGTAAAAAATACAAACACATGGAGGCTAAACAATACACTACTTAATAATGAAGTGATCACTGATGAAATCAAACAGGAAATTAAAAAATACCTAGAAACAAATGACAATGGAGACACGACGACCCAAAATCCATGGGATACAGCAAAAGCAGATCTAAGAGGGAAGTTTATAGCAATACAATCCTACCTTAAGAAACAGGAAACATCTCGAATAAACAACCTAACCTTGCACCTAAAGCAATTAGAGAAAGAAGAACAGAAAAACCCCGAAGTTAGCAGAAGGAAAGCAATCATAAAAATCAGATCAGAAATAAATGAAAAAGAAATGAAGGAAACGATAGCAAAGATCAATAAAACTAAAAGCTGGTTCTTTGAGAAGATAAACAAAATTGATAAACCATTAGCCAGACTCATCAAGAAAAAAAGGGAGAAGACTCAAATCAATAGAATTAGAAATGAAAAAGGAGAAATAACAACTGACACTGCAGAAATACAAAAGATCATGAGAGATTACTACAAGCAACTCTATGCCAGTAAAATGGACAACCTGGAAGAAACAGGCAAATTCTTAGAAATGCACAACCTGCCAAGACAGAATCAAGAGGAAATTGAAAATATGAACAGACGAATCAAAAGCACTGAAATTGAAGCTGTGATTAAAAATTTTCCAACAAACAAAAGCCCAGGACCAGATGGCTTCACAGGGGAATTCTATCAAACATTTAGAGAAGAGCTAACACCTATCCTTCTCAAACACTTCCAAAATATAGGAGAGGGAGGAACACTCCCAAACTCATTCTACAAGGTCACCATCATCCTGATACCAAAATCAGAGAAGGATGTCAAAAAGAAATAAAACTACAGGCCAATATCACTGATGAACATAGATGCAAAAATCCTCAACAAAATACTAGCAAACAGAATCCAACAGCACATTAAAAGTATCATACACCATGATCAAGTGGGGTTTATTCCAGGAATGCAAGGATTCTTCAATATACGCAAATCTATCAATGTGATTAACCATATTAACAAATTGAAGGAGAAAAACCATATGATCATCTCAATAGATGCAGAGAAAGCCTTCAAGAACATTCAACACCCATTTATGATAAAAACCCTGCAGAAAGTAGGCGTAGAGAGAACTTTCCTCAATATAATAAAGGCCATACATGACAAAGCCACAGCCAACAGCATCCTCAATGGTGAAAAACTGAAACCATTTCCACTAAGATCAGGAACAAGACAAGGTTGCCCACTCTCACCACTCTTATTCAACATAGTTTTGGAAGTTTTAGCCACAGCAATCAGAGAAGAAAAGGAAATAAAAGGAATCCAAATCGGAAAAGAAGAAGTAAAGCTGTCACTGTTTGCAGACGACATGATACTATACATAGAGAATCTTAAAGATGCTACCAGAAAACTACTAGAGCTAATCAATGAATTTGGTAAAGTTGCAGGATACAAAATTAATGCACAGAAATCTCTGGCATTCCTATACACTAATGACGAAAAATCTGAAAGTGAAATCAAGAAAACACCCCCATTTACCATTGCAACAAAAAGAATAAAATATCTAGGAATAAACCTACCTAAGGAGACAAAAGACCTATATGCAGAAAATTATAAGACACTGATGAAAGAAATTAAAGATGATACATATAGATGGAGAGATATACCATGTTCTTGGATTGGAAGACTCAACATTGTGAAAATGACTCTACTACCCAAAGCAATCTACAGATTCAATGCAATCCCTATCAAACTATCACTGATATTTTTCACAGAACTAGAACAAAAACTTTCACAATTTGTATGGAATCACAAAAGACCCTGAATAGCCAAAGCAATCTTGAGAATGAAAAACGGAGCTGGAGGAATCAGGCTCCCTGACTTCAAACTATACTACAAAGCTACAGTAATCAAGACAGTATGGTAATGGCACAAAAACAGAAAGATAGATCACTGGAACAGAATAGAAAGCCCAGAGATAAACCCATGTACATATGATCACCTTATCTTTGATAAAGGAGGCAGGAATGTACAGTGGAGAAAGGACAGCCTCTTCAATAAGTGGTGCTGGTAAAACTGGACAGGTACATGTAAAAGTATGAGATTAGATCACTCCCTAACACCATACACAAAAATAACCTCAAAATGGATTAAGAACCTTTTAAATGTAAGGCCAGAAATTATCAAACTCTTAGAGGAAAACATAGGCAGAACACTCTATGACATAAGTCACAGCAAGATCCTTTCTGACCCATCTCCCAGAGAAATGGAAATAAAAACAAAAATAAACAAAGGGGACCTAATGAAACTTAAAAGCTTTTGCACAGCAAAGGAAACCATAAAGAAGACCAAAAGACAACCCTCAGAATAGGAGAAAATATTTGCAAATGAAGCAACTGACAAAGGATTAATCTCCAAAATTTACAAGCAGTTCATGCAGCTCAATAACAAAAAAACAAACAACCCAATACAAAAATGGGCAGAAGACCTAAATAGACATTTCTCCAAAGAAGATATACATACTGCCAACAAACACATGAAAGAATGCTCAACTTCATTAATCATTAGAGAAATGCAAATCAAAACTACAATGAGATATCATCTCATACCAGTCAGAATGGCTATCATAAAAAAATCTAGAAACAATAAATTCTGGAGAGGGTGTGGAGAAAAGGGAACACTCTTGCACTGTTGGTGGGAATGTAAATTGATACAGCCACTGTGAAGAACAGTATGGAGGTTCCTTAAAAAACTACAAATAGAACTACCATATGACCCAGCAATCCCACTACTGGGCATATACCTTGAGAAAACCATAATTCAAAAAGAGTCATGTACCAAAATGTTCATTGCAGCTCTATTTACAATAGCCCAGAGATGGAAACAACCTAAGTGTCCATCATCGGATGAATGGATAAAGAAGATGTGGCAGATATATACAATGCAATATTACTTAGCCATTAAAAGAAATGAAATTGAGCTATTTGTAATGAGGTGGATAGACCCAGAGTCTGTCATACAGAGTGAAGTAAGTCAGAAAGAGAAAGACAAATACTGTATGCTAAAACATATATATGGAATTTAAGAAAGAAAAATGTCATGAAGAACCTAGGGGTAAGACAGGAATAAAGACACAGACCTACTAGAGAATGGACTTGAGGATATGGGGAGGGGGAATGGTAAGCTGTGACAAAGCGAGAGAGAGTCATGGACATATATACACTACCAAACGTAAGGTAGCTAGCTAGTGGAAAGCAGCCACATAGCACAGGGAGATCAGCTCGGTGCTTTGTGACCGCATGGAGGGGTGGGATAGGGAGGGTGGGAGGGAGGGAGACATAAGAGGGAAGAGATATGGGAACATATGTATATGTATAACTGATTCACTTTGTTATAAAGCAGAAACTAATACACCATTGTAAAGCAAAAAAAAAAAATTAGCAGCGTACCCTAAAAAAAGAAAATAAATAAAATACAAAAAATAAATAAATAAAAATAAAACAATGAGCTCACTGAAACGTAGAGCATTTTCTCCACTTTAGAGAGTTCCCTAGAACTCTCCCTGACCCCCAGCATAAACAGTGGTTGATTTTCTTTCTGTCATTAAATCTTTGTTTTTTTCTAGACTTTTATGGAAACACTTTCATAGAGAATGTCGTCTTTACCTCTGGCTTTTTTCATTTAGCATAATGTTTTGAGCTTCATCCTTGTTGCTACATGTATGAGATTAAGAGACATAAACCTTCAGTTATAAAATAAGCCATGGTGATGTAATATACAGCATAAGGAATATGGTCAATAATATTGTAGTATCTTTGTATGGGGACAGATGGTTACTTATCATGGTGATTATTTCATAATGGTTGCAAATATCAAATCACTATGTAGTACACCTGAAACTAACATAATATTGCATTAAATATTGCATTTCAATTAAAAAAATGGGAAAAAAGAAACTGCTAGTTTTCAAAGTGAGTACTATTTTGCATTCCTACCAGAAAGGTGTGAAATTTCCAGTTCTATATGTGCACCAATACTTGGTATTACCATTCTTTTTATTCTTAGCCATTCTGGTGACTTTGTAGTGCTACCCTAATTATAAACAAGAATAAATTTTCCAAGAGAGACGATCCTAAAAAGAGAACTTTTTAAAAACTTTTTATTTTATATTGGAGTAGAGCCAATTAACAATGTTGTGATAGTTTCAGGTGCACAGCAAAGGGACTCAGCCATACATAAACATGTATCCATTCTCCCCCAAACTCCCCTCCCATCCAGGCTGCCACATACCATTTAGCAGGATTCCCTGTGCTATACAGTAGGTCCTTGTTGGTTATCCTTTCTAAATATAGCCATGTGTACAAGCTCCCTATCTCCCCCTCCATCCTTCCCCCGCTCCAGGAAACCATAAGCTCGTTCTCTAAATGTCCCTTGACAGAAGAATGGGTAGAGAAGATGTAGTACATATATACAATGGAACATTACTCAGCCATTGAAAAGAATGAAATAATGCCATTTGCAGCAACATAGATGGACCTAGAGATTGTCATACTGAGTGAAGTAAGTCAGACAGAGAAAGAGAAATATTGTATGATATCCCTTATATGCAGAATCAAAAAAGAAATAATGCAAATGAACTTATTTACAAAACAGAAACAGAGTCACAGACTTAGAGAAAGAGAATGTATTTAGACTATATTTCACATTGATATTATAACACTGAGCCAATTTTTAAATTTATTATTCCTACAAATGTTCTGGACTAAAATGTACATAATTACCTGAACTAATTAAGATTCTCAAATTAAGTAATGAAAGTGAAGTTTTAATTTAAATCTTGGACTTTGAAACAACCTACAAAAATAGTAAATTTGATATGAATGAGTTAAAGTTCCTCAGGATCTCCTTTGTGTGTGTTTCTTTTTGTGTGTTTGTGCTTTGTGTGTGTGTGAGAGATGTGCAAAACATCTTCCCCACTCTCTCATGCTGTGTCTCATTTTCAAATGCATTAACTTCACATGGATCTACAGTGAAACATATTGTCAATCTCTCAGTTCTTTGGTGGGGAGAAATGGGTACAAAGTATACCATATGCCCTCTTACTCAACAAGCTACCTTAATGAACTATAAGCAGACAATCTGTACTGAGTATAAATCAATTTGTACTAAGTATTGCATCAGTTTCTATGAAAATTCTTAATATGAAATATATTGAACTTAAAATTATTTCTAAATAATTTCAATCTTATATTATCACTGATCATATCCTTTATTTAGCACCTTGCAACACACAAAATTTTTATTCTTCACAGCTCTATATGGTAGATATTTTTATTATCTCCATTTCAAATATATGTAAGCAGAGGTACAAGGATAAGTAACTAGATCAAAGCAGTACAGCTAGAAAATAATTGGGTCAGGATTTAAACACAAGCAGTTGCCCTCAGAGTTGGTACACTTAACCTGAAAGTATACTAATTCGATTCTTAAATATCTATAAACCATCTTAAAAGCTGTACTCTTATTGCCAATAGAGACTACCCCAAATAAACAAACAAATACCTTGAAAAAGAAAATATATATATACATAGGAATTTAGAAAGCATGTTTTTATCTTTTTTGCGGTATGCGAGCCTCTCACCGCTGTGGCCTCTCCCGCTGCGGAGCACAGGCTCCGGACGCGCAGGCTCAGCGGCCATGGCTCACGGGCCCAGCCGCTCCACGGCACGCGGGATCCTCCCGGACTGGGGCACGAACCCGTGTCCCCTGCATCGGCAGGCAGACTCCCAACCACCGCGCCACCAGGGAAGCCCTAGATTGCATTTTATAAATAGCACTTCTTTTAATATGTCTGCCATAGTCTTAATTTTACATTACAGATTAGTAAAAAAGCAATTACTTTCAATACTTGTACAATTTTTATAGTCTTTGTTTTTTCTTTGATTTGAATATGCCAGATGATAGGAAAAAGATGAAACTCTATCAGATGGTAATATGGTCTAGGAATCCAGATATATGAGAATACTGCCCAAGACCATCCTCTACTTTTTCCAAAGGTTCTTAATGGATTAGAGACCTCCCTGAAAGAATGGCAAGGGAAGAAAAGCCACTTTATTGGTTGTTAAACTTTGAGTCTAATGTTCCAATCCAGAAATCTGGTAAAAAATAGACTGAAGCATAACAATAATGGGATGAATATCCTGCTTCCCATGCTCAATTCTGAATCATAGAATTTTACAATCCTTTGGAGATCCACAGAAGGTGGAAGCATCTGATCACGTGAAAGGAGGAAGCAGAAGAACATCAAACCCAGCTCTTTTCTGGGAATACCTGCAAAAATTTCATATTCGGTGTCTTGAAATATGATCGATTAGATTAGTTATCCTAAATGCCTGCAGAAAAGAAAAGAAAACAAAACAGAGCAAAACACACTTCTCTCCAGGTCTTTGCAGCTTCGAACTAAATTAGGTACCTCCACTGCCTAAACCAGGTCACCTACAATTCTGCATCAACTTTTACTACCTGTGAGCTCAGAGCCTAGAGATTCACATTTGTTGCTGTTAAGTTTAGGGTTAATTTTCAGAGTTCTGAAAAAATTAATTCTGCCAGTCTTTGCTAGTTTATGTTTGTTTCAGTGGAGGAACCAATTTGTTGAGGTCCCTCCTTGCCATTTTCTGTGATATCAGCGTCTGTGGCCTATATATACATTTTTATAGCTGCCTTTAATGCCTGGTACAAATGAAGTTTGATTTATCTATTTATTTTTTTCCTCCAAAAAAGGATTTATTTATCCATTTATATAGCTGTTGAATGAGCAATCAAAAGAAAAAAATATTATACATGCACATACACCTCCAAAATGAAAATAGTGTATGTATTTATATTTGTTATTTTCATTAAGATTCAAAAAAAATTTTCAAACCTTCACTGAGTACACTGTGTTCTAAATACATTTGAACTAATTATGTTCAATATACCACCTTGATTTACAATTCAATATATTATTTTTAGTTTGTTTATAAAGTGTTCTTTTAAAATTTTGATTTAATTTCCATTTGATAAATTATTTTTTGTTCTAGTCAATGAAAGTCTTCGGGAGAGATCTGTTTCTTTGTCTTTACCAACTTTTAGAGGTCTTCTGCATTCCTTGGCTCTGGGCCCCTTCTTTGCATCACTTCAAATGCTTGCGTTGTCCCATCTCCTATTGTCTCCTTTGACCTTCTTGCATCCCTCTTATAATAAACCTTTTGATTACATCATTTAGTGCACATCCAGATAATCCAGGCTAACCTCCCTATCTCAAAATTCTTAACATGATAACATCTGCAAAGTCCTTTTTTACCATGTAAAGTAACATTCACAGGTTCTGGGGATTAGGATATGGATATCTTTGGGAGCCATTATTCAACCTACCACAGAAATGATTTTAAAGAAAACAAAACCAAGAAAACAAGAAGCATCAGTAACAATATAAAATTAATTTTATATTTTATAAAAGTAATTATAAACCTTATTAACAGTTTCTAATGTTAAAACTCTGCATTTAAGTTTAGATTCTTTCACTTTCTACATTAAAATATTTCATTATTACAATGTACTTTCATAAACCCTCTAGATCAAAGCAGATGCCTGCATTTCTTTTCTACGTTTTAATATTATGTGATTATATAGTGACAGAATTATAAACATCAGAAAAATTGAATGGCCCTAATTCAGCGGAATCTTCCAGTTACTCATGGTAAAATAATTTATGGGCATTCCAGGCTAATTTATCACAGGAAAACATGTTAAAAGACCTCAGGCAGATCCATTTAGTAAATGCAGCCTGTGGCTAGGAAAAGTGGAGTTCAATGCTGGTTAAAAAGAGCCATTGAGTTTTCTGCTGAGATGAACTTGTAGATGAAATTGTTATTCCCCATAAGCTTACCATCTTAAATTACGTTCAAGTGCATATTGCTGAGTTGTTGTTTTTTCCTTTCCCTTTCCTCTTTATCTCCCAGCTAGAATGTAAGGTCTATTAGAGCAGAACACTTGTCTGTCTTCTTCACTACTCTATCAGTGCCTGGCTGACATTAGGTTTCAATAAGTAGTAACTAATCAATAATTAATGATTTCATTTGATTTTTGTCAAATGTCAATCAGTTTGTTTTGTGTTGTCACAAATCTGCATATGAAAAGCTCATAAAAGCACCTAACATCAAAACATCAAATTACATGAGTCAAAAACTGGTAGAACTGCAAGGAGAAATAAATAAACCCACTATCATAGTTGGAGACTTCATAACCCCTCTCTCTGAAATGGACAGGTCCAGCAGGCAAAAAATCAGTAAGGATGAACTCAACAACACCATCAATCAGCTGGATATAATTGACGTCTATAGATTACTTCAACAACAACACAATATACATTTTTATCAAGCTCACAGGGAACATACACCAAGGTAAACCACATTGTGGGCCACAAAACACACATTAAGGAATTTAAAAGAACAGAAGTCATACAATGGCTGCTTTCAAACTATAATGGAATTAAACTAGAAATCAATAACAGAAAGATAACTAGAAAATCCCCAAATATGTGGAGTTTAGACAATACACTTTAAAATAACCCATGAGACAAAGATGAAATCTCAAAAAAAATTAAAAGTATTTTGAATTAAATGAAAATGAAAACACAACCTATCAAAATTTGTAGGATGCAGTGAAAGTGGTGCTTAGAGGGAAATTTATAGCACTGAATGCATATTTTACAAAAGAAGAAAATGTAAATTCAGTAATCTGAGTCTCCACCTTGGGAAACTAGAAAAACAAGAGCAAATTAAGTCCAAAGTAATCAGAAAAAAAGAAATAATAATTAGAGCAGAAATCAGTGAAATTGAAAATAGGAGATCAATATTGAAAATCAACAAAACCGAAACTGGTTCTTTGAAAAGAACAATAAAATTTATAAGCCTCTAGCCAGACTGACTAAGAAAAAAAGAAAAAGGAAACAAATAACTAATATCAGAAATAAAAAAGGAGATGTCACTACAGATCCCATGGAAATTTAAAAAAAATAATAAAGGAATACTATCAACAACTCTATGCCCACAAATTTGATAACCTCGATAAAATGGATCAAATTCCTTGAAAAACTCTGCTAAAATGCACATAGGGAGAAACAGTCTGAATAGGTCTATTTCTATTAAAGAAATTGAATCCATAATTAATTACCTTTCAAAATAGAAAACATCAGGTCCAGATGGGTTCACTGGTGAATTCTCCCTAACATTTAAGAAAGAAATTATACCAATACCCTATAATCCCTTTCAGAGGCTAAAAGCAGAAGGAATACTTTCAGACTCATTCTATGAGGCCAGCATTACACTATTACCAAAACCAAAGATATTACAAGGGAAAAAAAAGTCCCTAAGATAAATATCTCTCATGAACATAGATGTAAAAATTCTCAATAAAATATTAGCAAAATGAATCCAAAAAAGTATAAAAAGAATTACACATCACAGCCAAGAGATTTATCCCAGGTATACCAGGCTGGTTCAACATTTGATAATCAATTCATGTAGCCCATCACATCAACAGACTAAAACATGAAAAATTACATGATCATACCAATAGATGCATAAAAAGCACTTTACAAAACCTAACATCTATTTATGATAAAAATTCCCATCACACTAGGGGCAGAGGGGAACTTTCTCAGTTTGATAAAGACTATCTACTAAAACCCTACAGCTAACATCATACTTAATGGTGAGAAACTCAAAGCTTTCCCACTAAGATCAGGTACAAGGCAAGGATGTCTCCTCTCACCACTCCTTTTCAACATTGTACTGGAAGTCCTTGATAATGTAATAAGGCAAAAAAAAAAAAAGGAAATAAAAGGTAAACAGATGGGGAAGGAAGACAAAACTGTCTTTGTTCACAGATGAAATAATTGTCTATGGAGAAAATTTGAAAGAACTGACAAACTCCTAGAACTAATAAGTAATTATAGCAAGATTGCAGGATACAAGGTTAATATACTAAAGTCAGTTGCTTTCCTATATACCAATAATAAACAAGTAGAATTTAAAATTAAAAGCATAATATCTTTTATATTAGCACCCCAGGAATGAAATACATAAGTGTAAATCTAACAAAATATGTGCATGATTTATATGAGGAAAACTACAAAATGCTGATGAATGGAATCAAGTAGGAACTAATAAAATGGAAAGATAGTCTGTGTTCATAGAAAGGAAGGCACAGTATTGTCAAGATGTCAGATCTTCCCAACTTGATCTATAGATTCAATACAATTCCATTCAAAAATCCAGAAAATTATTTCATGGATATTGACAGACCAATCCTAAACTTTATATGGAGAGGGAAAAGACCCAAAATAGCCAACACATATTGAAGGAGAAGAACAAAGTTGTAGGACTCTGACAGTCCCTAACTTCAAGAGTTACTATAAAGCTACAGTAATCAAAACAGTGCTGTATTGGGCTTCCCTGGTGGTGCAGTGGTTAAGAATCCACCTGCCAATGCAGAGGACTCAGGTTTGAGCCCTGGTCTGGGAAGATCCTACACGTCATGGAGCAACTAAATCTGTGTGCTACAACTACTGAACCTGCACTCTAGAGCCCATGAGGTACAACTACTGAGCCCACACGCCACAACTACTGAAGCCTGTGCACCTAGAGCCTGTGCTCCACAAGAGAAGCCACCGCAATGAGAAGTGTGTGCACCGCAAGGAAGAGTAGGCCCTGCTTGCTGCAACTAGAGAAAGCCCGTGCACAGCAACGAAGACCCAACACAGCCAAAAATAAATAAATAAAATAAATAAAAATTAAAAAATAAAACAGTGCTGTATTGATGAACAGAATAGAGAGCCCAGAAATAGACCTGCATAAATACAGTCAACTGACCTTTGACAAAGGTGCAAAGGCAATGCAATGGAGCAAAGAAAGACTCTTCAACAAATGGAGCTGGAACAACTGGACATCCACATGCAAAAAAATAAATCCAGACGCATAACTTACACTTTTCACAAAAATTAATTCAAAATGGACATAGATCTAAAGGTAAAACCCTAGAAGATAATGTAAGAAAAAACCTAGATGGTGATGCCTTTTTAGATACAACACCAAAGACAATCCATGAAAGAAATAACTGATAATCTGTACTTCATTAAAAATAAAAGTTTCTGTTCTGTGAGAGACAATATCAGGAGAATGAGAGGACCAGCCACAGATTGAGAAAAAATATTTGCAAAAGACACATTTGATAAAGGAATGGTATCCCAAAATATACAAAGAACTCTTAAAACTCAACAATAAGAAAACAACCTGATTAAAAAATGGGCCAAAGAGCTTAACAGACACCTCATCAAAGAAGATACATATTGATGACAAATAATCATATGAAAAAATGCTCCACATTTCAATCATCATGGAAATGCAAATTAAAATAATGATGAAATACTACTACACACCAAGTAGAATGGCCAAAATCCAGAACACTGACAACACTAAATGTTGTTGAGGATGTGAAGCAACAGGAACTTTCATACATTGCTGGTGATAATGCAAAATGTTACAGCCACTTTGGAAGACAGCTTGGCAGTTTCTTACAAAACTAAACATACTCTTACCATACGATCCAGAAATAGTGTTCCCTGGTATTTACCTAAAGGAGTTGCAAACTTATGTCCACACAAAAACCTGCACAAAAATATTTATAGTAGCTTTATTCACAACTACCAAAGCTTGGAAGCACCCAAATGTAACAAATGTACCAGTGTGATTGGGGATGTTGATAATGGAGGCTGTGCATATGTAGGGGTAGGGTCTGTATAAGAAATCTCTGTACCTTTCTCTCAATTTTGCTGTAAACTTAAAACTGCTCCAAAAATCTTTTTAAAAACTCATAAAAGCAAAGAAAATTGTCAGAACACCAGTATCAATTGGTTTCTCTCATTCTAGAAATTTCTTCAAGAATTGTAGATCGTGGGGAATATGACATGACCAAGATGGCCAAATAGGTCATTCCTAACTTCACTCACCCTCACAAGAAAAACAACTAACAACTGTTCAAGAACAAGACACAACTGAGAGAATCCTAGAACATGGGGTGAGGCTGAAGCACCACCACCCCCACCCCATCCTGTATCACAGAGATCAAGACAGACTGCAGTAGAAGGATAACAGAAATGTCTACATGTTGACTACACTGAACCTCCTCTATGCCAGCCAAGTACATAAAGAGAGATCTGCCTGGTTTGATCCATTTATTCACATCCATATGTCTTCTTATCTATTGACACAGAACCCAGAATTTCTGCAAAGTTCTATGGGAAAGGGTACATATTTATTAAAAGTTTTTCTTTATTAAATTTTTTCAGTTACTAGAGTGACAATGCACCATGATTTGCTCAGTAAAGTTCCACTTTATGCCTCTTGTTCTCTGTACTTATTAATAGTAGATTGTCAGGGATTGGACAATAAGTGACACATTCACCTTGTGAATAACCTCACTTGAGTATGATTATGCCATCTCTTTCCTGTTGTGACCCTGACAGATATAGATCATTATAAAATATGAATTATACTTAATAATTATTCAGTAAATGGTATGTGAACATGATTACTTTAGCTCTTAATAATAGATTATTAACAATATATACATCCAGAAGTGATTGATAAATTAAATGTGAAAAAGTTTTATATCCAATTTGGTGTTAAAATGATGACTGCACAAACTTGATTTGTTATTTAGTTCAGATTTAACTGCAGAATAGGAAATGTTGTAAAAATTACTTCATTCAGCTCATGAAGTGACCTTGTCACTGCAGAGGATGCTTGATTAATGAGACTTTTTGATATTCTTTTGTAGGTAGATTTTCCAGTAGTATTCTGATATTATTAAAATTTTCTATGTGGTTTAATCTTATGTTTCCATCATGAACTATAGAATAGTCTGAATAACCCATGACGGTATGAGTTTTATGGTTTTATGGTAAGAGATTCGAAGGTATTTATTGAAATCCTCACAAAAGTAGACTCAATAGGCTCAAAAATGTTCCCACATTATTAATCCAATTGTGAAAAAAATTGCCTCGGAAG
>NW_006799724.1:1582235-1583206 GCF_000442215.2 Lipotes vexillifer
GGAAGAGCTAATAATATAGCTTGTTTGTTTGTTCTAGCTGTTAGGAGAATCTAAAAGGCTGATCTCAGCTTTTTACCAATAGCTCTGTTGCTTTAGCCTGCTTACTGTAAACTGAAGTTCCCAGAAGTTAATCTTTTCACATACTAGAAATCCATAAGCTATTATTTTGTAAATATAACTATTTTTAAATGAATTAATGCATATGTATGTGTATTTTCATTTATACTGCATTTACTTTTTGTTATTGGTTGAAGTTGTCCCCTCCAAATGGTTTGTTGGAGTCCTAATCTCCAAAACCTAAGAATGCTACCTTATTTGGATATACTGGTCTTTTGGGCAGTAATCAAGTTAAAATGAAGTCATTAGGGTGGGCCATAATCCAACATGATTGGTACCCTTATAATAAAAGGGGAAATTTGGACACAGAGATAGACACATACTGGGAAGATGATGTGAAGAGATAAAGGAAGAAGAAAGCCAACCACAAGCCAAGGAGACAGGCCTGAAATAGATTTTTTCCTCACAGTCCTCAGAGGAAACCAATACTGCTGACACTTTTGTTATGAACTTCTAGCTTCCAGAACTGTGAGACAATAAATTTCTATTGTTTAAGCATTCTAGTTTGTCATTCTGTTACAGCAGCCCTAGGAAACTAATACACTTCCAAAAAGTGATAAAACATTTCCACTAAGCCAGTCTCTGACCTTTCAAGTAGTCAAGGCAAAAAAAAAAAAAAAAAAAAAAATCTCATCTCTTGTTAGAAGAAAAATAAGAATACTGTAGATATTTTTCCAATCACTGTATTCTAGATATTTTCATAGATCATACTAAAAATAAAGGACAGCTAATAATGTTTTGACAAAACCTTCATAATGGGAATTGCAAGAATGTTCTCATATAAACACTTTATTAATACCAAAGGTCATTTTTCTGTATCTGTTAATGGAAAAATAGCATGTTGCTATTCCTGC
>NW_006799724.1:1583329-1630010 GCF_000442215.2 Lipotes vexillifer
CCTGCTGTTCTCACCAAGATCACCTTAAAAAATCTGGAGTGTATTCCAAATAAAAATTTGTTTGAAGACATTATAAAGTTATCACAAAACTGAAGACTTCAGAAACAATGTCCTGGGATAAAGGAAAATACAAGTCTGATTCCTACAGCACTTTTCTGTAAATGGCACAGAATACAGAGTCTTAGAATTCAAGCGGAAAGAGGCAGAAGCCAGTGTTTGAAAAATGAGGAAAAAAAAGAAAGAGGGACTTAGTAAACATTCCAAACTTGCAGTTAGAATTCCAGAAGAGCTACACCCTTGAGTGAGGTAAAGAAACAATCCTTAGGAAATATTAAATCCAGTCTCAAGTCAACACAATCCTAGATGAATAAAAGTGACCTATTAACACTGCACACCAGATAGTCAGAATTCATCCTCAATAGATGAACTCCTAAAACAAGGCAGCATGCCTCAACGTTTTCATAAGGGAGTTCAACCAAACTTTGAAAGCCCAGATAATCATTTTTTTTAATATATTCTTAACAGTGTTTTAGAATGTAGATCATTAAAAAGACAAGATCACCTAGCACACTACTGCTTACCATGCTCATAAATAAACTTAAAAATCTTTTTGTAATAATGAAGATGAGTATCTTTTCTTAACAAATTATAACATAACCTTGAAAAGGTCACATTGCTTCTTCAAGAAACATTTCTTTCACCAATAAATAAATGCTACAAACTTTTGTCCAGTAAATTATAATTAGGACTGATGTCAAAAGAATAATATTTTTGAGCTGTTAGAGAACTCTGAAGATTTCGAATTCAACTCCTTCATTTTACAGATGAAAAGGAGCCACAAAGTATAACGGAGAAAGCACTAAGTTGAAAGTCAGAAAACTGAATCTTGGTCCCATCTCTCCTACAGTAAAAGCCTGGGCAAATTATCTAAGTTTCCTCATCTGTAAAATGAGAGGTTTGGACCCAATTGCTTCCAAGGTCCCTTTCAGCTCTGTAATTCTCATTTTATGAAGCAGAGAGATAAGCAACTTGCCCAAAGTCACCCAGCTAGTTAATGGCAAAATTGGAACTACACTTGAATTCCAATTATCAATGCACTTTTTCTTCTGTACCATACTTCTTCTCCTACTTCACAACACCATTCCTCTAAATTATTCTAAGATTTCTAGAAATTATTAAAGAGCATGGAGGAGTTTATTAAACTAAATGACTTATTCCTATGGCTCTTCCATAGAAAATGAGCTTTAAGTCTAAATGCAACAAATACATTGAGTCTCAAGCTGTGTCACTTACTACACTTAAGTTGACCTCAAGAAAGTTACAGGAGTTTATCCTTAACTTCCCAGAACCTAAAATCTAACCTCTCAATACATCTCACAGAAGAGATTATGTTCCATATTAAATTAAAATATGAATTGTTATAGGTAATGACAGCTATTACATGCATAATTCTCTCAATAAGATGAGGATTAAAATTCTTCATTTTATGTTCTGGTTTTATTTAATATACATTTTGAAATTCAAGAGAGATCAATTTAAACACTTTTCCTTCAGGCATCCTTTTTTCAGACTCTCTAGCTTTAAAACCATTAGATTAAGCACATTACTTCTGAAATCACATAAACAATTACAAATAAAAGACTATACAGACTGCTGACAGTTTCTCTTTCTGACCTGAAAATCAGCCCCCCACAGCATTCTAAAATTCTGTGCCCAAATATGACAACTCTACTAAACTGTATCATAAGCAGCATCTGATTCCCTAAAATGTCTTCAAAGCTTATTATATTTCACAGGGAATTTATCAGGATTTCAGGGAGACTGACAATGTCGATTCCAGAAAATACAGAGAAATCTTCAGAGGAAAAGCACGATAAAAATGGAAAAGAGTAATGAAGTCAACGATAGTTTCATACTACTGACTTAAGAGAACATTCAAAAACATTCATGGATATGTAAGTACAGGTTAACTATATTTACGAATTTTCAAAGAATCACAGAATGTTTGCACTTTTTAATTGGATGGGACCTTAAGTCACTTAACCTAATAGCACACAAAATAAGAATCTACAGAATTTATCTCTAGTTCCCCCAAAAAAGTCTCTGTAGTTTGGAAAGCCTAGATAATCTTATGCCACATATTTCTTCCAAAGCATGTTAAATTAGAAAATATTTCAATTCTTTAATGCAGCAAGTATAATATTAATAATTAAAAATGATTAAAATGTATAAATAAAATAACAAAAAAGATTTAATAATAACAATAAAGGTAAGATTCAATAATAATAATAAAGTATGTGCAAAGTCTATATGAGGAAAACACTACTAAGTATAATAAAATTCAACTGAACAAAATAGAAAGATGTCTCTTATCAGGTAAAACAACTGAACATTATACAGGTCAATTCTTTCTAAGTTTCTAAGTTATTATTTATCAATTTTACATAATCCAAATAAAAAATATCTTGGGTTAGGGTTTGTTTTTTTTTTTACTTATTCAATGGAGCTAGACATATCAATACTAAAGTTCATGATGAAAAATGAATATGAAAATTCGCTAGGAAATCACTGAAGGCTGTGAAGATGGGTAATTCCCTAACAGGTATTAAAACACACATAAGCATAATTAAACCATAATTAAATGTGGTCCAAGCACAGAAAATAGGCAAACAGACCAATGCTTAGCATAAAAAGTCAATGGGTAGATCCAAGTCCATAGGAGTTTCTAGTATATGACCCAAACTGGCATTTCAAATCACTAGGAAATAGAATATTTCTTTTTTTTTAACATTTTTTGGAGTATAATTTCTTTACAATGATGTGTTAGTTTCTGCTTTATAACAAAGTGAATCAGCTATACATATACATATATCCCCATATCTCCTCCCTCTTGCTTCTCCCTCCCACCCTCCCTATCCCACCTCCTAGCTGGACACAAAGTACCAACCTGATCTCCCTGTGCTATGAGGCTGCTTCCCCCTAGCTATCTATGTTACATTTGGTAGTGTATATATGTCCATGCCACTCTCTCACTTTGTCCCAGCTTACCCTTCCCCCTCCCCATGTCCTCAAGCCCATTCTCTACAACTGCATCTTTATTCCTGTCCTGCCAAGAGGTTCTTCAGAACCTTTTTTTTTTTTTAGATTCAATATATATGTGTTGGCATATGGTATTTGTTTTCTCTTTCTGACTTACTTCACTCTGTATGACAGTCTCTAGGTCCATCGACCTCACTACAAATAACTCAATTTCGTTTCTTTTTATGGCTGAGTAATACTCCATTGTATATATGTGCCACATCTTCTTTATCCATTCATCTGATGATGGACACTTAGGTTGCTTCATGTCCTGGGTATTACAAATAGAACTGCAATGAACATTGGTACATGACTCTTTTTGAATTATGAATTTCGCAGGGTATATGCCCAGTAATGGGATTGCTGTGTCATATGATACAGCATTTTTTAATGTAAACTATTTTTAATGTAAACTATTTTTAATGTAAACTATTTTACTATTTTAATGTAAACTATTTTTAGTTTTTTAAGGAACCTCCATACTGTTCTCTATAGTGGCTGTATCAATTTACATTCCCACCAATAGTGCAAGAGGGTTCCCTTTTCTCCACACTCTCTCCAGCATTTATTGTTTGTAGATTTTTTTTTTTTTTTTTTTCTTGCGTTATGCGGGCCTCTCACTGCTGTGGCCTCTCCCATCTGCGGAGCACAGGCTCCGGACGCGCAGGCCCAGCGGCCATGGCTCACGGGCCCAGCCGCTCCGCGGCACGTGGGATCCTCCCGAAACGGGGCACGAACCCGCGTCTCCTGCATCGGCAGGCGGACTCTCAAGCACTGCGCCACCAGGGAAGCCCTTGTTTGTAGATTTTTTGATGTTGACCCACCTCCTAGAGAAATGGAAATAAAAACAAAAATAAACAAATGGCACCTAATGAAACTTAAAATGTTTTGCACAGCAAAGGAAACCATAAACAAAACGAAAAGACAACTCTCAGAATGGGAGAAAATATTTACAAATGAAGCAACTGACAAAGGATTAATCTCCAAAATTTATAAGCAGCTCATGCAGCTCAATATCAAAAAAACAAACAATCCAATCCAAAAATGGGCAGAAGACCTAAACAGACATTTCTTCAAAGGAGATATACAGATTGCCAACAAACACATGAAAGGATGGTGAACATCACTAATCATTAGAGAAATGCAAATCAAAACTAAAATGAGGTATCAACTCACACTGGTCTGAATAACTTTCTTTCAAAATAAAGGGTGAAGAGGTAACTGTATAGCCAAAAAATAAAAATAAAAATAAACAAAGTGGATCCATACCATCATCACATGCAAGAATGAACTTCAACCACACTGGAGATCTAAATGTAAAAAATGAAACCATACAAACACTAGACGATAACATGGGTGTGTTTCTCTACATCATCAGAAGCAAAATGAAAGACAGGTGAAAACTTGAAAAAATTGTGATATAAATCATGGGTAAAGAGTAAACATTCCTAATATATTAGCATCTCAAAATTGGGAAACATGAGACAAAAATCTGATAGAAAAACTTTATAAAGATTAAAAAAGTAACCTGTAAACATATTTTAAAAAGTGTTCATTTTCACTTAGTATAAGAGAATAAGAGAAATGCAAATAAAGCTAGACAAAGATACAATATCTCAACTATTAGTTTGGTAAAATTTAAAAAGCTTGATAATATACTCTTTTCACAGGGCTATCATATCATATCATTGATGTTGAGACTGTACAACTTTTAAGAAGGGTAGTCAGTCAATACCTTAAGAAATTACAAAATTTACCTTTTGGCCCAGGAAATTCATTTCTAAGAATATACCTTGAAGGTACATTTCTAACAATGTGAAAATACATCTACACAGTATTATTCATTGCAGCATTATTTCTGATCAGTACAGTTTGAAAATGATTTAAATGCTTTTGCACAGATTGAATAAAATGTAGTTCATCCTCACAACTGTGTAATAAGTAGCTATATAAAAATAGAGTAGATATTAAAAATTGATATGTTATAATTTTTGGATAGTTTCTCACATGAAAAAAACAAGGAGCAAATAGTATCCATACTATGTTATAGTCTGTGTAAAAAAAGGGGGACATAAGAAAATATCCAGGTGTCTTCTAATTTTTGTAAAATAAAACCACAGAAAGGGCGAATCAGAAACTTACAAATTTGTTACCTAGAGGGGTGGGTAGGAATGGGAAAGGGATAGAGGAGAGAATAACTAATTTCTGAGTTGCCTCCTTGAGCTGCAGGTCTTGCTAGGTCCAGCGAGAACAGATAATGTTATGCCACATAATTTTTCCAGAGCATAGTAAATTTATAAAATATTCAATTTTTTAATACAGCAAGTATTAATAACTAAAAATGATTAAAATATATAAAATATAAATCAGAGTTAACAGCAACTTCTTTCAGGTCCTCCTTCTCCTTCAGGTCTAGGTGTTTAGTGGTTATTACTAAACCCAGATGCTTCATTTTTCCTGCTTGTACTTTTGCAAATGGATCCTTCATTAAACTTTCCTCAATCATCCCTTTTGAGTAGGCCATCTGTTTAGTGACAAAACCAAATTGATATTTCTCATCTCTAAAAACATTTGATTAACTTATCACTCCTATATTTTCCATCTTTGAATGTCTATATTTGTGATCTTCCTACCATTCTATTTGCAGATTTGGTGGTACATTGAGGCTGATACCTAACTTCTTCCTTAATTCTAGGATATTCAATGCCTATTTTTTACTTTGATTAGGGTTTTTTTGTCCAAGTTATTCAAGACTAAGTTAATGATATGGCAATGACATTCTATTTTGCACATGGAGTTACTGTTTTTTTCTTAATTTAAATTTTATAAACCTAGAAATGCTAGAAGACAAGGGAAACACTTATGGAAAGAAAATACTCTTAAAAACATTATCAGTTCTTTAGGATCAAAACATGTTGAAAGACAGCAAAAAACAAGAAACAACACTATCAAAAAAAGAAAAAAACTGTGTCTTCAAATTTTCCTATATTTTCTGGTTCCTGACCATAGAGTATTTACACTTGTACATTTAATGCTCTGTAATATTCACTACAGTAAATTCACCAAATATTTCCCTTTTAGTTCATTTATAGTTTACTTCCAATTGTTTTCTAAACCATTACTTCTGTTTTGTTTCTAGAGGAAATATCTTCAATTTAGTTGTATTTGTGCATTTGTACGAAGTGCCTAATTTCCACACACAATCAATATGGTATAAACAACTACATTAATCAGAAAACAGTATTCAAATTTATTTGGATGCAATCCAATGTGGTAAAAAATATACACTTTCTTAACTCCCATTCACATTCTAATTTTAAACACATAAATGGTATGAAAAAATCTACATTGTATCAGAATTGATAACAGGTATTAGCTCAAATCTGATTATACACTATTATAAAAAACAGGTTCATAACTTCAATTTTAGTCTTCCAATAAGAATCCCAGGTTTCAAAGCTTGTTCTGGAGCAGGAGTTTGACATATTGGCATGATAATATTATTACAGCAGTCTCTGCAAACTGCCAGTACACTCTAGTGTACATTATCAATAAAACCATCAAATAAAATGAACAATATCACCTGTCTCTTTAATGATTACCATTTCTCTATACTCTCTGTGTTTGTTTTAATATTTCCAAGCATGCAGTCAAGCAACGATTACCTGGGTGAAATGATGAAACATGCTGATTATAAATATTTCTTAGCCATGGTGCAATCCATAGCAATCTATTCCTTGTTTCAGGGCTGTAATTACTATTCATGTTCATGTCAGTTAAAACTTTATATTGATGGAAGAATCAGACTTTAAAGTGATTCTTATTCCAAAACTTTACCATGTTTATTGATTTAACTGACATTTAAACTATCATAGCATGTTGCAAACATACACAAATCCTTGCATATCTTTGCCAAAGTCAATGAAAATGCAGGTACAGAAAGAAAAAAAAATTAAGTGAAGTATAATATCGCACTAAGTAAGTTGCTGCCAGGAATCATCTGGACTAAGTAGAATTCCTATTATTTCTGGCATGAAGCCTGAAATTCTAATTGTGCACATTGGGACATCCTCAACACCACCTAGATGCTACAGCTAATACATAATAAAATATTTTTCTACTTCAATATTAAGCTATTGCTCTTGAGTTCACACTGATTCTCCTATATATACTAGCATAAGGAAAATCAAATAATATACAAGATACACACATTTGGGACCAGAAAACAGACAGACACATTCCAACAAGAAACCTCGTTTGCTTAATTTATTGTGAGAGTCAAAGAACATTGGTCTTGAGATCCTTATTTTGGAAACAAAAATCCTAACAGCATCAAAGTAGTTTACCAGTTAATATGCTCAGCTAGTTGTAGTTCACTATAACAATTACATTTTGCCGTTATTATGTAGGGTAATATTTCAAAAGTAAACCAGCTGTCAGAGAAAATTAAGCATTCCTAAGAATATAGAGGACTTCTCTGGTGGAGCAGTGGTTAAGAATCCAGCTGCCAATGCAGGGGACACGGGTTCAAGCCCTCGTCCGGCAAGATCCCACAGGCTGTGGAGCAACTAAGCCCGTGTGCCACAACTACTGAGCCTGCACTCTACAGCCCATGAGCCACAACTACTGAGCCCGTGTGCTACAACTACTGAAGCCTGCGTGCCTAGAGCCCATGCTCCACAACAAGAGAAGCCACTGCAATGAGAAGCCCACACACCACAATGAAGTGTAGCTAACGCTCGCCACAACTAGAGAAAGCCCATGCACAGCAACGAAGACCCAATGCAGCCAAAAACAAATAAATAAATAAATTTATTTAAAAAAAAAAGAATGTAGACTTATTACCTGAAGGAAATGGCTATTCATCTCTTGCATATAAACAGATAACCATGCAGTGGAGTGCTTTCATACAAAAAAGCCTATAGCCACTTTTCATTTTTAGATCAATAAGTGCATTTTTAAAGAAAAAACATGATAATTTAGAAGCTATCATTTAAAGGATCTGAGAATAAGGATTGAGTAAAGGAATATATAAAAATACTTTGATCATAAAAGTACACTAAAGCAGATTCTGGAATTTTTAAACAAGAAAAAAGATAAAATGAAATATTAAGATTATATTGTGGCACTTAGTTAAGCAATTATACAGCATGAAGATTTGGGGAGAAAAGAATATTAAATTTTAACAATTGTCATGAGGTGTGCTCAAAACTGAACACACACACACACAGCACATGTACATATACATGCACCACTCAAACTCTTAATCCTCATACTAGCCAGGTAAAAGTAATGACCAAAGAAGTTTCAGAAAAAGGGACATTTGGAAAATGGAAAATCTCTAAACAGGTTTCTCTGTAATCATGCCCCAGTGGACCCTGGGAAGATGAGGGAAAAGAAAATCAAAATTAAATCAATTTTCATGATTAAATACTTTTTTAGAGCTTACTAAGTAATTCTTTTGGAACAAAAGTGATACTTTCAAGTAGTTAAATCTCAATATTGGAGAGAAGATTTGAATTAATAACTGTTTTATGATACATAACAATTACTCTTATAATTTGTTTCATTTATTTGGCTCAATATGGAAAATAGGTTAGGGCAAGATTTTTCTTTAAAAACATTTTCCTTAAAGAAATCTTAAAGACTCTGATTTCAATTTATAAAGGAATACATAAAGGTTAATTTCACTTATGCTGATTTGAAACATATAAAGTCATTAATGTTCAACAATTTTTACCCTGAAAAATAGCAATATTATATGGATTAATCTAATGATTAATATATCAGGTAAACATATAAAATGACTATAATACTGTTTTGTTTAGTGTTCTGATAATATATTTATCACCTAAACTCAAATTATAGTTATTTACTGTAGGAATTTGTGAATTTGTTGCTAAAACATTCGTGTATGGGGTAAATCAGTCTTAGACCTTGTCTGCTGAAAGAAAAAAACTATTTGGACTTTTGTGGCTGCTTCAGCAGGGATCATAATCTTTGTACCTTCCCAGACACAGGTCTTCAAAACCACAGCTTAGTCTGAACTGAACAGGCCTTTGGGAGCAAAGAGGTGAAGCAGTATTTGTTTAGGAGAGTTCTTCCTTCCCAGTGTTAGGTAGGATGACAGTTCAAGAGCAAAAATACATTATTTTCAAAAAAGTTAAGATATGTATTATTTATAGTTGTGCCCTTATTTTCTTTCATTTTACAGCTCAACTAAAATGGCTTTCAAAATCCTAAACAAAGACTAACTGTAAATATTAAATAAGTAAATATTTCTTCTTATCATTTTAAATTATACTTTACTAAACATTCAAAATGTTTATCCTGAGGAAAGTTTATGAAATCTGTTAGAACCCTATATGTTGCTTTTGACAGACTTTAAATATTTTATAATTCATTTCTTCAAAAGCATGGTAAGAATCATCATTCTAGAATATCATTGAACAAAAAGAATGAAAATGTAGAGTGAAATTTTTTAATAATAAAGTAAATATTAAAAATAAAATTTGAATGATTATATCTTTATTTTTAAAGATTTTCTTTGATGTGGACCATTTGTAAAGTCTTTATTGAATTTGTTACAATATTGTTTCTGTTTTATGTTTGTTTTGGTTCTTTGGCTGTGAGGCATGTGGGACCTTAGCTCCCTGACCAGGCCAGGGATCGAACCCTCATCCCCTGTATTGGAAGGCAAAGTCTTAACCACTGGACCACCAAGGAAGTTCCTGAATGACATCTTAAAATCTTAATATTAAAATCTTAAAATTTGTATGGAGACACAAAAGACCCCAAATAGCCAAAGCAGTCTTGAGGGAAAAAAACAGAGCTGGAGAAATCAGACTCTCTGACTTCAGACTACTACAAAGCTACAGTAATCAAGACAGTATGGTACTGGCACAAAAACAGAAATATAGAAAAATGGAACAGAATAGAAAGCCCAGAGATAAACCTATGCACCTATGGTCAACTAATCTATGATAAAGGAGGCAAGGATATACAATGGAGAAAAGACAGTCTCTTCAATAAGTGGTACTGAGAAAACTGGACAGTTAAATGTAAAAGAATGAAATTAGAACACTCCCTAACACCATACACAAAAATAAACTCAAAATGGATTAGAGACCTAAATGTAAGTCTGCGCACTATAAAGCTCTTTGACATAAATCACAGCAAGATCTTTTTTGATCCACCTCCTAGAGTAATGGAAATAAAAACAAAAATAAACAAATGGGACTTAATGAAACTTAAAAGCTTTTGCAAAGCAAAGGAAACTACAAACAAGACAAAGACAACCCTCAGAATGGGAGAAAATATTTGCAAATGAATCAATGGACAAAGGATTAATCTCCAAAATATATAAACAACTTATGCAGCTCAATATTAAAAAAACAAACAAGTCAATCAAAAAGTGGGCAGAAGACTTAAATAGACATTTCTCCAAAGATGACATACAGATGGCCAAGAAGCACATGAAAAGCTGCTCAACATCACTAATTATTAGAGAAATGCAAATCAAAACTACAATGAGGTATCATCACCTCACAGCAGTTAGAACAGGCATCAGCAGAAAATCTACAAACAACAAATGCTGGAGAGGGTGTGAAGAAAAGGGAACCCTCCTACACTGTTGGTGGGAATGTAAATTAATACAGCCACTATGGAGAACAGTATGGAGGTTCCTTAAAAAACTAAAAATAGAATTACCATATGACCCAGCAATCCCACTACTGGGCATATACCCAGAGAAAACCATAATTCAAAAAGACACATGCACCCCAATGTTCACTGCAGCACTATTTACAATAGCCAGGTCATGGAAGCAACCTAAATGCCCATCAACAGACAAATGGATAAAGAAGATGTGGTACATATATATGATGGAATATTACTCAGCCATAAAAAGGAATGAAATTGGGTCGTTTAGTAGAGATGTGAATGGAACTAGAGACTGTCATAGAGACGTGAATGGATCTAGAGACTGTCATACAGAATGAAGTAAGTCAGAAAGAGAAAACCAAATATATTAATGCATATATGTGGAAAAATGGTACAGATGAACTGGTTTGCAGGGCAGAAATTGAGACACAGATGCAGAGAACAAATGTATGGACACCATGGGGGGAAATTGGTGTCAGGGGGAGTGGTGGTGGTGTGATGAATTGGGAGATTGGGATTGACAGATATACACTAATATGTATAAAATGGATAAATAATAAGAACGTGCTATATAAAAAAATAACATGAAATTCAAAAAAAGAATATAAATGTGATACAGTGATATTTACTATACCAAAAGATATTAAAAACTATCATTAACTAAAGAGATAAAATTTTGGAGTTATTACATTACTGCTAATAAAAATACTGACTCCATGAGTTACAAAACAAAAAATCAAAGGTGGTTTATTTTTACAAGAATATATTTCATCATATAATTTCTCTTAAATTTGTATCTCTTAACAAAGATCTTCATAACGTCTTACTGTAAATTAAACAACGATTTTATCTAGGACTCACAATCAGGATATGCAGTATATTTTGTTATGATCATCAATTTATTGAGAATAAAAGACTTTCAAATTTGATATGTGTAACTTCATAGGCTAAAAATTAATTTATGGAAATCTACACTTTAAACCAGGTTAAATGATAAGAGACAAACTTTTCAAAACATTAACACCATATAAAATAAAAAGTTAAGTTGGGTTTAGGAAAAAGAAATAAAACTGCAGCAATTAACCATTTTAAAGAAATATTCAATAGATACACAAAGATATAAGCAAAGGTGTTTGCTGATTTATTTTATAATAGCAAAAAAACAATTAAAATGATTGTCCATTAACAGGGAAATATACATTAAATATAATTTCATTGATACAATGTAATATTATGCAGCCATTATAATGAATGGAGCAACTCTATAAGTGCTTTTGGGAAAAAATATTTACAAATTAATGTCCAGTGAAAGAGGTGGTAGCAAATAGCAGACATTTGTCCAACAGGTATCTATTGCACCTATACTATGTCCCGGATGCTGTTCTAGGCTCCAGTGTCATATTTATTTTGGAACAGAAATTTTAAAAAATTAATTTTTAAAATCTATTTATATTCACATGTTTTAAATTGAAAGGATCTGGAAGGAAGCAAAGAAAAATTACTTTTGAGAAGCAGAAGAGTGGGATCGTAGTGAGAGACCAAATAAAATTGTGTATCTCTATTTTATAATTTTTTTAACTGTCAATTTTCCATTTCAAAGATCAGTTACCATGTTTTAGTAAAATAATAGCAGTGTTCCAACAACACAGTTCAAATTTTAGTTACCATGTTTTACTAAGTGTGAATAGTTGCATAAAATATGAACTTCACTGCTAGCTTTTCAGTCGACAAATCGGTATGTAAGTAATAGATGCACATCATGATCAGTGACTAATCATGCCACTTCTTTCAAAGTCTGTCAACAGTTGGTCACTATAAATCTGTTATTCAGACAGCAAAGCCTATAGTTGTGCTGACTCCCTGTCTCACGGTGACAAGCCCATGAAGAATTTAGAAAAATCGATAATAGAATGAGGTAATTGGCCAACAAAAATGAAAATGCCACAGAGAAATGCAAAGTGCTAATACTGAAAAAAGGGGAAATATGAATTGAATGGAAATGGAAATATAGAAGAAATATAGAAGAAATATGGGGATGTTGATGCTGCCACCATTCTAAAGACTCTGTATATGCAGCCAGAAGATCTTAGTAAAGGCAAATTTAGAGACATAATGAGAAAAGTAGTTGCAATAAAAAAGATTATAATATCCCAGTACAGGCAACACCAACAAAAATCTTCACATTAAAGGAACACTTGGAGATATTTCACAATATTGAAAGGGCGAAATTTGGTCTTTGTCTGTTTTTGTATGACTTCTGAGCTAAGAATTTTTTTTTCTTTTTTCTTTCTCACATCTTTAAAGGAATTTCAAGAAGGAGGAGGGAGAGAAGGAGGAAGAGGGTGCTTGTGGCCTGCAAATCCTAAAAATTTTACTTTCTGGCCCTTTACAGAAAAAGTTTACAGGCCCCTGCTCCAGAATATTGGATCTAATAGTAATAAAATAGGAGAAAGCCTGGTTAATATAGTTTGAGAATCATATTACAAAAGGACTTGAATGGCAGTGTAAATAATTTGCACACTTCTTAATCAGCAAAGGACTGTTGAACAGTGCCTTGAAGAAAAAGTTATGGAGAGGATACATGATGGGTCTGCTGGATTTGCATACTTACTGTGACCACTGAGAACTCATATGTGTATGCCTATACTGTCTATACAGCAGTATGTTCCATGTGGTGGTCAGAAACATTAATCAAAAGTTGAGGTTCTCATATCTCTCTGCCTAAAGTTACGAGTCTGTCTCAATTTGAAAATCCTTGATTTTATGAGGTGAGCATATTGCTGAGGTGGTATATTAGTTTCAAGGATATTAACACTATATTTGGCAGGGGCACTGCCAAGGGTCCAGGTACATAAAATGTGAAATGGTAAATTGTCAGTTCTCTAGGAGTATTTGTAAGTTTCAAAGATAACCAAGACAAAAATCTTATGTGGACTACTGAATATGCCACACACAAATGTATTATGTTCATACATTTTAAGATTTTTTTATTTTGAGAGCAACTGGATTATATAAATTGCAGGAGAAGCCCTGAAGCTTAGCTGTCAGAACTAATATTGTAGAGGCTGGGATATAGATTTTCACAGTTCAGCCACTTATTGTAAAAGAAAACACAATATTACTGGCATATTCTAACTATTACCATCAGCATTTTAGCCTTAAGATAATTTTCATGTTTTATATGGAGAGCCGACTCATACAGATATATTTAACCTCTTTTTATAAAAGATGAAGAACTTAAAATTGTGACAAGTGTCTGATGTGTACAACAGAATAATTTAAATTCTGTCCTGAGGGGTATGTTTTAAACACTGACCAACTACTGGTCTATTTAACTTCTGAAGTATTAAGCCCTTCTCACAGGACTTATATGTGTAATTTCATGTCTTTAAAGTGCCAACTTTTAAATTTTTCTGAAATAAACAAAGAAATAAAACTTTGACTTATTTACAGTCTCTGCATAAGCCTTACATGTAATGAGTGAGGTTGCAACTTAAAATTTTAAACTGAGATGAGATTAGAGGATGGAAAAGAAGGTGTATGCAGATGAACAAAATAGTAAATAATTTTCCTTCATTTATGCTTAGTCCTACACTTCCATTCAATAGATGCAAACAAACGAGGCTAGCCATTTTATGATTAACTCATCATTTCTGTGTTTCTTTGTTTTTTTTTAGATTTACTAGATCAATTCAAGGTTTAAACTTCATCTACTGAAGATTCAGTTCCTTTACCCTCTATTTCCTTGGAATAACATCTATGTTCACTGGGGAGGTCTGTTTGCATATGGCATAGGGGTATCCAATGCTCAGTTGTAATCTGTGCATGATTTCTTTCACTGTGGTGTGTAATCCTCGTTGGCCCTCAGTTGGCATCAATCCTTGGGAGCCAAGATACTGGTCCAGCTATTGCACCTTCTCAGTACATCTTTAAACCTTGAGTTCTTCCTGTCAGAAGTTCAAGGACCGTTTTGGTCCAACTACCTTTAGTTAAGCCTTTTAAAACTTCCTTAGAACACTGGAAATGTTGGCTGACCTCCCCACACAACCCAGTGGAACACAGGCATGTGAGTCTTCTCAGATCCCTTCTTCCCATATACTCCAATAGCCATTGCTTCTCTATTGCTTTGGTGCCATGCTGGATGTCTCTTTCTCCACCAGGATTATGGTCTCCATCAAGTAATTTTAGGGAGTGCTTAGATTCTAACCCATTCCAAGAATCTTCTCACTACATGATAGAGTATTCTGACAAAAATCTAATCAAAGCAAAAACAGAGACAGGGTTTGTTAAGATGCTTTTGGGCTATTGTGCTTTCTAGATTTAGCCATATCTTTCCCCCATTGATATTTTCCTAACTGTACCATTATGTGATATAATTTAATTAACTTAGCTCATGTGAACTGTGATTAAGTTGTGATAAGTTGTTACAAGTTCTACAACCTCTAAGAGTATTTGGACCACAAAACATATATTTGGCAATTTGTATTCTTTCTTGAATAGCTTCAGTAAATATTGAACCCCACTGAAATAGTACAAAAAGAGAAGAAAGCAATATAATAATTTTGCATCTGCAATTTAAAGCACCCTTTTTATATATCAAGCTCAAGTGGGAGAAGTGTTACATTTTAAGATTAGATATTTACCACATATAACAGATGTTCCTAGTCTAACTAGCCTTACAGAAGTCAGAACATTATCAGAAAAGCTGCATCCTCCTGCTTATTGGAACTTGAGACCACTTTAAATTTCTTCTAAATCATTTTGTTGTTCACCAGGGATTTCTGTCTCAATAACATACCAGTTTTCTCTTTTTCTGCTCCAGTTCACTTTGGTTAACTCTAGATGCTTCAGAGGCTTGCAATTTAAAGTTTGATCTATGGACTAACAGTGTCAATATTATGTAGAAACAAACACTTTTCAAATTCAGAATCTCAAACCCTATCTCAGACCTACTGAGTTAGAATCTTCAATTTCGATAAGATCCCCAGGTGATTCATAGGTATGTTAAAGTTTGCAAAGAACTGGATTAGATGACAAAAGTGGGATGTATGAAGCCAACGACTAATCTACTGCCACAGGGCTAATGCATGTTATTAGTACCACATGGGCTGATTCAATAATGCTGGTGTTTGTTCCTAGGGCATTGTCCTGCCACTGCTAAAGCAACCATAGTACCATCTCCTATCACACTTTAGACACTACTTAATCAATGATGCTGATGTTGTGTGCTAAACTATTGTTTGTATATTTGCTTATTCTCTATCTCTTACGGAAGCTACTCTACCCTAGAACTGAAAACCATGAATCCAAAATGGGTAGTCAGAGCATAATATGAGTGACAGAAATTGCATTTTACTTAGAATTATTCCCCCCTCAGATATAGGCCAATTGCCTCTAATCAAACTTAAATGTACTTTCTCTATTCTACGGATGATTTCTATATCTAGACGTTTCCCTGGTGTTAAAAACAAATTCTAGTTCTACTGATGTATCCAGTCACATGTAAATTCTAAATTGAGACAATTTACTCAGAATCTAAGATCTTTTAATATCTTAGATATCTGAACTTTTTTGAAATAGGACTGGAGATATCAAGAGTCACCAAATTGCTTGTTTACTCTTTATTTTGTTTTAAGGAGAGAGGTTATTTTGACAGATTGATGGAGCACTTTAAGTTTCAGGACGACAGTGTATAATTTTCTACAATTGGGGTATATGGTCTTTTCTTTAAGAAAATAATCTGCCACTGTTATAAAAGGTAAATTTAAATAGAAATCTTAAAACTGTTATGTTGGTAATTATATAAAAATAAAGTAACAGCTATTTTATATCTCAGGGCAAAAAAAAGAAGCTTATTACATACTTTCAGTCTTTCAGGAGCAGAGATTGAAGCAAGATACATATTTAAATTTTGAAAACAATGATATGCCTTAAGACATATGTTGTGCCTTATAGCGACAGAAATTCTGAACAAGAAAGGAGGAAGTGATATAAATTATAAAAGAAACATTGGTCAGTTTTTGAAAGGTGGTTTCAGTGTCATTATAGAAAAATGTAACTACATTTTGAGTGCAAAGGAGCTTTACATTTTTCCTTTGGTGCTAATCTTTAAAACCTTGGTTTATGCAAGGATGTTTCTTCTCCATTGTCTTAACCTGTTTATATCTTCTCTAAACTATTGGTGACACACAAGCCATATCAGCAACTAATGGTAGCTATTAAAATATGTCCAAACTCTAGAATATCTGTACAGTAATATGATTTTAAAGAATTTTTAATAATTAAAGAGACACCAACTTTCTCAGGCCTTCAGGATAGTCTGGCTAAATTTCAAATGGAAAATTACATTCTGTCTATCTATAATTCCTAGTTTTTTCACTTGTTTGGCAAGTGCTTTAAAAATGAAATAAAAACAAATAAAATACAAATAAAACACAAACTACAAATTTGTCATGTAATGGAAATGCACAGAATACTTTTTTATGCTATTATCTTTGGCCCCACAACAGATGTGTAAGCCTCTGCTGAATATGTGCATCTTAATGAAAGGTGTGTGAGGAGGTTATTCCGATAGTCTTAAAACATTTCTGATTTTTTTCAAACAGGGAAATTGGGGTTCAATGAGTAAATTTATAAACAGCTATCTTTGTACATTCTTCTACTAAGACTTGAAGAAAAACACACATGTACACACAGAATGAATTAGGCATTATGTAAAATCATCACTCCTCTATACCGAAAGACTTTGTCATTTGGATCCTGGAAGCATATCCCCTGCTACCAATATCATTCTCTCACCTCCCAACTTGCTCAGCTAATGTTGTGTATTTTAGAAGCAGCTCTATGAACAGAAAGAAGTAAAGGTTGCTTTTACTGAAAAAACACTGAGGTAAAATTTTTTCCCTGACATTTAATCTCATATCTGTTTCTTTTTATTTTTTCATTTTAAGCAGGCACTTCAGTGTAAAACTAGGATCACAGGCAAATCTAAGGTTTTAATAGGAGGTAAAAAGGACATTTATTCTATGTCTATATCAACATGCTATAGAATTCAAATGCACTATTCCCCTGAATTCACCCTAGTAAGAAATAATCTTCAAATATTAAGGACAGCTAAATAGAGTCTATATATAACCATAAATATTAAGAGAATTAAATAAGTGTAGCCTATGTATAAATGCGTTCATGATTTGGTAGTGGTTGAAACATCAGAAAAATTATAAAGGGTTATTTAAGAAACCTCAAGGCATGGTGAGGAAATATTTCTCTATTAGAAAATATTGGCTCTAATGGTTAGCACATAATGTGGAAAAAGCAGGAAGGATCTGCTTTTACTTTATGACAATACAGTAGAGCATCTTTTCCACCATATTTGAGGAATTATTTAAGAGATATTTCACCAAGCTGTGGGAAGTAAGCTATATTACCTCCCTGTTGAAAAGATGAGGGATAGTGAAATTGGAAGGTTAAACGGTTTGCTCACCATCTCGTGCAAAGTTATTGACAGAGGAAATATAGAATAGCCTCTGGACTTTAAATCTGTTGCTTAGCTACTGATCCACAATAGCTCCCAACTGACTTGAACTACAGAGTACTAGACTAGAGAACCTGAAGATTCAGAAAAGATCATGCCTCTACTGAAATGAAAAGTGGAAAATTCTACCAACAGATTGTTTGATCACTCTCATTCAATAGATTCTTATATTTGTAATTTACTTTTGAATTTTCATATTGTCACAAATAAATTCCTAGATGACACTGTGTTGTGACTAATCATTAGAAAATAACTACCTTAGTTCACCTCAAATATTGTCTTTGAAATATATGTAGGTAGAGGAAATTTCTTAGAGTAACCTGCATATTTACTTAACCTCAGTTGTAATAAGGAAAGCTATTACGTCTGTTGGATGACATATGTTGTCATGCACACCACTCCACTATAAAGGATAACTGAAATAGAATTAATACTTGTTTTTTCAAGATTCAGACAGTAAATATATATATATATATTTATTATTATTATTTTTTTTTGCGGTACACGGGCTTCTCACTGTTGTGGCCTCTCCCGTTGCGGAGCACAGGCTCCGGACGCGCAGGCTCAGCGGCCATGGCTCACGGGCCTAGCCGCTCCGCAGCATGTGGGATCTTCCCAGACCGGGGCACGAACCCACGTCCCCTGCATGGGCAGGCGGACTCTCAACCACTGCGCCACCAGGGAAGCCCGACAGTAAATATATTTTGATTTAAAACACACAACATGTCAGGGAAATTTTGGTTTTGGTCAGAAGAATCCAAAGAAAAATGTTTTGGTTCTTAGTATCCTCGTACCAAAAAATAAAGATGGTCTTAACTGATTAATTGATACTTGATTTTTTATTTCACTTTCCACATCTTAAAAGAAATGTCCTTATCCCTTCCCATCCTGTATTGATGAGTAGGAGTTGTTGACAGGAGAGTAATTTCTTCCGTTTCCATGTGTACATCTTGCATTTACAGATGATATTTTGTTCTCCACTAGGACTTCTTTGATCCCCTCTGCTCATCCTATTCTACTTCTCCATGTGCAAATGCACAAACCTGGGTGAAGAGCCCTTTAAACTGCAGCTCTAAGGCTGAGTTAAATAGGGAACCAAGAGAGGGAGCTATAATTTTCTGAGAATCTGGTTTCTTTCAGTTAGAGAGAGAAGCTAGCAGAACATACAAAATAACATGAATATTCAACTATAAGATTTATTACCAGAGGAGTGGCCAAGATGGCAGAGTAGGAAGATCCTGAGCTTACCTCTTCTTATGGGCACACAAAGATTACAACTATTTACAGAGAACATATTGATGAGAATGAACTGAAGACTAGCAGAAAATATTTTCTGCAACTAAACACATACAGAAAGAATACAGTCAGATGTGGGGGGAGAGGTGGAGACACAGTATAGTCAAGACCCACACCCCTGGGTAGGTAGCCCACTAAAGGGAGGATAGTCACAGTTGCAGAGGTTCTCCTCAAGGGGCAAGGGGTTTTAGCTCCACATCAGGCTTCCCAGCTTGGGAGTCCTGCACCAGGAATATGAGCCCACAAATGTGTAGCTCTGAGGCCAGTGGAGATTGTGTATGGGACAGCCAGAGGGCTGTTAGATAGAGACTCCACTCTTAAAGGACTCACACAAAATCTCACATGCTCCACATCCTAGGACAGAGGCAGTAATTTGAAAGGGGTCTGGGTCAGACCCTATTGCTGATGTAGGAGAGCCTCCCAGAGAGGCAGGAGGCAATGGAAACTCCCCATGGGGACATAGACATTAGAGGCAGCCATATTCAAGAGCTCATCTACCATGAGGACACTGGCTCTGGCAAACACTATTCTGGAGTTCTCCTTTTAGCATCATAGAGGCAGGGGGCTTACCTGCCCCCAATCAGTTGGTACCAGTCCTATGACCCCCACATGCCAAGCAACCAACGACTTGGAGACCCAGCCCCAGGACTCCCTGGGCCATGCAGCAAGCCATACCAGGAGCCAGTTTCACCCATCAGTGGCCAACAACCTTCCCATGCAGCAGGGACTGGTAGCCAACCAAGCTGGGGACCAGTTCTGCCTACAAGCATGCCCACATAGTTGACCCCGCCACAACAGAAGGGTCCATGCAGCCCATGTAGGGGGCACCCCTAAAACATGTAGCTCTAGTGACCAGTGGGAAGTGTGCTGCTGGGCCCCCCCAAATTCTCCTGTATAAGGCCACTTCTCCAAAACTGGGAAATGTAACCCATCTATCTAATACATAGAAAATAAAAAAGAGAATTAGGTAAAATGAGGAGACAGAGGAATATGTTCCAAATGAAGAACCAAGATAAAACCCCAGAAGAAGAACTAAGGGAAGTGGAGATAGACATCTACCCAATAATGTGTTCAAGATAATGATCATAAAGATGCTTAATGAATTCAGGAGAAGAATGGATGAACACAATGAGAAGTTTAATAAAGAGTTAGTTACAAAATATAAAGAAGAATCAAACAGGTGAAGAATATAACAGCAAGTTATACGATAGGGAGGAATGGATCAGTGAATTGGAAGATAGAGTGGTAGAAATCACCTAAGCTGAACATAAAAAAAAAAAAGAAAAAGGAATTTAAAAAGATGAGGACCGTTTAAGAGAGCTCTCAGATAACATCAAGTGTACTAACATTCATATAATAAGGGTTCCAGAAGGAGAGGAGAGAAAGGGGCAGATAACTTATTTGAAAAAAATAATAGCTGAAAACTTTCCTAACCTGGGAAATGGAACAGACATCCAGGTCCAGGAAGCACAGAGTGTCCAAATGAAATCAATCCCAAAGGATCCACATTAAGACTCATTATAATTAAAATGGCAAAAATTTAAAACAAAGAAAATCTTAAAAGCATCAAGGGAAAAGCAACTAGTTATGTAAAAGGGAGCTCCCATAAGATAATCAGCTGACTTTTCAGCAAAAACTTTGCAGACCAGAATGGAGTGGCATGATATATTCAACTTGATGAAAGAAAAAGAGCTACAACCAAGAATACTTTACCCAGCAAGGCTAACATTCAGAACTGAAGGAGAGATAGAGTTTTACAGATGAGCAAAAGCTAAAAGAGTTCAGCATCACCAAACAAGTTTTACAAAAAATGTTAAAGTAATTTCTTTAAGTGGAAAAGAAAAGACCATAACTAGAAATATGGAAATTATGAAAGGAAAAATCTCACTGGTAAATATACAGTATATGTAGTAGATCAACCACTTACAAAACTTTTGCTAAAAGACAAAAGTAGTAAAAACATCTCCACAATATATAGTTAAGGGATACACAAAACAAAAAAATGTAAAATATAATGAAAAAATCTTTGAACATGGTTGGGGTAGTAAAAATGCAGGGTTGTTAGAATGCATTTGAATTTAAGAGCTCATCAACTTAAAATAATCACTTTTATATATATATATGAGTTGCTATATATAAACTTCATGGTTAACCACAAACCAAAGATCTATAATAGATACACACATGAAAAGAGAAATGAATCTAAACATAACACTAAGGATAGTCATCAAATCACAAAGGAAGAGCCCAAAAGAAAAATAAACAAAAAAGAACAATAAAAACAACTCCAGAACAATTAACAAAATGACGAGTACATACATATTAATAATTTTTAAAAATGTAAATGGACTAAATGCTCCAATCAAAAGACATAGAGTGGCTGAATGCATAAGAAAACAAGGCCCATATATATGCTGCCTACAAATGGTTCACTTCATATCTAAGACATACACACCCTGAGAGTTAGGGGATAGAAAAAGTTATTCCACGGAAATGGAAACAAAAGCTGGAGTAGCAATACCTATGTCAGACAAAATAGACTTTAAAACAAAGACTTTAATAAGAGACAAAGAAGGACATTACATAATGATAAAGGGATCAATCCAACAAGAAGGGATAACGATTGTAAATATACATGCACCCAACAAAGGAGCATCTAAATACATAAAGCAAATATTAACAGACACAAAGGGAAAAATTGACTGTAACACAATAATAGTAGGGGATTCTAACATCTAACATTAATACACTGATCTTAAGCAACACATTAGACCAGATGACTTAATAGATATCTACAGTACTTTTCATCCACAAACAGCAGAAGATACAACCAACACCAACATCACAGAAATACAAAGAATTATGACATTACTAAGAAAAATTATACACCAATAAAATGGACAGCCTAGAACAAATGACAAATTCCTAGAAATGTATAATCTCCCAGGACTGAATCTGAAAGAAATAGAAAATATGAACAGACAAATTACCAGTAACAAAATTGAATCAGTAATCCAAAAACTCCCAACCGACAAAAGCCCTGGACAAGATGGCTTAACAGGTAACTCTACCAAATATCTTTAAATTATTTAACACCTGTCCTTCTCAAACTATTCCAAAAAATTGCAGAGTAAAGAATGCTCCTGAACTCCTTCTATGAGGCCTGCATCACCCTGATATTGAAACCAGACAAAGGCACCACAAAAAAGAAAATTACAGGCTAATATCACTGATGAACAGATGCAAAAATCCTCAACAGGGTATCAGCAGACCAAATTCAACAATACATTAAAAAAGTGGAAAGCTATGATCAAGTGGGATTTATCCCAGAGATGCAAGAATGGTTCAATGTCCACTAATCAATCAATGTGATAGACCATATTAACAAATTGAAGAATAAAAATCATATTATCATCTCAATAGATACAAAAATAAGCATTTGACAAAATTCAACATCCATTTATGATAGAAAAATCTCAACAAAGTGAGCACAGAGTGAATATACCTTAATATAATAAAGGCCATATATGACAAACCTATAGGCAACAACATGCTCGATGGTAAAAAAAAGCATTTACTCTAAGATTAGGAACAAGAGGATGCCCACTCTCACCACTTTATTCAACATAGTATTGGAAGTCCTTGCCACAGCAATCAGACAAGGAAAAGAAATTCAAAATTTAAAGGAAGGGCTTCCCTGGTGGCGCAGTGGTTTAGAGTCCGCCTGCCGATGCAGGGGACACGGGTTCGTGCCCCGGTCTGGGAAGATCCCACATGCCTCAGAGCGGCTAGGCCCGTGAGCCATAGCCGTTGAGCCTGTGCATCCGGAGCCTGTGCTCCACAATGGGAGAGGCCACAACAGTGAGAGACCCACATATCACAAAAAAAAAAATTTAAAGGAAGAAGTAAAACTGTCACTGTTGGCAGGTGACATAATACTATATATATATATATAAACACTCCATCAAAAGTTATTAGAACTAATAAATGAATTCAGCAAAGTTGCAGGATACAAAATCAATACACAAAAATCTTTTGTTTCTATAAACTAATAATAAACTAGCAGAAAGAGAAATTAAGGAAACAATACCATCTATAATCACAACAAAAGAATAAAATAGCTAGGAATAAATCTAACCAAGGAGGTAGAAGACATGTGCTCTGAAAACTATAAGATATTGATGAAAGAAACTGAAGACAACCCAAACAAATGGAAATATATACAACACTCATGAATTGTAAGAATTAATATTGTTAAAATGACCATAATACCAAAGGTAATCTACAGATTCAGTGCAATCCCTATCAAAATACCAATGGCAATTTTCACAGAACTAGGACAAATAATTCTAAACTTTGTATGGAAACACAATAAACCTTGAATAGCCAAAACAATCTTAAGAAAGAACAAAGCTAGAGGTATCACACTCCCTGATTTCAAACTATAATAAAAACTATACTACAGTAATCATAATAGCACGGAGCTGGCACAAAAACAGACACATAGATCAGTGACACAGAATAGAGAATCTAGAAATGAACCCACATTTATATAGTCAATGAAACTACAACAAAGGAGGCAAGATTATATAATGGGGAAAAGACAGCCTCTTCAATAAACGGTGCTGGGAAAACTGAATAGCTGTATGTAAAAGAATCAAACTTTCTCACTCTATACAGATATAAACTCAAAATTGATTGGAGGCTTAAATTTCAGGCCTGAAACCATAAAACTCCTAGCAGAGAACATAGGCAGTATGCTCTTTGACATTGGTCTTTAGCAATGCTTTTTTAAAAGCTATGTCTCCTCAGGCAAGGGAAACAAAAGCAAAAACAAACAAATGATACTATATCAAGCCTTACACAGCAAAAGTCACCATCAACAGACAAAAAGGTCGACTACCGAATGGGAGAATTTTGCAAATGGTCTATCTTATAAGGGTTGATATACAAAATATACAAAGACCTCATACAACTCAACATCAAAAAAACCACATAATTTGATTTAAAAATGGGCCAAGTACCTGAATAGACATTTTTTCAAAGAAGATATATGGATGGTCAACAGACACATGAAAAGATGCTCAACATCACTAATCATCAGAGAATCACAAATCAAAACTACAATGAGCTATTACCTCACAACTGTCAGAATGGCTATCATCCAAAAGTCTACAAATAACAAATGTTGGCAAGGATATGGAGAAAAGGGAATCCTAGTACACTGTTAGTGGGAATACAAATTGGTGCAACTACTATGGAAAACAATATGTAGGTTCCTCAAAGTCTAAAAATGTAACTACCATATGATCCAGCAATTCCACTTGTGGGTATATATCTGGAAAAAAAACAAAAACACTAATTCAAAAATATACGTTTACCCCAATGTTCACAACAGGATTATTTATAATTGCCAAGACATGGAAACAACCTACGTGTCCATCAACAGATGAATGGATAAAGATGTGGTGTACATGCAATGGACTATTCTTACCCATAACAAAGTATAAAATCTTGCCATTTTCAATAACATGGATAGGTTTAGAGGGTGTTATGCTAAGTGAAATAAATCAGACAGAGAAAGACAAATACTGTATGATTTCACTTATAAGTGGAATCTAAAAAAACAAAACAAACAACAAACAAAACAAAGCAGACACAAACTCACAGATGCAGAGAACAGGTATTTGTCAGAGGGGAGAGGGGTAGGAGGATGAATGAAATAGGTGAGGGAGATTGAGTGATACAAACTTCCAGTTCTTAATAAATGAGTCATGGGGATGAAATTTATAGCATAGAGAATATAATCAATAACAAATAGTTTTGTAGGGTGACGGATGAGGTAGGTAGACTTATTGTGGTGATCATTCTGTAACGTATAGAAATACTGAATGAGTATGTTATGCACCTTAAACTAACATAGTGTTTTTCATCAATTATACTTAAATAAGTTTAAAAATTATATTACTGACAGTGAATTGGGAATAGTCAGTGCCTGAAGAAATTGTCAGTACTCAGTAATTTTTTTATACCTAAATCAAATGCTCTTTCTCATTCACTAAATCTTATTCTACATTAGAGAAACCCCTCCCAGTTTCATTCCTAGTACTATTTCTGGGATCACAACTGGCAATATTTTTATTTCATTTACAAGTATGTTTTTCAGTATAATGTCAGTAGCATAATATGAAAGCCCCACTTCCCTCCTTAAAAATAACCTCCACTTTGGACAAACTTCTCCTTTGTTTCTCTCATCTCACAGTGGTGTTGGCAAATATGTACATATTTTGTAATTTCTCCTTCTTTATTTATGTCAGTTTCTCACCAGGTCTTGATATACTCTCCAAATTTCATGAATTCATTGATTTTTTTTTTTTTTTTTTTTTTTTTGGACACAGGCCTCTCACTGTTGTGGCCTCACCCGTTGCAGAGCACAGGCTCCGGACGTGCAGGCCCAGCGGCCGTGGCTCACGGGCCCAGCCGCTACACGGCATGTGGGATCTTCCCGGACCAGGGCACGAACGTGTGTCCCCTACATCGGCAGGCGGACTCTCAACCACTGTGCCACCAGGGAAGCCCCATTGATTTTTATGCATATATTTCTACTAACTAACCTTAATGATTTCCAATGTTACGTGTAAATCCTCCACTCATTTTCACTGCCATGAATATTGCCCTGTCAACATACTCCATGACAATGAAAAGCAACTAGAAATAAGGCCTAGTATCATACTCGTATACAATTAATGCAATCATAAGGAGAAAAATCTATGGTAAGCATCTTGTACTTTGGGGACAGGTGTTTAAGATTAAATGGAATTGGTGACATTCTTATAGTTTCTTATTTGACTACAACAAATTTGTACTCTTTTTCTTTTTTAATCATCTATGTTTATTGTTTCATTCACTGGAAGCATAATCATGGGTTAGGTAGAATTATAATTTAACTTACCTGTAGAAGCCATTCTATAATAATAGAGACAAACATCCCTATTTCTAAGTATAGAATCTTAGTGCTTTAGTAAAATAATACATTGTTGAATTTTAAGAATGCAGTAAACAAAAATAAGATTTGGTAAGATACCTACATCTACTTTTTTGATGTTTAGCAAAATAACACACTGCAAATTAACACAGTGTTAAACTGTAAGAATATGTTCAAAATTCTAATAATACAGGATAATGTAATTACAAATTAGATTCATTTATGCAATCTCCATGCACATTTACAGTTCTTATATTTAACATTCTTATTAGATGAAAGCAGATTTTCTTTATTTCAATATGTTTTTATACATTTATTCAAAAAGCATAAATACTAGAAATAAATGGGACAGTCAAGGCAGGTTGCCAAGATTATGACAGCATATATAGGCAGCTAAATACTCATTAAAATATGTCATTAGCTTGAAGTTTTGACAATCAAAAGGTGAAATAGGCAAAAGGGAAATAAAATATGTGTCATCTTTATGAAATTTTCATATTCATTTGCATCAACAATGAGAGAAAAATTATCATTCTGTACCTCTGTATCCTGTCCTTTTTATATAATTATGGTTGGGGGGTCTTTGCATAAATTGGAAAAACTGTTCTTTTGTGTTTGATTGGTTTTAGTTCTGAGGAAACGGCATTTTTCAATCTCTCTCCATTAATATTTTTCTCCCTTGTGACCTACATGTCTGTGTTTCAGAGCTTAGTCACTGTCTAATACACTGTAACTCCTGAGAATGAAATAGCCTAAAGAAAAAGAGAAACAGTATATTTCTGATAGAACTAGGAGTCTTGGTGCACAGAATTAAAGATTCTAGAGAAATAAAGGTACAGTATAGATTTAACTTATAAATGTAAGTTATCAAAACATGTATCTTAAATAGTTTATAAAATGTTAATAAAATTATGATTTTACTTTAAAAATTCATAGGCTTAGAGTATTTCTAAAATGATATTTAAAAAAGCTAAAACAATACTTAGTGGATTTAAATATCTCACATACAAAATCACCAATAATTTTATTTCTTTTTTTTTAAGCATTACCAGTTTATTTCAGAGAACGTACTGATAATACTAGAATGTGAACATACTCCTGAAGGAATCAATTTTATTCCTTTATATTCCTGAATGACTAATTTCTAATGCCCTAATTAAGTTAATTTAGTCACATGTTATCAGATTGTGTAGAAATTTAAAATACTGACACGTAATAGGATATTTTCAATTAAAGGTTTGCAGTTGTCAATCCTGGTTTTTAATTCACGGGTAACTAGAGGTTTTTGAGATAAAATGTTAACAGTTAAAGAAGGGGAAAGAAGCCCCACATAGAAAATTTCCAGTGAAAAATTCATTTCAGTTTTAATTAGCCAACCAGCTCTGTCAGTGATATTTTATTATAATCAACAGACAACAAATTATCATATGTATAAATATGATTATTGTGTTAAGACTGTTGGAGATGCAGAGCCACGTTAAAAAAAAAAACAGACTCACATTAGTTTGCAGGCTGATTAGAGAAATATAACTGGCATTAGTTCATTAAAACATATTAGTTGAGTGTCTACTGCATGCCAGGCCCTTAATTAAGTATATGATATCATTAGAGAATGATTTATTTGTGTTAATATGCTAGCTGTTCCAAAATGTGTATATATGTTTATGCAAAGAATGTGCTGTGGAGGCTGGCTAAGGGAATATAAAATCATAGGGCAAGCAGTCGGAAAGAGATGATCATGAGTAGGCTGTAATCTGACTCTTTGGCACAGGAACTGCCTAAGCCCTCTTCAACAGACTTCACCTGATTAGCTCAGGCCATCCAGGATAAGGGAGTTTAATCACATTTGCAAAATCCCTTCACAGCAGCACCTAGATTACTGTTTGCTTGAATAATTGTGGACCATAGTGAAGCTTAACCATGTTGTCATGCCACAAAGCTGTCGCAATATCATAGGTTTCCCTTGTCAGTTTAGGAACTTGGGAATATTCCAGAAAAATGTGGTCATGCTAAAGTAGAATGGGCATCTTAGAAAGTATGTTATTTCTTTTAAAGTTTCAATGGTAATTTTAAAAGTGAATATTTATTGAATACTTAATATATGTTAGGCAATTTCTGAAGTATTTTATATATATAAATTATTTAACACAAAAACAAGTTTATGAGGTAGATATTATTATTCCTATTTGGGGAAATCGAGACTCAGGTTAAAGAAATTGCCTATTTTTAAGCATCATAAGCATGTTTCATAATCAGTATCCTGTATAGTGACAAATAGAATAGATAGGAGTGGGGAGAATAAAAAGATCCAGTCAGCAAGTATAAGATGACGAAGGTCTTAAACAGCATTTAGGCAGTGACATAAACAGAACTAAATAGAGGCATGAATGTGAGAAAATTATACTTGGATGCATACAGTGGATAAATGAGAGAAATTCATCAAAAGTCACTTCATGATAGAGAAAATGGGAAGCTATGAATACTGCGCTAGTATTGATATAAGCAAGATATTTTCAAATGGAGACTGTTAGGGTATGATACTACTTTACACTTAGTTGAGACTTGAATCTTTCCAAAAAATAAATTATAAAAAATAACTGGGAGTGTTGGTGGATTGTCTACAGTCAAAGGACAGAGGAGTAATGCAAAATGACAAATAAACAAGACAAATAAGTTAGGAAATTAAGAAGATAAAATACATAGTTTAATGAAGGAGGGATAATTAATCTTTTAAATAAATTTGAAAGCTTGAGAAGAATTTCTTGAACTTAGCTAGTAGAAAACCAGTAGTGATATTTAAGAGGAGTATCTTAATGGTAGAGGTTAGAATGCCAGCTACAGAAAAAAAATGGGCTAGGGATGAGAATATTAATTATTCATGTGAGGATTATTGCTGTAAGAAGGGAGACATGATTGAGTTACATCCAGGGTATTGCTGGGTTAATTGAATGCTCTTTCTGAAGTGTGGTTTTAAAACAGCAGAAGAGAGGATTGATGTATAGAATGTGTGATAGAGAGATGTATGAGAGCAAACTACATATAACATTAAATATATTCATGGATTATATCTCTAAACACTAGTCTGATGTCAGACCCACAGCAAGGTGTTAAATATTAACTCAGATATCATCAGATTTTAATCTGGTATATTTAAATTAAAAAAAAAACTAAGAATAAAAAAAATAAAAAAAAAATAAAAAAAAATAAAAAAAAAATTTTTAAATGGTTTTAGCTAGAATTTTTTTAAAATTTTCTCAAACCTAAAATGCAAAAACTGCATAAAAATAATCAAATTATATACTTGTATATACATGCATACCTTTATATACATGAATATATGTCATTTTAATACTTACGTTGAATAAAAAGTTAATGTTATCTTTTCCTGGATTTTCAATTGTGAGCTTATTTGACCTAAAAATGGCTTTGAACATGGTTTAACAGACAGGGTTTTCTAATTTCTTTTACTACAGTAATTAAAAAACATAGGAAAGAAGAGTTTCTCAACAGAACTCAGCCATAATAAGCTGACCCCTGAATTTCAGTTAGTGTGGATATATTTGCCTAGAAGGAATCTGCTCCCAAATAATTTTAATAAAGTACTTACGTTGAATAAAAAGTTAATGTTAAAAAAAAAAAAAAAAAGAACATCTTATGAAAATGATTTTCAGATCAGAGGGATTTAAAGAAAGGATTTAAAGAAAACAAGTCATTTGGAGAAAGTCCCAGGGAAATTTTTTTTTAATGCCAAACAGTGGTAAAAGTGCTCAAAGTTGAAGAAAGGACACAAGCAATTTTATGAATGCAGAGAACAAAGAAAATAAAATTTCCAAATATGAACCTAGTCTGACCCTTCCCCCTTCCAAGTGTTGTTGGGTCATTGGAGTTTGCATCCAATTCTGAAATGGTAGGTTTATGCTGTTAAAAATCATAATGATTGATTTTCTTTTCTTAATCAATTACTAATTTTCAGCATTGACTGCATTGTTATACCTTTTTATTTTCTTTCAGTCCCTTGCAGTTCAGAGCCTAATCCCTCTTAAAAACAAAAAGACTGCAAATATGATAATACACATTTTATATATTAAAGTCCTCGGACATTTAAATGTGTATAGCTCCAATTTCCATTAAGAAAATAATGTTCCGGGCTTCCCTGGTGGCGCAGTGGTTGAGAGTCTGCCTGCCGATGCAGGGCACACGGTTTGTGCCCCGGTCCGGGAAGATCCCACATGCCGCGGAGCGGCTGGGCCCGTGAGCCATGGCCACTGAGCCTGCGCGTCCGGAGCCTGTGCTCTGCAACAGGTGAGGCCACAACAGTGAGAGGCCCGCATACCACAAAAAAAAAGAAAGAAAATAATGTTCCCATAGAAATGCAAGGTTAGTTCATGATGGAAAAGCCTCAAAAAATGCACTTTTCTAGAGACAGACAAATATTTTCAGGACAGTACTTTACTCTTTTCTCTAGCCTTGTATTCAGTGACATTTCTTCTGATTTAGTAACAGGTTATTTGGTAGACAGCTGTATCTTTTAACTCAAGTTAACTTAACATGGAATCCTCCTATATCAACAGACATCACTGAGCATGCACCAGGATCAAAGACAAGGCTGGAAAAAATAAAATATAAGATAAAATAAGAAGGACTTCCCTGGTGGTCCAGTGGTTGGGACTTCGCCTTCCAGTGCAGGGGGTGTGGTTTTGATCCCTGGTCAGGGAGCTAAGATCCCACATGCCTCACAGCCAAAAAACCAAAACATAAAACAGAAGCAATCATTTTTTTGGATCCAAACCTTCCTGTAAAAGGCCCATTAAGCCAAGGGTTTTAGAGGGTGTGCTTCGCTGGCCCTGGAGACCACGAGACCTGGGAGGTCGTGGCTACTGCCTCTGAGGGCCACGCACAGCTGTCCCAACACAAAGGGGTCTTGCCTGGCGCCCAGCTCAGCGGTCTGGGGTTCCCAGGCCCAGGAGTGGGTGAAGCCTTGCCTGCTGGGCCGTGAGGAGGCAGGTGGCCCCTGTGCCCACACCCATGTGCACGCCATGCCAGAGGCCACCACACTGCTAGGAAGATGAACCGTTTGTGCCTCCGAACAGAACTGGGCCATTTCAGAAGGGCTTTGTCCTGGGCAGCAACTTCCTCCTCCAACATTGGAATGCGTGTACCACTTTATGTGCTGTGGTTTTGATTCCTGGATACTTTTTCCATCTACCTGGATTACATAGCAAAAAAAAAGCTATTTTCTGTTGTTGTTCTGTTCTTACCAACATGGTCAAATTAAGGCTGAGATGTGAAACAATCTTTGAATGATTACAAAACATCATGAAAAGCAATGGGCTTAATGCCCCATGTTAGGAGAAAACAAAGGAAATGCTGCTCATCTCCACAGGGATCATGCATGATAAATATTATTTGAAAAGTGAGAAGCTGTTATGGACATAAGAGTCAGAGACATTGCCTGAGCAGTGACAACATAGATGTTGTTTTATACATCATCCACTGCCCACTTTAGGAGTATCCATGAAGAAGCTTTTTTCAGAATAATGTTCTTTCTGCCATGATGGTTTATTTCACCCTTGTCATATATGGAATCTCATTTTGATTTACACGTATGTCTATCTTATTTTGGCTTTCCCAAGAAACACCTTCTGAGACAAGGATTAGAGTAAAAATGGCAAATAAGTGGTGAGGTAATATAGAAAATGGAAGGAGATGAAAAATCTACCATAGTGAGCTACTGAAACATAATCTCACAGAGAGATTCTGGGAGATTATAAAAACACATGCCTTAAGCCCAAAAAGAGACATGTGGCTGACAGGATCTTTGTGCTCCAGCCGGGGGTCAGGCCTGTGACTCTGAGGTGGGAGAGCCGAGTTCAGAACATTGGTCCACCAGAGACCTCCTGGCTCCAGATAATATCAAATGGCGAAAGTATTCCCAGAGATCTCCAGCTCAAGGCTAAGACCAATCTCCACTCAACAGCGAGCAAACTATAGTGCTGGACACCCTACGTCAAACAACAAGCAAGACAGGAACACAAACCCACCCATTAGCTGAGAGGCTGCCTAAAATCATAATAAGGTCACAGACACCCCAAACACACCACTGGACATGGTCCTGCCCACCAGAAAGAGAAGATCAAGCCGCATCCACCAGAACACAGGCACCAGTCCCCTCCACCAGGAAGCCTAGACAATGCACTAAACCAGCCTTAGACACTGGGGGCAGACACCAAAAACAATGGGAACTATGAACCTGCAACTTATGAAAAGGAAACCCCAAACACAGTAAGTTAGACAAAATGAGAAGACAGAGAAACACACAGCAGATGAAAGGGCAAGGTAAAAACCCACCAGACCAAAATAATGAAGAGGAAATAGGCAGTCTACCTGAAAAAGAATTCAGAGTAATGATAGTAAAGATGATCCAAAATCTTGGAAATAGAATGGAGAAAATACAAGAAAAGGATGTGGAAGAACTAAAGAGCAAACAAACAATGATGAACAGCACAACAAATAAAATTAAAAATTCTCCAGAAGGAATCAATAGCAGAATAAACGAGGCAGAAGAACAGATAAGTGACCGGGAAGATAAAACAGTGGAAATAACTACACAGAGCAAAATAAAGAAAAAACAATGAAAAGAATGGAGGACACTCTCAGAGACCTCTGGGACAACATTAAATGCACCAACATTCAAATAATAGGGGTCCCAGAAGAAGAAGAGAAAAAGAAAGGAACTGAGAAAATGTTTGAAGATATTATAGTTGAAAACTTCCCTAATATGGGTAAGAAAATAGTTAATCAAGTCCAGGAAGCACAGAGAGTCCCATACAGGATAAATCCAAGGAGAAACATGCCAAGACTCATATTAATCAAACTATCAAAAATTAAATACCAAGAAAAAATATTAAAAGCAGCAAGGGAGGGCTTCCCTGGTGGCGCAGTGGTTGAGAGTCCACCTGCCGATACAGGGGACACAGGTTCATGCCCCAGTCCAAAAAGATCCCGCATGCCGTGGAGCAGCTAGGCCCGCGAGCCATGGCCACTGAGCTTGCGTGTCCGGAGCCTGTGCTCCGCAACGGGAGGGGCCACAACAGTGAGAGGCCCGCATACCGCAAAAAAAAAAAAAACTCTTAGAGAAAAACATAGGCAAAACACTCTATGACATAAGTCACAGCAAGATCCCTTTTGACCCACCTCATAGAGAAATGGAAATAAAAACAAAAATAAACAAATGGGACCTAATGAAACTTAAAAGCTTTTGCACAGCCAAGGAAACTTAAACAAGACGAAAAGACAACCTCAGAATGGGAGAAAATATTTGCAAATGAAGAAACTGACAAAGGATTAATCTCCAAAATTTACGAACAGCTCATGCAGCTCAATATCAAAAAAACAACCTGATCCAAAAATGGGTAGAAGACCTAAACAGACATTTCTCCAAAGAAGATATACAGACTGCCAACAAACACATGAAAGGATGCTCAACATCACTAACCATTAGAGAAATGCAAATCAAAACTACAATTAGGTATCACCTCACCCCAGTCAGAATGGCCATCATCAAAACATCTACAAACAATAAATTGTGGAGAGGGTGTGGAGAAAAGGGAACCCTCTGGCACTATTGCTGGTAATGTAAATTGATACAGCCACTATGGAGAACAGTATAGAGGTTCCTTAAAAAACTAAAAATAGAACTACCATACGACCCAGAAATCCTACTACTGGGCATATACCCTGAGAAAACCATAATTCAAAAAGAGTCATGTACCACAATGTTCATTGCAGCTCTATTTATAATAACCAGGACATGGAACCAACCTAAATGTCCATTGAGAGATGAATGGATAAAGAAGATGTGGCACATATATACCATGGAATATTACTCAGCCATAAAACGAAACAAAATTGAGTTATTTGTAGTGAGGTGGATGGACCTAGAGTCTGTCATACAGAGTGAAGTAAGTCTGTCATACAGAGTGAGTAAGTCAGAAAGAGAAAAACATACTGTATGCTAACACATATATATGGAATCTAAAAAAAACAAAAATGGTTCTGAAAGACCTAGGGGCAGGACAGGAATAAAGACACAGAGGTAGAGAATGGAGTTGAGGTCATGGGGAGGGGGAAGGGTAAGCTGGGACCAAGTGAGAGAGTGGCCTGGACATACATACACTACCAAATGTAAAATAGATAGTGGGAAGCAGCTGCATAGCACAGGGAGATCAGCTCGGTGCTTTGTGACCACCTAGAGGGGTGGGATAGGGAGGGTGGGAGGGAGACACAAGAGGCAGGAGATATGGGGATATATGTATATGTAAAGTTGATTCACTTTGTTATAAAGCAGAAACTAACACACCATTGTAAAGCAATTATACTCCAACAAAGATGTTAAAAAAAAAATAAACAGAAGCAATATTGTAACAAATTCAATAAAGACTTAAAAAAAATGGTCCACAGAAAAAAAAGATAAAATAGGAAACATGAAGTTATAATATGTGAGTCCAATTGAAGTTGTGGGTCTTAACCTTATAGTGAAAAATGAAAAATAAATAATGATACAAATAGTTTATTGGTTAGTAACTTGCCAATTTTAACAATGACGTGTTTGTTTTTGTAAAATAAGGAATGTGTAAAAGATATACTTAAAAAATGAATCAGCATTACTAATTCCAATTAAACAGTGCCAATTCTTATAAACTTGATTCCTTGCATTATTTAAATAGCAGAATGCTAATTGATCCTTTTTTAACATGATCTAGTCATTAAAGTGCTTAACATCATGATCCACTTTTCAGATCTTTCATCCTGAGACTTCATTATGAATCATTTTACAATTTATGTTTGTATATAAATTTTTAATAAATATAAATAGTAAATATATCACCATGTTTAGAATATTCAAAATAATTTATGTGTAATGTAGCAAACCCTGTGATTTATATAAATTTTTTATTATAGTTCTAGGCCAAAATAGGATATGTTTAGGAAGCAGAGATCTGGTGATACCTTACTAATCAAATCACATAGAATTCCATCTGTACATATACAAGTCCACCTGCCAACTGCTTTTATCTTATTGGATATGAGCTCTACTGACATGACAGAAATCACCTCTAGGTTCTTCTTTTTTATGTTAATAATCATTTGTAGTTAGTTTCCTATTCTTCCACATTTCTTATGTACCTCTACAAAGTTATGTTAATTATTTCTATGCTATTAAAGATAAAGTTGCTTATACAAAAAACTTATACATATATGATCTGAGACTAAATCTTGCCTTCCTATACGTTCTTTATCACCAGAGTCCAACTGACGATAGAATACAACACATTCAATACCTGTCTGAGTATAACTGGCTACTGGTAACTAAATCTTGTACTGGAGTAAAACTTTTAGAGGCATCAATCATGTGAAAAGTTATAAAAAGGACTGAGAGCCATCCAATCCAGTCCTAAATGGATATTATAGTGGAGTTAATCTCACTTGTTCCCTGATAATATTCTCTCCTCTGGTTGCAGTTCATTTTTAATTCCTCATTAACCTCTCTATATTGCTCCAGTGTGTAATAGAAAAATTATGTTTCCCAGGCTACATTATATAATTGAGCTGAAACAAATTCATGTCTGTCACACTAGAAAATAAATGGCACTCCCAAACCACAAGCAACCAATACAAACTTTAACAGTATACTCTACTATAAATATACTCTCCCTCTCAACCTCACAAGAGCAACACCACAGTAAACCCCTTCTTTCCTGCTTCACCTTTATAGTCATTACATATATGTTCATATACTAGTGGTCTTACACTAATACACTCTCTATAAAATTTGATTTTATTTTTGATATTTAGGAAAACTGAGATACTTTGGGAAATACTCTTTTTGTGTTTTTTTTGTGTGTGTGTGTGTGACAATTAATTCATTGTTTGACAGTTATGGAGACTCTCTTATTATGTCACTTTACTCACTTAGAAAACACCGGTAAAGGCATTAAACCCACAGTCTCTTATTTTTTTACATCTTTATTGGAGTATAATTGCTTTACAATGGTGTGTTAGTTTCTGCTTTATAACAAAGTGAATCAGTTATACATATACATATGTTCCCATATCTCCTCCCTCTTGCATCTCCCTCCCTCCCACCCTCCCTATCCTACCCATCCAGGTGGTCACAAAGCACTGAGCTGATCTCCCTGTCTTTATAATAAGATCCTTTGAATCAAATTCCCTGCCTTTAATTTACGTTAATGCTTCACTTGCTTGTTTGTTTATAAATTGCACAATACTTTTGTATTTTAATTTTTATTAGTTATTATTTATTTATTATAGGGGAAACTAAAGGAGAACAGAAATGGAAGTGGTAGTAAACTTTAAAGTAGCTAATTTTGCTATTTAGAGTTGAAATTATTTTTTTTAATTTGAAGATTGGGATTTTTCTAATTGAACACAATTTAAATGCCCAATAATAGAAAAAAATTAATATAAAATATTCTATATTCATAATACATGATACTATGCAGAAATTAACAAAAGTGATACAAATCACATTTATAGACATTAAATTTTATTGAAATTAAAACTGTAAGATGGGGCTTCCCTGGTGGCGCAGTGGTTGAGAGTCCGCCTGCTGATGCAGGGGACATGGGTTCGTGCCCCGGTCCGGGAAGATCCCACATGCCGCCGAGTGGCTGGACCCGTGAGCCATGGCCGCTGAGCCTGCGCGTCCGGAGCCTGTGCTCCGCAACGGGAGAGGCCACAACAGTGAGAGGCCCGCGTACCACAAAAAACAGAAAAACAAAAACTGTAAGATGTTACATAAAAATACATATGTGCATGTGTATATGCATGTATGCATATTTTTAAACAGTAATTTACTAAAGTTTTGGTTTAAGGAATGATTTCTCTTTTATCTTTTATTTATTTCCTAAATTTCTAATATGAGTACCATTTATTAATGTAAAAGTATAATACAAAATTAATTGAATTAATGAAAATATTTCTGTTTACTGTAATATATATTTAATATTTGGCTTTCATTATTATTAATCTATGAATGCTCAGTCACAATTGATGTGACATCCTATGACAATATGTATCTATTATGCAGACTTATAAAATAAGTTTATTATTCCTAATAATACATTTATTTTAATTAGGCATCCCCATTTTTCAGGACCCAGCAAGGCATGTTCTTATTACATTGCAATAAGAATAGAGAGACTGAGCAAGCTTCAGGCTAGGATGGAGACACCAGTAGAAGGGAACGAGGCCCAAACACAGTCATAGGTCTTGGAAGGAAGCACAGTCTGTCAGTGACAAGGTATTATCCCCAAAATGTGCTATTGGGTAATATTTATATTAGACCATACAAAGGGACAATTCTGCTGAGTGGGAAAAATGTATAAAAATGATAGCAATAGCAGGTGATAGAGAAGGCTGATGTGTATAAGAAGAAAAAGATTATTAGTCATTTAAGAGATGTAAATACACAGAAATATAATTGCTAATTGGGGGCATTTCAGATGTCTGTGAAAATAAAGGAATCTTGCAAATAAGATTTGATACAAAGAACCACACTCTACTTTTTGAATGGAATATTTTATAAGAGTGAAACAGATATCAGGAAAGTTATCTAGAAAAATGTCCAGATGCAGAGACAGGATGGATATTAGAAAAATGATCTGAAACATTTTATAGAAGTGAGGTGACCGGAAGCAATTGTGACAGAGAGAATACAATATAATTAATACTATATAGAGAAACAAAAAAAAAGGTATAACAGATGTTAAATGAATTAATATATTTTTGAAATATAGATAAAAATTTATGCCTATGTAATATTCTGTTACAACAATAAAAAGTTAAAATCTAAAAAAAAAAAAGTTAAAATCTGATACTTAATTTCTGCAATTAAAACATTTTAAACACAAATAGAAACTAAAAGTGATCACAAAGGACAAAGTTGAAGTAACATAGTGCTATTATTGTTAAATTCAAATTTACTGTTTAATTGCAGGAATATGTAGTACCATAGGGGTAGAAGAAACAAATTTAACCCAAAATATTGCTTGAATTATTCTAAACTCTTATAAATTTTTTGTTTAAGTGAACACATGTAACTGTGTATAACTGGCGGTTCCCCATATTAACTTCCATATAAACTATAATGTCTACTACATAATAAGTAATGGTATTGCCTTAATTTAACACGTGTGGGTATAATAAAGCCAGACCTCACTTTGCATAGTAGTGGAGACAAAAAAAAAAAAAACTTGCAAGCTGAAATTGTGAAAAGTGATGTTAATACTGAATGGGAAAAATTTGCAATTATTCCATGACCTTTAAAATCTTTGTCAAAACATTAAAAGCTCTCTTACTGTTGGTGATAAATGTATAAGGCAGAGAAAAAGAAGAAAATTGTTTAACTATAATTTAAAACATTGAGATCAAAGTATTTTATTTCTTAGTAAAATTACTTGCCTTATCATATAATTTATGATATGAAGTGAGCATGTTTTCTATAGATTGAGGAATTATCATCGTCCATTCTAGTTTTGGATCATTTTCAAATATTTTCATATTTTTGTTTTCAATATTGTTAAATATTTTCAAGATTTCCTTTAAATGAAGTTTTCTGCAAGAGTTTTTTCCTGAGGGAACTCTTTATCTTTTTGGTTGCAATCACTTTCTTCCTTATGTCTCTAAATGTGCCTTTACTGAGATCTTCTGGCTGTATATCTAGTCTCAAGAATGATGGCAGTATCAACATTCTTATGGTCAGTTATTTTTTTCAATATATGCATTTAAATTTGATTCAGATTTCACTTTTTTTCAGCATTATCTCTTTTCATTTCTTGCTGAACTTTCATCTTTGTTGGCCAGTGGCTTCATTTTAATATCCAATTTTGCAAATGCCACCTGGCCTCTCTCTGTGAGACAAGGAGTCAGCACAGCTACAGGCCTTGCCGTCTGTGCATGAACTGAATGATAGCTGCACAATGACCAATCACTGACAGACTTTGAAAGAAGTAACATAATTGTCACTGATCATGATGTGCATCTGTTATTTACATAATGATTTGTGGACTGAAGAGCTACCAGTGAAGTTATACTTTATGCAACTACTCAGACTTAATGTAGTGTGGTAACTAAACTTTGAATTGCATTGTTGGGACACTGGTATCATTTTACTAGAAAATGGTAACTGAAATTTGTGTGTATTAGAAACATACAAAATGAGGATTGCTTGTATTAGAAATCAGTAACTGCAGCAACTGTTTAGAACTTAGGTCATCAATTATTTTTCAGGGGAGAATGGTTTATCATCGCTTTATTTAGAATTGTCAAAGCAGGCATTTTATTTGGATTTTTAAATTGTTTTTAAATTCTTTGCAGAAAATGCGCTCCTTTATTGGCTGCATCAGGAACTGACTGTTCTCACCTCCCCACCATTGGTAAGCCACTTAGGCATATCATCACGACTGGGAGTCCACGGGAAATTTGAGCATTCACTCCTACCATTTGGCCACAGGGGGGAAATAAAAGGCTGGAGGTGAGCTTAAGGAGCAAGTTGTAAGTAAAGCCCCTTGAAGGTTCTCTTAGACCAACTACAGAAAAGAGCACAAAAGAATTACTGGAGTTTTGGGAACAACTGGACAGAAGTAACAGATGCCTCAGTGTTAACCTTGTCTTTTTCACACAGCTGAATGTCTCACCAAAACCTCTGGGCAAAATTCTCAGTTTTTTGTTTTCTTTACATTTATTAGAGAGCAATCTCAGCTAAATTAAGTTTCTTAATATAGCATATTGCTTACTAAGACACACAGAATTTTAAACTATACTTTCTCTGACCAGAGTGAATTCTGTTGTTAAAACCTTATTTAATAGAAATTTATTTAATTTTTTCAAGTATTTTATTAAATCTGTAATTGGTACACTTATTATTGGATTGATTTTGCTCCAATGTCCAAGTATGTTCCTTAATGTATACTTAACAAGTGTTTTCCCCTCACTCTGAGGGTGGAAGTGGGGAGCTCAATTTAAAATCTCCAGTGTTCAAATGTTCTTCCTTTTTTTCCCCCCAGAAAATTCTTTCTTTATACAGTGATTCTTCCTCTGCCACCAATGTCTTTTCTTTCTCCTCATGCATAAGCTATCCATTTCCTCTTCTTTCTGCTCATCTCTGAAGCATGGTCCATTCTTTCACCCTGCTCATATCTATATTTTAACATTTCCCTCCTTAAATCTCAAACACTTCACAAATCTAAATATCTACTTTCCCTACCCCATAATAAAACTGCTGAATGTTTTGGATAGAATCACCCAGAAGTCTGTAGCGACACTACATGAAATTACTGTCAGAAATCTCATCTGGTGACTAAAATATGCCCAGAAATCTTTTACTATTGTCCCACTCAAGCATTTTCCAATTTTCATAATAATCTTTTTAAAATATTTTCCCTTTCTGAAAACTTCTGCAAAGCCACAATACTCCTAATGGTTTTTAGCAAAAGACCTTGCCTTTCACTTCACAGAAAAAATGCCATCAGATGTTTACTAAAACAACTTCCTTACATCAAATCTAAAAAGATTATATCTGCACCTAGACACACAAACTCATTACACACATATGTTTTATTTATATATGAATACTATACATATATGTTTTATACATGCTGCTTTTTCCCTCATTTTATAAGGAAAATTCTATCATAGTCTACATGCTGATATTCTAACTGTACACTCTATCTCAACCTCTGTTTCTTCCCAAAGGAAATTTCATTATCAATTATTCCCCTACCGCATAATAAAACTGCTGAATGTTTTGGATAGAATCACCCATAAGTCTGTAGCGACACTACATGAAATTACTGTCAGAAATCTCATCTGGTGACTAAAATATGCCCAGAAATCTTTTACTATTGTCCCACTCAAGCATTTTCCAATTTTCATAATAATCTTTTTAAAATATTTTCCCTTTCTGAAAACTTCTGCAAAGCCACAATACTCCTAATGGTTTTTAGCAAAAGACCTTGCCTTTCACTTCACAGAAAAAATGCCATCAGATGTTTACTAAAACAACTTCCTTACATCAAATCTAAAAAGATTATATCTGCACCTAGACACACAAACTCATTACACACATATGTTTTATTTATATATGAATACTATACATATATGTTTTATACATGCTGCTTTTTCCCTCATTTTATAAGGAAAATTCTATCATAGTCTACATGCTGATATTCTAACTGTACACTCTATCTCAACCTCTGTTTCTTCCCAAAGGAAATTTCATTATCAATTATTCTCCTACTCATTTATATCTTCACCTCCTCCCTCTCATATTGTTAATTTTATTTCATATTTCAAGACATTTTGTTCTACTCATCTTCCCCATCATTTACTGCCTTTTTTCCCTCTTCTTCACAGCCAAAGGTCATGCTTGAATTGTTTACACACATTTCCTATATTTCCCTACCTTCTAGTTACCTCTCAGATTTGCCCAAATCTGCTAACTAATTTAATGACAAAGGGCCAACATATTACATCATCCCATAAGGTCTTTTGCAAACCAAGATTATATTTGAAACTATTGGCAGCTATCTCTTCAAAGCACACACTTGCCTTAAAATCTTTTGTTATCATGGAATATCAAAGCCAACTCCTGAGAAGTAATAATATACAGAAAAATAAATACAGAAATTTCATTATATATTTTGGATATAAGCCCTTTATCAGATAAAAGTTCTTTATTAGGTATTATCTTCCAGTCATTCTCTTAGTAGTGTCTTTCAAAGAGAAGTTCTTAAACCAGCCTTCCACCTATTTTCAGAAACAAGGCTTTGCTTTATTAGAATAAAGCCACATTCATGTTACATATTATCCATGACTGTTTTTGTGCTACAATGGAAGGCTTACTTATTGCAACAGAGACCATATGACTAAAATATTTACTATCTGGTCTGTTATAAATAGAGTTTATAACCCCCTGCCTAAATATACAGTACATTATTATTAATTTTGCTGTAAACAGTTACCTTCTAGAGTTATTAAAAATTTATGTTCATTTATTTTCATTTATTCCATTTAAAGTGTTCTTCATTATACTTTAAAGATCCAAGATTTTTATTATCATATCCCTTTTGCCTGAAGAACTTCTTTAACATTGTTTGTAGATTAGTTCTGCAGGCAGTGGATTACTCAGTTTTTGTTTGCTTCTTAGAGTCTTTAATTCTCATTTACCTTTGAGGATGATTTCTACTATTATTTATATTTGAGTTGACAATATTTTTCTTTCAGTTGTTTAAAAATATCATCCATTTTGTTCTTACTTGCATTTTTTCCTGAGAAAAATCTACTGTAATTCTTATCCTTTTTGCTCTGTAGGTAACATGCAATTTTCTCTGGCTTAAGATTTTCCTTTGTCTTTGGTGTCGGCAATTTGAGTATAATATATCGAAGGAGTGTGTGAGTATGTGTCTGTGCACTGACAACACTTTGTTTTGGTATGAATTATGAATGATGTTTTCAGAGGTACTTGGATCTATGGACAATCATTTGATTTATTATCATTCTTTTTTCTTATGTAAATAATGCCATTTTTCTTAAATTTTCATTTATACTACATTCCACATATTTTGATATGTGATATTTTTAATACCCAGTTGCATTATTAAAATACCATTATTATTGATTTGACTCATAAGTGAAAAGTAATAGTTTTCTTAAAATTTCAAAATGAATGAATGTCTATTTTTATTATCAGCATTTAAATTAACATTGTATAGGACATATGATATCAATTATTTAAATTTTGTTATAAAATTTGAAAATTTGCAGTGAACAAAGAAATGTGAATATATTTTTGATGTACATGGAGGAAATAATTTCTTAAACTAGACCCAGAAGTACCACCTCTAAAAATTTATGTTAATTTTGGATAAAAAATTTAAATTTAAAATTAAAATATCTGTTAATATATTTACAACACACATAACAGACAAAAGGTATAATATGAAGAATAGCATCTATACACACACACACATATGTACACACACACACACACACACACACACACACAAACATACACACATTTCTAAATCAATTTACAAAGACAACCCAATAGAAATATGGACAAATTCAAACCAAAATTAAACCATATTTTTCAAGCATTTGATTAAAACACATTAGAGTTCTGATGATACCAAATGTTGCAGATGTATATCAATAGCTGTCCTCATAATTCACTGGTTGGGATATAAATTAGTACAATCATATTTGAAAATACCGTAGTATAATTTTTTATTGATGATAATCTCAATCTCAACCTCTCTTTCTCTCTCTTCCCCTCTTCCTTATTTGCCCTTCTATACGGAGAGGAGCACTGGGATCAGGGATGCATATAGGTAAATTATTTTCAGTATTCTACTTATATTGGCAGTTGTATTCACAGATATTTATGTATTTTTAAATGTAGTGTGTAATGAATCAAAATTCTATTTAATCCATTTCTGCTATTTTTCTGTTCTTTACATTGAACCAAGGAGAAATTTCTAATGTTTTCTAAACTCCATTTTAACAAAGGAAAAATAGGTCTTAAGTTCAAAGCTTTGGCAGACAGCAATATCTAAGGGGAATTTAATAACATAATTTTTCCACTATTCTTTTTTAGAATTAGCTTTTATACACTGTAAGTGACATTGTATTTTTAACCATAGTGATAACTGTTACCTTTTAAGCTAAAATGGTACATAGAATAGTGAGCTGATATAAGAAAATAAAGTAAAGCTGGTATGATGTGTGAACAATTGTGGAAGTGCTAGGCATATGACTCACAGTTGGGAACAAAGAAATCAACAGTAGGTTTAAAGCAGATTCCCATACCAAAACATAGACAGTACTAAATGTACCAGATTTCAGGAAAATAAGAGTGTTTTACTAACCACAAAGGTAGGAAAAAAAGAATTTTTAATGAGGATATTTGGGTCAAATATTCATTAATTTTGCTTAGATAAATAGATCAGTAATATAAATTTTTGCAGTATTTTTACCTATAAGCCATATTTACTGGCTTACAGGTATATATTCATTTCACATCATCATGTTCTTAACTATGTGTGTACTATTTTTATTAACTAATCTAGAAATCTGTTCTACAATAATTCTGGTATGGGCTTTATATCTATAAATATAGAATTAAAAATTTCAGTATTAATAATACAGCATGCATTTTCAGACTTATAATAGTTGTACTTTTTTTTTTTTTTGCGGTATGTGGGCCTCTCACTGTTGTGGCCTCTCCCGTTGCGGAGCATAGGTTCCGGATGTGCAGGCTCAGCGGCCATGGCTCACGGGCCCAGCCGCTCCACAGCATGTGGGATCTTCCCGGACAGGGGCATGAAGCCGTGTCCCCTGCACCGGCAGGCGGGCTCTCAACCACTGCGCCACCAGGGAAGCCCTAGCTGTACTTTTCTTGACACAAGTCTTTAATTTGATAAGGGGATATGTAGTCCAATGCTACAAACTACACGGTTCACTATCTTGCCCATTAGTGAAATTTGAATTTTCACTCTTGGGCTTCCCTGGTGGCGCAGTGGTCGAGAGTTCTTCTCCCAACACAGGGGACACGGCTTCGTGCCCCGGTCCGGGAAGATCCCACATGCCGTGGAGCGGCTGGGGCCGTGAGCCATGGCCGCTGAGCCTGCGCATCCGGAAGCTGTGCTCCGCAACGGAAGAGGCCACAACAGTGAGAGGCCCGTGTACCGCCAAAAAAAACAAAAACAAAAACAAATTTTCACTCTTTAGGGCAGGCTCTTGTTGCATGCTGAGTGCAACTTGAATTAAATGTTCCTTTGCCACAGCTGGGGTTTATATAACTTAAGTTGTATCTTAATTTTGAAATTCAATCTTTAGAAAATCCCAACCAAGTAAATTTGGATCTGCAGTGACAGAAGACTTTGGCATCTGTGAGTAGCAGAATTAGACTCATTTAGTTGTCTTATCTGTAATCATCAGTTTGAATTAAAAGCTAATACTACTGTTGGGGAGTTCATGAACAGAAGAAATTCATATATTACATAGACTCATCCTGAATAGAATCTGGAGTGGATTTGTTTTGTTTCCTTTTTCTCACCATTTTGATTTTTAGGGACCCCTAAATAGAGATAAATGATACTGTGAGGAAGAGAATTTATTATTTTTACATGTACTTAATTACTGTGATAATGACCTATGACTTCTATTTATCCTCCTTATTGTATTCACTAAATCACAGATGTTTATAGTCCATGAAGTAATATATTTAAGCAGCATAAACAATATTTATTTCTCAAACTTTTGAGATTCATATACAGGATATATCAAATATAGGATATATCAAGTACATTATTTCATTAAGCAACTATAGTAAGAAAATCATTCCAAATTGGTACACATGTATCTTTAAGTTAATCAAAATAAATGTCATACTTGTAATCCAGGCAGACCAGTTAGTACAGTTTTATGTGGCATCTTTGCAAGTCTCCCCATTTCACTTGTGACTAAGCTCCTTACCTGAGTCTCCTGTCAGTCCTTCCAGCACAGCAGACCATTCTTCATCTCACAACCTTCATGTTTTCTCTTCTACAATTGAAACAAAGGTTTCTCAAATATTTGATTATCTAAATCATTCTGTAATCTAAATGGTCTTTTAACTTTTATTGTTTTACACAGCATTAAGGTACTGAGTTTATTTTTGTTCTCCATAATAACAGCCTCTATTGTTTTTAGTTATTTGTTATATTTTATGTTTATTTGTCATCAATAATAATATATGGTTCATGAAGACAGGAACTTGCCTGTCTTGTTCTCTGTTCTTGTTCTCTTGTTCAGAACAGAGAGCCAAACCCAGGACAGAGTTAATTCTCAGTGATATTTGTTGAATGAATGACTATATTACTATAACTTTTAATAGTATTTATATTTCTAATCACATTAAACCTCGTAAGTTCTCACTTGATTTCTAGAAAAAGTAATCTGACTTGATCTGATGTTGAATTTTATATCAGTCTACAGACCTTCGAAAATTTCCAAGTTTAACATTCTACTCTTATTCTCTCTTCTCCATTACATTTTTTTTTTTT
>NW_006799724.1:1630133-1737447 GCF_000442215.2 Lipotes vexillifer
GGGAACCTCCCGGACCGGGGCACGAACCCGCGCGCCCTGCATCGGCAGGCGGACTCTCAACCACTGCGCCACCAGGGAAGCCCTCCATTACATTTTGAACATTGTTTCTTAGGTCAGAAATTACTATTTTCCAAATCCTGGGTAGTTTTGGAAATTGGTTTTATTTATATCTTCAAATGATAATCAATGGGGTATTGCTTGACCCTAAAATTGTCTGACATATTATTTTAAATATACTAAGGTAAATTATATCCTATTCAAAGACAAATTAAATTCACAACTTTTAAATATCTCACCTTATCCTGGATCTAAATGTCTAAATGTAGTCATGACACAAAGAGTGTATAATTTTCTGCCAGGTCCAATTATTATTTACCATGCTTTTGAGGTACCTTTTTTATTGTTTATTAGTTTTTCACTATCAAAAAATGTTTTTATAAGCTACTGTTCTCTTCTTGAGGAACTGAGTAATTGAGGTTGAAATTAGAAACATGTGGGTTCTTACTATGACATGTAATATGAAGGTTTTTTAAATCCATTTTAGGCCAAATTTCTGTCACAACTAAAGCAGATGGTGTTTTTCATTTTTGCACTAATAAATTAAATCTAAAGAAATGTTTTTATATGTAATAAAACAATACTGAAGAATACCCAAGATACATGCTATTTACATAATTGATTACACATCAAAATCTTAAAAGCCTAAATATTTCAACAGCTTCAGTATGATTCATTAGGGCATTGGGCTACTTGTTTGGATTATTTTTGAAAAACAATTAGATTGCTCTGTGAGGATTATAATATTAATAAAATACTGTTTAATGAAGAATAATTTTAGCAAAAAGTATTAACTTTAGGAGTAGAAAGACTTGCTGTAAAGCTATTAGAGAAGCCCAATAATTGTTCTGAGAAATTTCTTCTTACTGAATGATACACCTCAATAGAAATAAGCCCTAAATAAATTTCCATTCAAGTAATAGCTTAATTCAAAACACAGTACTGAATTTTGCCATTTGTGACAATAGGCATGGACACAGAGGGTATTATGTTAAGTGAAATAAATCAGAAAGAGAAAGACAAATACTGTAGCATTTCACTTAGATGTGGAATCTAAAAAACAAAACAAATGAACTAAAACAGACTCACTGATACAGAGCACAAACAGGTGGCTGCAGGGGTAATGGGGTGGGTTTGGGAGTGGAATGAATGAAATAGGTGAGAGAAATTAAGAGGTACAAACTTCCAGTTACAAAATAAATGAACCATGGGAATGAAGTGTACAGCATGGGGAATATAGTCAACAATACTGTAATACCTTTGTATGGTGACAGATGGTAACTAGACTTATGTTGGTAATCATTTTGTAATGTATAAAAATACTGAATCACTATGTTGTGCACCTGAAACTAACATAGTGGTGCAGGTCAATTATATTTTTAAAAAGGAAGAAAATATGTAGGAAAAAGAAATTACTTTTCATTTCTATTTTTTAATCTGGTAAATTTAAATTTTAGCATAATTTTAGTGTATGTTTTAAAATTAAAAATATATTAGTATAAAAGAGATGTAAAATGCAAAAATATTCAAAACTCAATAACTACATTGACCACATCAACAGGGTAAAGTGGGAAAGTCATATAATCATATCAATAGACACAGAGAAAGCATTTTACAAAACCCAACACCAATTAATGTTTTAAAAAAACAACTCTACAAATTGGAAATAAAGAATAACTTCCTCAACTTGATAAGGAACATCTACAAAATCCTATTTACTGGCTAATGTCATACTTAATGGTGAGAAACAAATCATTCCCCCTTAGAATGGGAAGTAGGCAAGGATGTCCCCTCCACCACTCTTATTGAACATCATACTGGAAGTATAAAGTAATAAGAAAATAAAACATATTAATTGAGATGGAATAAATGAAACTGTCTTTGTTTCCAGATTGTATGATTATATATGTAGAGAATTCCAAAGAACAATAAAAAAATTCCTGGAACTAATAAGGAAGTTTAGCAAGATCGCAGGATGCAAAGTTAATGTACAAAATTTAACTGATTTCCTATATGCCAGCAATGAACAACTGACATTTTAAATTAAAGCCATATACATTAACACCTCCAAAATTAAATACGTAGGTATAACTCTAACATAAAATGTATTAGAACTGTATGAGGAAACCTAGAAACCTCTGATAAAAGAAATCAAAGATCTAAATGGAAAGATACTCCATATTCATGGATAGGGACTCTCAATATTAAAAGGTCAATTTTTCTTGTTATAAAGATCCAATGCAGTTCCAATCAAAATTCCAACAAGTTACTTTCTGGTTATTGAATAACTAATTTTGAAGTTTAAATGGAAAAGCAAAAATCTCAGAAAAGTCAAAACAAAATTGAAAAAGAACAAAGAGGACTGACAACTTCAAAACTTACTATAAAGCCATAGTAATCAAGACAGCATGGTACTGGCAAAAGAACAGACAGATACATCCTAATAACAGGATTGAGTGCCTAGAAATAAACACACACAATACAGACCCACATGATAACTGACTTTGACAAAAGAACAAAAGGCATTTTGATATAGAAAGAATACTCTTTGCAACAAATGGTAATAGGACACCTGGCTATCCACATGCCAAAAAAAAAAAAAAAAGGGTATCTTGAAACAGACTTCACATCTTTCACTCAATAGGGATCATATACCTAAAAGTAAAACACAAAACTAAAATTTCTAGAAGATAACATAAGAGAAAACCTAGGCAACCTAGGGTTTTGTAATGACTTTTTTTTTTCCCAAATAGGCTTATTTTTGGTAAAGTTGTAGATTCACAGTAAAATTGGATGTAAAATATAGAGAGATCCTACATAACCTCTGATTCCACACATGAACAGCCTCCACCACTATCAATATCCTATATCAAACCGGTACATTTGTTACAATTAATGAACCTATATATACATCATCACTCAAAGTCCAAAGTTTACATTAAGGTTAACTCTTGGTGTTATACATTCTATGGATTTGGACAAATATATAATAATATGTATCCACTTTATAATAAGTATCATACAGAATAGTTTCATTGCCCTAAACGTCTCTGTGCTCTGTCCATTCAACTCTCCCTTCACCCAACCCCTGTAACCACTGATCTTTTTACTGGGCCTATTTTTTTTTTTTTTCAGAATATCATAGAGTTGGAATCATACACTATGTAGTCTTTTAAGATTGACATCTTTCACTTAGTAATATGTATTTAAGGTTCTTCCATGTCTTTTCATGATTTAATAGCTCATTTCCATGTTAGCACTGAATAATATTCTATTTTATAGATGTACTACAGTTTATTTATACATTAACCTACTGAAAGGTATATTGGTTGCTTCCACATTTTTGCAATTATGAATAAAGCCACTTAAACATTCAAGTGCAGGTTTTAAAAGCTCATTTGGGTAAATACCAAGGGGTGTGATAGCTGGCTCATTATAGTAAAAGTATGTTTAGTTTTGTAAGAAACAGCCAAACAGTCTTCCAAAGTGGCTGTACCATTTTGCACTCCCCCAGCAATGAATGAGTGTTCCTGTTGCTCCACATCTTCACCAGCATTTGCTGTTGTCAGTATTTTGATTTTTACCAATCTAATAGTTGTGCAATGATATCTCATTGTTGTTTTAATTTGGATTCCCTAATGATGGTGGTGAATTTTTAGATACAACAACAAGAGCATGATCCATGAAAGAAAAAAGTTGATAAGTAGAACCTCCGTAAAAAACAAAACTTCTGCTCTGAGAAAGTCACTATTGAAAGAATGAGAAAACTGGGGAAAATATTTGCAAAATATATATCTCACAAAGAACTTGTATCCAAAATATACAAAGAGCTCTTAAAATTCAATAATAATAATATTAAAAATTTTAAAGTGGGCAAAAGATTAGAACAGACACCTCACCATAGAAGATGTATAGATCGTAAATAAGCATATGAAAAAATGCTCAACGTCATATGTATTGGAGAATTGCAAATTAAAACGAGATAATACTACAAACTGAATAGTCAGTTTCTTACACATACAGTCTTATATGTCACTCAGCAATCACGCTACTAGGTGTTTATACAAATTAGTTGAAAACTCATGCCCACACAAAATGTGCAGGTGATTGTTTATATCACACTAATGGACAACTTTTATTTTATGATAGATATTAAGGCAGAATTCTTTCACCTGTGGGAAAATTCAGTTTTTACTATAAGGCCATCAACTGATTGGATAAGTCCCACACACATTATAGAGAGTAATCTACTTTACTCAGAGTAAAGTCAACTGACTGTACATGTTAATCACATCTACCTAATGCCTTCATAGCAACATCTAGACTAATGTTTGACCAAACAACTAGACACAATGGACTAGTCAAATTGACACATAAAATTAACCATTACAATAGGTGAGGAATGTACAGAAACTGTCTATAGTGTCTGGAATTTTTCTGTAAGTCTAAATCATTCCAGAATGTAAAGTGTTGTTTTTTCTTTTTTTCAAGGATAAACATAACATGTATCTCAGTATAAAAAAGCAAATTAAAACAGCTTATTATTGAATATCTGAATAACAAAAATTAATACATGGAATAATTATTTTGGGTATATTTGGAGGTAATTCAGTTTGTTTATTAGCCATCTTTGTCTGATACAACGCTGTTTCTTTCTTAGAAGAAGGTACTTTCAAAAATACAGTCTTTTACTTTTATTATTTTCAAAAAATTGCTTGCAATTCTTCAAAGGTACATTTAATAACTAATTAATTTGAAATTGTAGGCATTTTCAGTTGACTGTTCTCTGCTAACCATGTTATCACGTTTTAAACCTATAGGACACTACTATATGCAAATTATTTTAAGTTTCTTTTTCTTCCATTTCTTGAGATAGAAATATTCATGGGGATATGATATAAAATTTCTTTTTTTGGTGGCTTTTTTTCCACTTTCCAAAGATTTCTCTCATATTCCCTCCTTCATTTCCAGATGTCTTATTTTCATCTTAGTTCCCTACCCTTCACTTTCCACCCACCAAAGAAGCAAGGGATAAAAGGATATTAAATTCAACAAAAAGATATTCTGTTATTTTATTTTTCTAAACTTCAAACTGTACTTAAAAAATCTTTTACTCGTGTTATATCCTTGTTTCCTCACCTAACAGGTGACACCTGTTAGGTGTCACCTCCAACTGACACCTAACAAATCAAATACAAAAAGGAAAGCTAACTGAATGGCCTATTTTTGGACACAACTTTTTATTGCTAATATTAAGAATAATGAACAAAGATTTGTTTTAATAGCTTATAATTAAGGCTTTGCAAAAAATAATAAAAATATGAGTTAAATGTAATCTCTGAATTAGAATGTATAGTGAATTCTAGCAGCAGTGGTTTTTGACAAATTTTTTTTTACTTGAAAATGAAACAATTAAGAAAAAATGTTCACATAAGTCGATTATATTTCATTCTTGGTCTATTGATCTACATTGAGCAACCCAGTCTTAATACAAATTACAGTGTCTTAAATAAAATAGAGTACCATCTTACATAAGATTTAAAATCATTATAATGCTAATCTCATAGTTATGGGATTGAAAATGTAAATATTCTTAAAACTCAAATCAATTTATTAGAGAGGTAATATTTTTTTCAGAGATTTAAGCAGATTTCCAGTATTTTTGTCTCTAAAAGTGAGGTGATTTGGATGAGTCTTAGAATAATTACCAGATATTTCAGAATATACAAAACTCATTCTTCATGTTTTAAGATGAAGTGCAATATGGAAAGGTAAGGAAACTAAAAGATAGGGCAAACCTAGGTGAATAAGTATAAAACTTACAGTTTACACACACATAATAGCAATTATTGCTTTGTTATATGTTACTAATTACTGGAATTTTCATTAAGTACATGTAATGTGAATGATACTACTAGGTGCTGAAATTAATTTATTCTAGAATAAAAACATTTTAAACTAACACTTATGGCTAATCTCAATAAAGAAAAGGCATTTATATTCACCCCCTTAGGGAAGATGTTAGGAAAGCAACTCCAGAGGGGTGTAATATGGAAATTTATGCAGATGTATTGAATATGTGAAGAGCACACTACTAATTTCAGGCAATGAAAAGACAGGTAAAAGTTACAATCCTCAATGATTTGTGCACTGGGAATTGTACACCTTCCTGATTACATTAATTGAAGACTAGATGAGGTAGCAATTGTGAAGATGTCACTATGAATGCTGCACAGATATGCACAGCTGTCAGCACCAGGTATGCCACTTTTGTGTTCAATTTCTATATTATATGCATGTGACAGCTTCAGTAATGAGGTACTAGTGTGAGGTGGACAAGTAATAAAAACTACTCTTGTCCTAGAGAACTTAAATGGGTTCCAATACCTAGAAGAAGCCCAGAGAAAATAATTTTACATGTGTAACATGGAATTACAGTAAAGAAGAATTTGCCAGATTAGAAAAGCAAGAGATTAATTCTCATATTTAAAAAGAAATGCTAAACCAGATGGTTGGTATTTAAAAGTCATATCATACTTACACTTCATTATATTGATAAGAATACTGGGTAATATGGTAGCTTGGGACATTTAAAACAGCTGAGAATTTTGTGAGAAACTTTAATTTAAAAACTAGTAGTACTTACTAGTAGTAAAAACCACCACCCTTTTGAGGGCTTGAAATCATTCAATGACACATAGTCTCTTTGTTTGTGCTTCTGTTATTCCCTAATATCTCTTAGAAGGTCAGTAGGGAAAAGTTATTTTTAATGTTACAATTTGATACTATTCTGATCTTTAGATCTAATTCTTGAGTGACTTTTAAATAGCAATTTTCAATGATTATAGCAAAACTTGACATTTAAATGTTAGCATTTTGTTACCAAGAAATAACAGTAAATGACAAAAAAAACTTGGGAACACAGTTGTGAAATATTTCTGACCTTGTTACAAAATTTTTATTATTTGAATCTTATGACTTTTATCAAGTTTTAATGATAACATGAGAATTCTATGACTATATAAGGACTATAAAGTAACTTTCTTGTAAGAAAAAATTATAGCATTTTTATTCACTCAATAAAGTATATACTTTAATATATTTTTTCCAAAGATTACAGTGGATTTCTATTAATCAATTTGTATTATCTTTTCCAGTTTTTATTGTGCAGGCTATTTCACATTTGTAAGATATTGTGGAGTTTTAGTGATGTCATCTGTGGCTAAGGAGGAAAAGGAAATTCCCTGGCCAATATTACCCTCAAATCTCAAGTTTACTATTTATTGTTTATATCAGTTATTTAAAAAATATCACGAGCTCTAAGCAAGGAAACATACTGAACATAGAACAAATAATTCTATACAAATCCAATATAGGATTTATGACCTGCATTACAGCAGGATTGCATAGAGTATTTAGATAGTCTTATGAAAATTATCCATATGATGACAACAAATACTTTTTGATCTCTACTCTTTTAAACTTTAAAAGACTGAATAGACAGTGAAACAAAAATATTACATCATTGGTTTGTCTGATTCAGCTGTTCATGCTATTTGAATGTGATAGGTAGATAATTATACATAGATATCAACAGATAGATTGATAGACAAACTTTCAATGAATAAATACCAATATATAAGTTGCAAGAATAAATGGATTTATATATGGTTTCATTCAAGGAGATCAAACATATACACTCACATTATAATTTCTTTAGAAAGTATTCATATTTCAGATCTTTTTACATTATTAATATATGATGTTAACTTACACTATTGTAAATGTAAGCTAACTGTTAGGTTTGAATACTTATGGAATTTGGGGATTGGTATCTCAATTTAGTGTGTTTTGAAGGGGAAATAGTCGTTAGACAATTTTTTTCCTAAATCACAGACACGACAAACTTTTTTTAGGAAACATTTTAAGGTGCTGTCCAAAGACAAGACAAGTTAAAACCACCATCTCAAGAGAGATAAAAATTGTGAGTTCATAAAAGCACAAAAGAAAATGATGAGTCATCGAATGGTCCTATATCAAGGTCCTCTGTTTACTTTTTCTTTTTTGTATTTTTCATTGATTTGCTTTGTTTTATGGAAACTTTAATATTGTTATCTAGATAAGAATGATAAAAAAGAGTTCAACATCCCAAAATATAGCATCTAGAGAAAATCCTGTCATTGGAAAATGAACTTTCAGTGGTTTGTAAAATCTTGAACTAAATATTCCAGTATTGTTCTACAAAGTTTAAAGAAAATTTTTTTAAAAATAAAGCTTTCTTAACATGAGGATCACTTAGGGAGGCTGTTTGTTTGGAGATCTCAAAAACTGAAATTCGCTGTTTTATTGAATTACCGTAACTTTGATTTTTGTTGTTCCAGCTTGCACACTCAGAAGACTGACACTGTTAAGAACTGTTAGCATAGATTAACATAACTAAAATTCATGAAGTTGCTTAATTACTAGACTTATTATTATAAATGTAACCAAAATCGATCAGTATATTCTTCTCACCATAGGCAGTTCAATCACTTCCCATAGCTGATTACATGAAAAGACAGTTCCTACTCCTAAAGTTTTAAGTGGGCATAGGATAAAAGTAAATAAAACTAAGTAGACCAATATATGTCTGATGGTATCCATACAATGAAACTCTTTGGTTTTGGAATACTGGACTAGCATAATTGAATACTATTGGCAAAGACCTCATATCCCCTGATTAAGGCTTGGATGGATACTGTTTCTGTGGGTGAAGCTACTTTTGAAATTACCTTTTATATCTGATTAGAACACCATGTCTCTAGCTATGCAAATACATTCAATCAGCCTATCATCAAATACAGCAAATTGCACCTTTATGGTGGCCTTCCAGTTCTCCTTACTCAAAACTTTTGGAAAGTTTTCATTGCAACATCCAAGTACTGATAATGCTCACATATTTATGCAAATATATTCATGTATCCCATATAGTTCCTTGAACTTAGATATACCACTTTCCTTAATCTAGCTATGCAAAAAACAAAGGTAATAGGGATACTGGAACACTTAATGAAGAATTTCTCCATCAAATAGAAATTTTCAGGCTGATAAAGTCTTGATAACTATTTACAAAGTAGAATATTAGGTCTGCACTATAGTTTCGCTACTTTAAAGCAGAAAAACTGCATTTTCACAAGATAATCTTATTTATTTGCAGTTCATCAGTACTAATCTTTTGGTTAATGACTTCTACGATATATTCATAAGTAACGTGTGTAATCTCAGGATGCTGTGTTTAAATAATATTGGATTTAAACTAACATATTCCACAAATATGTATTTAAAGAATTCTGATATTTCCTCAGTAAATAATAAAGTAAATTTAATTTATACCCCCAAACAATACTTGCTGCTTCCTCTTCTACTATTCTCTAGCAGTTATTTTCTGCTTCAGGATCTTTTTTAAAATCTTAAACCCCCACAACAGAACACACTTCTTCCTTACCCACTTTTTTCACTGGCATTTATCACCATAAAATTAGAACCATCCAACAAGGAAAAATTCTATTCCCTTACATCACTTTCTCCAACCTGTTCATTTCTAAGAGGTACAGTTAACCAAGAGGTGAAACATCTCCCCACAACTAGGGTGCCTGCTGGACACTGGTGGGGACCCCAACGACCAAGGAGATGGGAAGAACCCCCAAGCAAATTGGTAGGACGTGGGGGTACTGAGGGGATGTGGGCCCAGCACTTCCACTGCCCAATTGGCCAAGGAAGTCTACCCGGCTCTCAGACTGGGTCCTACACCTTCAGAGGTCGCCTCCAGGCTGGGTTGGTCCTGGGGACATAGGAGGGAAGCCGGGAGAGAACAGGAGAGGCAGGTGAGAGGACACCTCAAGGACTGGAGGAGCAGGAGAGGAGTGGAGGGCATTTGTCCCACCCACTTGAACCCAGGAAGCCTGCTGGGCTCCCAGGCGGGGTCCCCCACCCTCTCAGACCAGAGGCACACCTGGGCTCCTTCTGTTCTGTTGAGCCTAAGGCCCACCCCCCCACACCTTCCAGGGCCTTTTTCAGCCCTGTGGGTCCTAAGCATAGGCCCTGTCCACTGCCAAACTTCTCCCCTGCTTAGGCCCTGCCCTCCACAGGCAAGGCCTTTCCACCTTTTTCTTTTTTTTCCTCCGCTTTTTTTACTATTGTGGTCCTGTTTATGTTCCAGTTGTTGTTTCATCTATATTTTATATTTTTTCTAACATATCTGTTAGTTTGCTAGTCTAATTTTATTTTTTACTTTCTTATTGTTCTCCTTTTTTCTTTTTATTTTCTCCTCATCATTTTTATTATTGTGGTTCTGTTTTAGCTTCCGATTGTTGCTTCATCTATATTTTTATTTTTATATTTTTTCTAACATAGGTGCTAGTTTCTAAGTCTAATTTTATTTTTTACTTTGTTATTGTTCTCCTTTCTTCTTTTTTTTTTTTCTTGACGCTCTACACGGCTTGCAGGATCTTGGTTCATGAGCTGGGGGTCAGGCCAAGGCTCCTGTGGTGGGATCTGCAAGTCCAAACCACTGGATTAACAGAGAACCTCAGACCCCAGGGAATATTCATCAGAATGAGTTCTCATGGAGTTCCTCATCTCACCACCAAGACCCAGCTCAACCTGACAGCCTACAAACTCCAGTATTGGAAGGCTCAGGCCAAACAACCAGTAAGATAGGAAAACAATCCCACTCATAAAAAAAAGGATGGCATAAAATGTCACAGATGAAGGAGCAAAGTAAACACCTACAAGACCAAATAAATGAAGAGGAAATAGGCAACCTACCTAAAAAAGAATTCAGAGTAATGATAATAAAGATGATCCAGAATCTCAGAAATAGAATGGAGACATGGATTGAGAAAATATGAGAAATGTTTAACAAATATCTAGAAGAAATAAAGAACAAACAAACAGAGATTAACAACAGAATAACTGAAATGAAAAATACACTGGAAGGGAATCAATAACAGAATGACTGAGGCAAAAGAACGAATAAGTGAGCTGGAAGACAAAATGGTGGAAATAACTGCTGAGGAGCAGGATAAAGAAAAAAGAATGAAAAGAATTGAAGACAATCTCAGAGACCTCTGGGACAACACTAAACATACCAACATTAGAATTATAGGGGTCCCAGAAGAAGAGAAAAAGAAAGGGTCTGAGAAAATATTTGAAGAGATTATAGTGGAAAAGTTCACTAACATGGGAAGGAAATAGTCACCAAAGTCCAGGAAGCACAGACAGTCCCATACAGAATAAACCCTAGGAAAAACACACCAAGACACGTATTAATCAAACTAACAAAAATTAAATTCAAAGAAAAAATATTAAAACAGCAAGAGAAAAACAAAAAATAGTATGTAAAGGAATCCCCATAAGGTTATCAGCTGATTTTTCAGGGGAAACTCTGCAGGCCAGAAGGGAGTGGTAGGATATACTTAAAGAGATGAAAGAGTAAAACCTACAACCAAGATTACTTTACCCAGTAAGGATCTCATTGAGATTGGATGGAGAAGTCAAAAGTTTTTCAGACAAGCAAAAGCTAAGAGAATTCAGCACCACCAAACCAGCTTTACAACAAATGGTAAAGAAACTTCTCTAGGTGGGAAACACAAGAGAAGAAAAAGACCCACAAAAGCAAACCCAGAAGAATTAAGAAAATGGTAATGGAACATACATGTTGATAATAACCTTGAATATAAATGGATTAAATGCCCCAACCAAGAGACACAGACTGGATGAATGGATACAAAAACAAGACCCATATACATGCTGTCTATAAGAGACCCATTTCACACCTAGGGACACATAAAGACTGAAAGTGAAGAGATGGAAAAAAGATATTCCATGCAAATGGAAACCAAAAGAAAGCTGGAGTAGCAATACTCATGTCACATAAAATAGACTTTAAAATAAAGACTGTTACAAGAGATAAGGAAGGACACTACATAATGATCAAGGGATCAATCCAAGAAGAAGATATAACAATTATAAATATTTATGCACCCAACATAGGAGCACCTCAATACATAAGGCAAATTCTAACAAGCATGAAAGGGGAAATCGACAGTAACAAAACAGTAGCGGGGACTTTAACACCCCACATACATAAATGGACAGGTCATCCAAACAGGAAATAAATACGAAAACACAAGCTTTAAATGATGCAATAGACCACAGAGATTTAATTGATATTTATAGAACATTCCACCCGAAAGTGGAGGAATACACTTTCTTCTCAAGTGCACATGGAACATTCTCCAGTACAGATCATATCTTGGGTCATAAATAAAACCTTGGAAAATTTAAGAATACTGTAATCATATCAAGCATCTTTTCTGACCACAACGCAATGAGATTGGAAATCAATTACAGGAAAAAAATTGTAAGAACCACAAATACATGGAGTCTAAAGAGTGTGCTACTAAATAACCAAGAGATCACTGAAGAAATCAAAGAAGAAATAAAAAAAAATTCATAGAAACAAGTGACAATGAAAACACGTTTACCCAAAACCCAAAACATGTTTGCCCAAAACAGCAAAAGCAGTTCTAAGAGGGAAGTTTATAGCCATTCAATCTCGCCTCAAGAAACAAGAAAAATCTCAAATAATCTAATCCTACACCTAAGGTAACTGGAGAAAGAACAACAAAGAAAACCTAAAGTCAGTGAAAGAAAGAAACCATAAAGATCAGAGCTGAAATAAATGAAGAAAATAGCAAAGATCAATAAAACTAAAAGATTGTTCTTTTAGAAGATAAACAGAAGTGATACCCTTAGTCAGACTCATCAAGAAAAAAAGAGAGGATGCAAATCAATAAAATTAGAAATGAAAACAGAGAAATCGCAACTGACACCACAGAAATACAAAGGATTAAGAGAGACTACTACAAACAACTATATGCCAATAAAATGGACAACCACAAAGAAATGTGCAAGTTCTTGGAAAGGTCCAATTTTCCAAGACTGAACCAGGAAGAATTAGAATATATAAACAGACCTATCACAAGTAATGAAATTGAAACCGTAATTAAAAATCTTCCAACAAACAAAAGTCCAAGAACAGATGGCTTCACAGGCAAATTGTATCAAACACTTAGAGAAAAGCTAACACTGATACTTCTCAAAATCTTCCAAAAACTTGCAGAGGGAGGAACACTCCCAAATTCATTCTATGAAGCCACCATCACCCAGGTACCAAACCAGAGAAAGATATAACAAGAAAATAAAATTGTAGACCAATATCACTGATGAACATAGATGCAAAAATCCTGAACAAAATACTAGCAAACAGAATCCAACAGCACATTAAAAGGATCATACACCATGATCAAGTGGGTTTTATCCCAGGGATATAAGAATTCTTCAATATACACAAATCAATCAATGTTAAACACCATATTAACAAATTAAGGAATAAAAACTATATAGTCATCTCAATAGATGCAGAAAAAGCTTTTGACAAAATTCAACACCCATTTATGATAATAACTCTCCAGAAAATGGGCACAGAGGTAACCTACCTCAACATAATAAAGGCTATATATGACAAACCCACAGCAAACATCATACTCAATGGTGAAAAGCTGAAAGCATTTCCACTAAGATCAGGAACAAGAAAAGGATGTCCACTCTTGCTGCTCTTATTCAACATAGTTTTGGAAGCCCTAGCCACAGCAATCAGAGAAGAAAAAGAAATAAAAGGAATCCAAATCGGAAAGGAAGAATTAAGCTGTCACTGTTTGCAGATGACATGATACTATACATAGAAACCCTTAAAGATGCCACCTGAAAACTACTAGAACTATTCAATGAAATTGGTAAGGTTGCAGGATACAAAATTAATGCACAGAAATCTCTGGCATTCCTATACATTAAAAACAAAAAAACAAAAAGAAAATTTAAGGAAACAATCCTATTTACCGTCACAACAAAAAGAATAAAATACCTAGGGATAAACTTACCTAAGGAGGTGAAGGACTTAGAAAACTATAAAACATGGATGAAAGAAATTAAAGATGATACAAACAGATGGAGAGATATACCATGTTCTTGGATTGGAAGAATCAATATTGTGAAAATGACTATAGTACCCAAAGCAATCTACAGATTCAATGCAATCCATATCAAACTACCAATGGCATTCTTTACAGAATTAGGACAAAAAATTTTACAATTCATATGGAAATACAAAAGACCCTGAATAGTCAAAGCAATCTTTAGAAAGAAAATCGGAGCTGGAGGAATTAGGGTCCCCAACTTCAAACGATACTACAAAGCTACAGTAATCAATACAGTATGGTAATGGCACAAAAAGAGAAATATAGTTCAATGGTAATGGATAGGAAGCCCAGAGATGCACTTGAATGAATATATGGGTACCTAATTTATGACAAAGGAGGCAAGAACATACAATGGAGAAAAGACAGCTTCTTTAATAAGTGGTGCTGGGAAAACTGGTCAGCTACATGTAAAAGAATGAAGTTAGAACACTACCTAACACCATACACAAAAATAAACTCCAGATGGATTAGAGACCTAAGTGTAAGGCCAGACACTACAAAATTCTTAGAGGACAACATAGGAAAACCACTCTTTGACATAAACCACTGCAAAATCTTTTTTGACCCACTTCCTAGAGTAATGGAAATAAAAAAATAAACAAATGGACCTAATTAAACTTAAAAGCTTTTGCACAGCAAAGGAAACCATAATTAAGATGAAAAGACAACCCTCAGAATGGGAGAAAATATTTGCAAATGAAACAACTGACAATGGATTAATCTTCAAAATCTGCAAACAGCTCATGGAGCTCAATATCAAAAAACCAAACAATTCATTTAAAAAATGGGCAGAAGACCTAAATAGATATTTCACCAAAGAAGACATACTGATGGCCAGGAGGCACATGAAAAGATGTTCAACACTACTAATTATTAGAGAAATGCAAATCAAAACTACAATGAGGTATCACCTCACACTGGTCAGAATGGCCATTATCAAAAAATCTAGAAACAATAAATGCTGGAAAGGGTGTGGTGAAAAAGGTACCCTACTGCACTGTTGGTGGGAATGTAAATTGATACAACCACTATGGAGAGCAGTATGGAGTATTTACTCCTAAAAAACTATAAATAGAACTACCATATGACTCAGCAATCCCACTACTGGGCATATACTCTGAGAAAACCATAATTCAAAAAGAGACATGTACCATAATGTTCATTGCAGCACTATTTACGATAGTCAGGACATGGAACCAACCTAAATGCCCATCAACAAATGAATGGCTAAAGAAGATGTGGCACGTATATACAATGGAATATTACTCAGCCATAAAAAGAAACGAAATTGAGTTATTTGTAGTGAGGTGGATAGACCTAGAGTCTGCTATACAGAGCCAAGTAAGTCAGAAAGAGAAAAACAAATGCTGTATCGTAACACATATATATGGAATCTAAAAAAAAAAAAAAGGTACTGATTAACCTAGTGGCAGGGCAGGAAAGAAGACGTAGACATAGAGAATGGACTTGAGGACATGGGGTGAGTGCAGGGGGAAGCTGGGGCAAAGTGAGAGTAGCATTGACATACATACACTACTGAATGTAAAATAGTTAGCTAGTAGGTAGCAGCAGCACAGCACAGGGAAATTAGCTTGGTACTTTGTGATGACCTAGAGATGAGGGATAGGGAGGATGGGAGGAAGGCTCAAAAGGGAGGGGATATGGGGACATGTGTATGCATATGGCTGATTCGCTTTGTTGTGCCACAGAAACCAACCCAGTATTGTGAAGCAATTATACTCCAATAAGGATCTATTTAAAAATTAATTAATTAATTAATTAACAAAAAAGTTAACCAAGAGGCAGTTGGTTCTCAAGAGTTACTAGAAATTATAAATATTAAAAATTCTTTTGCCAAATTTCTTTGAGTAACCAGAGTAATCTTTTTTTTCTTGTTCTTCCAGAATTGAAAATCCTAATTCTGCCAAGTAAATATTTACCCCTAAGTAAACAAATATGTATTTCCAAATCTAAACACTTCTGTGAAAATATCATAAAATAAAATTTTAATTGCAAAGTAAATTTTTGACTTAGAGGACATAGCTGAAAAGTAGACATGACCATAGAGTAAAGCATTGGATTTGAATAATTGCTTCCCAAATTATGCAAAGATTACTGAAAAAAATAGAATAATTTCCAGGATAATCAACTTTATATCTAAGATACTAAATGATGCTCTTTTGCCACTTGGATTTATCAAAATAAGAGTTTAATTTAACATTTTAGTCTGTAAGCACAGATTAATGCTGTTAAGTTTTCTTTTGTGCACTATAGTGATTCACAATTTTTAAAGGTTATACTCCATTTATAGTTATTATAAAATATTAGCTATATTCCCCATGTTGTACAATATATCCTTGTAGCTTATTTTATACATAATAGTGGGTACTTCTTGATCCCCAACCCTTATCTTGCTCCTCTCCCTTTTCCTCTCCCCACTGGCAACCACAAGTTTTTCTTTTTTTAAATTTAATTAATTTATTTATACAGCAGGTTCTTATTAGCTTTAACTTATACTGCAGGTACTGAAATTCATTTAGTCATCATCTATTATGAAAAGCAGGGTAATGTTTTGGGGTCAAAGTAAAAAATAGGGAAAATTCCATTTATATATAAAATATTAGCTATATTCCCCATGTTGTACAATATATCCTTGTAGCTTATTTTATACATAATAGTGGGTACTTCTTGATCCCCAACCCTTATCTTGCTCCTCTCCCTTTTCCTCTCCCCACTGGCAACCACAAGTTTTTCTTTTTTTAAATTTAATTAATTTATTTATACAGCAGGTTCTTATTAGCTTTAACTTATACTGCAGGTACTGAAATTCATTTAGTCATCATCTATTATGAAAAGCAGGGTAATGTTTTGGGGTCAAAGTAAAAAATAGGGAAAATTGACACTTTATAGAAAAAAAAATACTAGGACCAAAGAAAGGTATACAAAACAGATCAGCAAATAGTTTTTATTCAGCATTAATTTTATGTGACTGTCAATTAAATTGCATGATTTTTAAAAAACAATAAAACATGGAATTTAAAAAAGGATTTTAAGCTAGTATTGAGTCAAGCTTGCTATTCTTAAAAGAATTGAGAGCAAAGAACAGTATTTAAGATATAAATGACGCTATATAGACCAGTTTAAAAATACATAGCTTTTGCTGTAGCATTTTTTCATATTTGGATTGGGAAGTAAAAATAAAATCACTTTTCACTGCAATATAGAGTATTTTACATGATTTCAAAATTATATACATGATACATGGTTATTTTAGGATATATCAGAATTTTAAAATAGCAATTATATGCCATATAATTCTACTTGCTAGACTGTTTTTATCAATACTTTTATATAAACCCTTCCTAACAGCAACTTTAAAATGCCAAATGTTTATTATCAAGTTTCTTTGGTCAGTTTTGACATTATTATTTCATTCTTTATTCTCTTACTATAGCATAATTTTATATATTTTATATTTTGGACATATGGATCGGCAAAACTATATTTTGATGAGGCAGAAGAAGAGCACTACTTCTTTATCATCCATGACAGCTCACGTTTCCTTTATGTAATTATCTTTCCCCACACTGCACCTCCAAAATGCGCTTTATCTACTCTTCAAGTGACTCCTATGGGTTTTGAAATAGTGAGTGTAAAAGATCCTTATCAGTAGGATCAGTACTAAAAGTCATGTCTTAATAGCTGCTAGGTAGATAGAATAAGAAATTTGGAATATCAAATAACTTTGGTTTCGACTATCTTGGGAGTTATAAGAAGCAAGATTTATGAGTCATGCAACATGTAAGATTATACACATATCTGAGATAAGAAAAGCAAATGAAAAAGATTTGGAAAGGAGCATGGAAGATAATGATTCTTTTTTTTTACACTGATTTTGAGAAATTGTTACAACTTCAAATGTGGATATCTAGGTTATTGGATATATAAACTTGGTGATATCACTTTGGGAGTGAGAAGCCCATAGATACCACTTCAAACAAAGGTTTGAATTAAGTTAAATAAAATATCTGTTTAGAATGAAAATAGCATGATGCCAAGGAGATAGGGTGAAAACCAATGTAACTGGATGAGTGAAAGAAGACAATTTGAGAAGTGAAAGGTAAAAAGAGAAAAGTAGAAGATAGAGGAGAAAAAATTTCAAAAAAGGAGGATCAATAATAACAAATATCAAAGAAAGGTTAAAGTGAGGAGAAAAATAAAAATTTACATTAGTTTTGTTCTTTTTTAATGGCTGACTATTCAGAGTAGTTTTGGTGAAACTGTGAGGGTACAAACTAAATGGCAATGAAATGAGGGATAAGAAATGACTTTCAAGAAGCTCAACTGTTAAGAATGATAGAGATGATAGGACAGTGACTAGTGAATAATTAGAGGTTAACAACCCCCCAAGATAATAATAACCAAGAAAATGTTAAAACATATGAAGTTTGCAAAGGGAAATTTGCAGATTAAAAAAAAGCAGAGTTGAGTGATGAAATCAAGGTCACTGTAAAGATGGCTTTCAGTAAGAGTAGGGATGACTGATCATGTACTAGAAAAAGAGAAAAAAATCATATTTTAGGGAACAGATGATAGGGTTAAATCATTTATTCCTTTGTATTTTCTAATCCTCAGTACCTTGGAATATGACCTTATTTGGAACAGGGTCTTTACAGAGGAAATCAAGTTAAAGTGAGCTCATTAGGGTGGTCTTTAATCCAATACAACTGGTGCCCTTATAAAAGGAGGAAATCTGGACACAGAGACATATGTATAGAGGGAAGATGATGTAAAGAGACAAAGGGAGAAGATGGCCATCTACAAGCCAAGGAGAGAGCCCTGGAATGATGCTGCCCTCAATCCTCAGGAGGAACCAACCCTGTTGATTTTGGACTTCTCTCCTCCAGAACTGTGAGAAAAGAATTTTCTACTGTTGAAGTTTGTGGTACTTTGTTAAGGCAGTACTAACAAACTAATACAGAGAAATAATAATACATAGGTAAAAAACAATAAATTAAAAGATTCTATTTAAGTAACATGAAAATGTCCATTTTTCCTTCCCCCCCCCAAAAAAAAGGCTAAATTTTTTCCTAGGTATGTGGACAATTGCTTCAAATATTTCATTTTATTTATTTTTTATCCATTTTATGAATATGCAACATAATGAATATGTTTTCACTTGAATTTTTACAATGGCAGGGAGCTTAATATGATGTAATCTGAGCTAGACAGAAAAGATTCTGGGTAATAGTCATAGTTCTACCACTCAATATCTTAACAATAATAGTGAACTACAAACAAATAAAATTATTTTTCCTCAATAATTAATTGGATATAATTATACCCACCTATCCACTTCATCTGATTGTCATAACAATAATACACAAATTTTTCAAACTGTAAAATACAAATCTGTAACAAATATTAACAATTAACATTTTTAAAAGCATTTTGCTAATATAAAACAGAAAAATATAATTTGGCATATTAACAAAAATATAGACTATTAGTGATGTCTGCAATCATTTAAAGTACAATCTAAAAAGGGATGTTTTAATTGGTAAAGTTTTAGTTTTATTTTCATATTAATTTAATTGAAATGGCTATAAACAGAAAGTAAAAGTTATTTAAATTCTGTACACTCTTAAAGCAGGGAGCATCTGTCAGCATAATAGACGCTTTAGCCTCCTGCTGGGCAAACCCAGCTAGTAGACATTTTTAAATTGACTGAGTTTGAGAAGAATCAATTTTTCATACAAAGACTGGCAGCTAAGGAGGAAAATGTTTTTATCCTAATTGGATTGGATTTGGCCACTGGGATCTTTTCTACTCAGCACAATGAATTTAGAAACCTTTTGTAAATTTATAACACTCAGGATTTTCCTAGTTACCTGATAAGTTGCCTAACTCAGCTGTTGGTGCTGAGTCTGCTCTTTGCTTCTTTAATCGTTTTCTGCACTCTTGCCTTTGTGGGTTCCTGAAGAATACAAGGAAGAATCTTGGTTTTAGCTGGTTGTCTCCTGCTAATGGCTGATGAATGGGCTCCCCTAGAAGATACTATTTGCTTTGCTTCTCTCTTAACTCATCCTGCTTATTTGAGGGTGTGTTTTGAACCTGCCAGGAAATAGCACATGTTTCAAGAGTTACAATTATAATGTTATGCCAATTGTTTATTTTTGGTTTACATTTTTTAAAGCAACTGGAATAATGTGTTGCAAACGTTGATTGTGTTTTAGTAATCAAATATTATAATTGATTAAATTAGTACTAGTCACTAAGCTGCATTCGTTTTTAAGCATGCAATGAAATTGATGATACTTGGATATATACTTGGTTTAATAGTTATTATTAATGATTTTCCCTTAAAGTACAAAAACACTAATGCACACACACACAGTCACATACACACATAATTATTTTCATTGGTTTAATTTTCTAACTAAAATAATTCATATAGAATCTAGTTTAATACATTTAATGCTTTTTATTTGTTACTGATAATATGCTATATTTTCAACTTCTTATGGATCCTTAAAAATAATGTTAAAATAAGTTATTTGAAAAATCCATAATCTAATAAGTAGTATATTTCCATATAACTTTGAATGGTATTTTTTCATTAATTTGGATTGAAAACTAGTGCCTGAATCAGGGCAAAAAGACAATATACACACCAAAAAGAGGATTAAAAAACTAGAAGCCAGGCTTCCTAAATGGGGCTAAATGAAAAGCAGTTATATTAGCTCTGTTACCCAGAAATTTTATCCCCATCTCCACAAAGACCCCTGAAGTTGTATATGCAGAATTCTAGAAAAGAAAGGAGAGGTGAACTTTTAGAATTCTCCAAAGAATGACATAAAAACAAAAACAAAACAAGAGACAAAAACAACAAAAAACTACTAATAAGAATTGGAGAGAGTGACACAAAGGAAATGGAAGTATGTTATTCTTGAGTTAGATGTCTGCCTACTTAGGAAGCAAAATTACTGACCGGCTTTGTGCCTATTTGATAAAGGAAATGGCAATTTAGGGAGAGAAGGCAGGGTGAGAAAAAGGGCCTCAATGAATCTGAGTCCATTCACAGCATCTACTTTGGTACCATTGTGTGTTTCCTGCAAATCAAGTAGGCAGAGGGCCTAGTAGCAAGGCATCAGCAAACTTGCTGATATTTGGATGATTGTACAATTTATTGTCCTACAAGGGACAGTTTTGAGAGCAAAATGGGTCACTATTAAAAATTCACACAAAAGGCATAAGCTGGGAGAGAACTAAGCAATATGTGTGATGACCCAACTGCTATGCTACCTGACCAAGTGTTCACAGTTGCCTATTTGGTAACTTCTGCTTTCTCTCGACCAAACTTTAGTCAGGCTTCTCTCCTCCCCATAGGCCCCTGAATTCTGCTTACCTCAAAGTCTAACCTAACACTCAAAGCAGAGCATGTTTCCTTATTACCTATCCTGAGAACTGGCTGATAGTGCCAGACACAATTTTTCAGACTCTGTTGGTCATTTCCCCTCGTTTTCCCAACTTAGCATTACTTTATGCTTACTCTTTTCTATAAAAGAAAAGATTTTTCTGTTTGATCTTGAGATACTTCCTGAATTCTGAGGATTGTCTCTATTGCAATAGTCTTTCCAACTAAACTATGCCTGGACCTGATTTTATTTGACACACCCAGCAATTGCTGTTGGAAAAGCTTCTTCCCCTTGCAATGAAGTGAATCCTCTCAGGGCACTCTGCGGTGAAAAGGACTTTGTCTCTGTAACAAATCTGGTTGTCCAGGACTCACCTCCAGAGTTGTTGGAAGGAGAGGAGGAGTGAAAGACAAATCCCCACTGCCCAACTCCCCAGACTAGTACTGATTCTCAAAGTCTGGACTGTGTTTGGGGTGGTAGGTGAGGGAGATGAGGGTAGAATGGGGAAAAATTAGGGCTAAAATAAATAGAAAATTGACATTTTAAATTGGACTAAATTGAACTGGACTTTGTAAATATCTAATTGACAATAGAATGGGTTAACCCAAGATATTCCTGAGTGATATGAAATGGAGATTAAACACAGTTATGTTTAAATGTAGTATTAACCATTTCAATTATCTTGCTTATACTCCACTGAGTCAAAACTGTTGGTAGTTACATTTACTTTCTGTATTAACTAGAATGCTTTCAGTAAGAAATGAAAGAATGTCTGGCTCGCAGTGGCTTAAACACAAATGACATTTAGTTTTCCTATGTAGCAAGAAGTCTGCAGGAAGATAGCTGCAAGGTTGGGTGTGAGGCTCAATGTTATTATTAAGGACAGTGTTCTTTTTGCTTTGCCATCTACAGCATGGTGTCCAAATTCATGGTCTTAACATGGCTACAAAACCTACAAATAATGCCCCTACATAATAATATACAAAGGAATGAAAGAACAAGGACAGCCTAACTGGTGAGACAGCACTTCTCAGGTATCTTTCAATTTTATCTGGAAGGAAAATTTTTACCAGGAGTCCCCCTACCCTGCTCAAAGAATTTTTGCTTCTCATTGCTCCAAATCTCATGAGTATATTGGAAGCAAGGGATGACTGGGGAGTGAAAATCTAGAAATTTTAGCTTCAGATTTTGAAGGCAGTCTTTGCCAGCCTAGAAATTATAGGTAGGTTGTATCATGGCAACCCCTGTATGCCAACCCCAGCAATATGGGTTCTTGACTCACTTCATACTACATACTATCTTGCAGGAACAAACCACTGTGCCTTTAATAATTTTGCCTAAGATACAGAAACACCTGAACAAACTTTTTGGCCAACTCAATATTTTTTTCCATTTGGAATGTATGAATTCCACTATTCTCTTCACTCATTCAATTTCTTCCAGAAGTTTGTTTTACATTACCTTAACTGACCTTTACATATTTCTATCATTGCATTTACTACATTTTATTGTAAGTATGTGTTAATGAATTTTTAGTTCCTATACAGATGTAAGCCCATTAAAGTGAGTGGCCATACTGCCTGTACTTAATAAAGGGTCAACACATGGTTTAACAAATACTCTCCCAATGAATGAATGACCAAAATTCTCCAGAAATGACTGCATTTATACCTAGTTGTAGAGATAACTCATTTAACTAATTTGAAGTTAATAGCTACAAAATGTTTTAATGGGCAAAGGACCTGAAGAGACATTTTCTCAAAGACTGCATACAAATATATTTTATTATAAAAGAAAATAATTAACTGTTAATATAAATATATTATGGATACATAGGTAAGAAGGTAAGCAGTTGGATATAAATGATTTTCTGAGCACAGAGAAAGTTGTGGGAGAAACAAAATGTTATATTCAGTCAGTTGATATTTGTTACCTCATCAGTGTTTCATTGGAAAAGGCACAAGGAAAGAGTACAATGGTGGGGTGGGGGTAATGGGGAAATGTTGGTCAAAGGGTACATGCTTTCACTTGTAAGATAAATAAGTTCTGGGAACTTATGTACTGAAGTACAGCATAGTAAATATATTGTATTGTATGCTAGAAATATACTAAGAGGGTAGATCTTAAGTGTGCCTACCACACACACAAGAAAATAACTAAGTGAGGTGATGGATATATTAAGTAGCTCGATTGTGGTAATCGTTTAACAATGTATACATATATCAAATTATATTGTACACCTTAAATATATACATTATTTGTCAACTGTACCTCAATAAAGCTGGAAGAATATAAAAAATACATTTACTATATGAAAAATCATAGAATAAAATATAATAAAAACCTTTGGGCTTATCACCTATCTTTATTAACTATATATATATGTATATATATGTATATATGTATATCACATACATTTTTTTTCAATGACTATAACACAATTTATTTATTCATTCACCTGTTGAGAAACATTGGGGTTGTTTCCAGTTTTGGGCTATTACAAATAAAGTTGTACTGAACATTCATGTACAAGACTTTGTACAGACATATGCTTTCATTTTCTTCAATAAATACCTAGAAGTGGAATAGCTGAATTTTATGGTAGGTGTAGTTTAACTTTTTAAGAAATTGTCACTGTTTTTTAAGTGGTTGAATATTGTATTAAGTCCATTCAGGCTGCTATAACAAAATGTCATAAACTAGTCAGCTTATAAACAACAGAAACTTATTTCTCACAGTTTTGGAGGCTGGCAAGTCCAAGATTAAGGAGCCAACAGATTCGGTGTCTGGTGGGGGCAAAATTCCTGGTTCATAGATGGTTGTCTTTTTGCTGTGTTCTCACATAGTAGAAGGGTGGAGGAAGCTCTCTGGGACCTCTTTTTTTTTTTTTTTTTAGGTTTTAATTTATTTTTTATTTGAGATATAATTGACATATAACATTATATTTGTTTTTCTGTTAATAGGTCCTTATTGGAGTATAATTGCTTCACAATACTGTGTTAGTTTCTGTTGCACAACAAAGCAAATCAGCCATATGCATACACATGTCCCCATAACCCCTCCTTCTTGAAACTCCCTTCCATCCACCCTATCCCACTCGTCTAGGTCACTGCAAAGCACCAAGCTGATTTCCCTGTGCCAGGTTGCTGTTTCCCACCAGCCAACTATTTTACATTCTTTACATTTATGTCGATGCTTCTATCACTTTGCCCCAGCTTTGCCCTCCCACCCCATGTCCTCAAGTCCATTTTCTATGTCTACCTCTTTATTCCTGCCCTGCAACTAGGTTCATCAGTACCATTTTTTTTTTTTTTTTAGATTCCATATATATGTGTTAGTATATGGTATTTGTTTTTCTCTTTCTGACTTACTTCACTCTGAATGACAGTCTCTAGGTCCATCCACCTCACTATAAATAACTCAATTTCGCTTCTTTTTATGGCTGAGTAATACTCCATTGTATATATGTGCCACATCTTCTTTAGCCATTCATCTGTCTATGGACATTTAGGTTGATTCCATGTCCTGGCTATTGTAAATACTGCTGCAACGAACATTGTGGTATGGTTTTCTCAGGTTATATGCACAGTAGTGGGATTACTGGGTCATATGGTAGTTCTATTTTCAGTTTTTTAAGGAACCTCCATACTATTTTCCATAGTGGTTGTATCAATTTAAATTCCCACCAACAGTGCAAGAGGGTTCCCTTTTCATCACACCCTTTCCAGCATTTATTGTTTCTAGATTTTTTGATAATGGCTATTCTGACCAGCATGAGGTGATACCTCATTGTAGTTTTGATTTGCATTTCTCTAATACGTAGTGATGTTGAGCATCTTCTCATGTGCCTCCTGGCCATCTGTATGTCTTACTTGGTGAAATGTCTATTTAGGTCTTCACACATTTTTAACTGGATTGTTTGTTTTTTTGATATTGAGCTTCATGAGCTGTTTGTAAATTTTGGAGATTAATCCTTTGTCTGTTGTTTCATTTGCAAATATTTTCTCCCATTCTGAGGGCTGTCTTTTTGTCTTGTTTATGGTTTCCTTGTGCAAAGGCTTTTAAGTTTAATTAAGCCCTATTTGTTTATTTTTGTTTTTATTTCTCTTACTCTAGGAGATGGGTCAAAAAAGATCTTGCTGTGGTTTATGTCAAAGAGTGTTTTCCCTATGTTTTCCTCTAAGAGTTGTATAGTGTCTGGTCTTACATCTAAGTCTTTAATCCATTTTGAGTTTATTTTTGTGTATGGTGTTAGGTAGTGTTCTAATTTCATTCTTTTACATGTAGCTTTCCAGTTTTTTCAGCACCACTTATTGAAGAGGCTGTCCTTTCTCCACTGTATGTTCTTGCCTCCTTTGTTGTAAATTAGGTGTCCATATGTGCATGGGTATATCTCTGGGCATTCTATCTTGTACCACTGATCTATATTTCTGTTTTTGTGCCAGTACCATACTCTCTTGATTACTGTAGCTTTGTGGTATAGTTTGAAGTCAGGGAGCCTGATACATCCATTTCCGTTTTTCTTTCTCAAGTCTGCTTTGGCTATTCAGGGTCTTTTGTGTTTCCATATGAATTGCAAAATTTTTTGTTCTAATTCTGTGACAAATGCCATTGGTAGTTTGATAGAGATTGCACTGAATCTGTAGATTGCTTTAGGTGGTATAGTCATTTTCACAGTATTGATTTTTCCAAACCAAGAACATGGTATATTTCTCCTTCTGTTTATGTCATCTTTGATTTCTTTCATCAGTGTTTTATAGTTTTCTGAGTACAAGTCTTTCTCCTCCTTAGGCAGGTTTATTCCTATGTATTTTATTCTTTTTGTTGCAGGGGTAAATGGTATTGTTTCCTTAATTTCTCTTTCTGATTTTCCATTGTTGGTGTATTGGGATGCCAGAGATTTCTGTGCATTAATTTTGTATCTTGCAACCTTACCAAATTCACTGATTAGTTCTAGCAGTTTTCTGGTGGCATCTTTAGGATTTTCTATGTATAGTATCATGTATCAGCAAACAGTGACAGTTTTACTTCTTCTTTTCCATTTGTATTCCTTTTATTTCTTTTTCTTCTCTGATTGCTGTGGACTTCCAAAATTATGTTGAATACAAGTGGTGAGGGTGGACATCCTTGTCTTGTTCCTGATCTTAGTGGAAACGCTTTTAATTTTTCACCATTGAGTACGATGCTTGCTGTGGGTTTGTCACATATGGCCTTTAGTATGTTGAGGTAGGTTCCCTCTATGCCCATTTTCTGGAGAGTTTATATGATAAATTGGTGTTGAATTTTGTCAAAAGCTTTTTCTTCATCTATTGAGATGATCATGTGGTCTTTATTCCTTAATTTGTTCATGTGGTGCATCACATTCATTGATTTTCGTATACTGAAGAATCCTTGCATCCTTGGGATAAATCCCACTTGCTCATGGTATGATCCTTTTAATGTGCTGTTGGATTCTGTTTGCTAGTATTTTGTTCAGAATTTTTGCATCTTTGTTCATCAGTGATACTGGTCTGTAGTTTTGTTTTTCTGTGACATCTTTGTCTGGTTTTGGTATCATGGTGATGGTGCCCTGTAGAATGAGTTTGGGAGTTCTCCTCGCTCTGCTGTGTTCTGGAAGAGTTTGAGAAGGATAGGTGTTAGCTCTTCTCTAAATGTTTGATACAATTCACCTGTGAAGCCATCTGGTCCTGGATTTTTGTTAGTTGGAAGATTTTTAATTACGGTTTGAATTACATTACTTATGATAGGTCTTTTTATATTTTCTCATTCTTCCTGGTTCAGTCTTGGAAAGTTGTACCTTTCCAAGAATTTGTCCATTTCTTCGTGGTTGTCCATTTTATTGGCATATAGTTGTTTGTAGAAGTCTCTTACAATCCTTTGTATTTCTCTGGTGTCAGTTGTTATTTCTCCTTTTTCATTTCTAGTTTTATTGATTTGCATCCTCTCCTTTTTTTCTCCATGAGTCTGGCTAAGGGTTTATCACTTTTGTTTATCTTTTCAAAGAACCAGCTTTTAGTTTTATTGATCTTTTCTATTGTTTCCTTCATTTCTTTTTCATTTATTTCTGCTCTGATTTTTATGATTTCTTTACTTCTACTGACTTTGGGTTTTTCTTTGTTCCTCTTTCTCTAGTTGCTTTAAGTGTAGGGTTAGATTGTTTATTTGAGATTTTTCTTGTTTCTTGAGTTGAGATTGTATTGCTATAAACTTCCCTCTTAGAACTGCTTTTGCTGTGCCCCATAGGTTTTGGGTCATCGTGTTTTCATTGTCATTTGTTTCTATGTATTTTTTAATTTCTTCTTTGATTTTTTCAGTGATCTCTTGGTTACTTAGTAGCACACTGTTTAGCCTCCATGTATTTGGGTTTTTTAAAGTTTTTTTCCTCTAATTGATTTCCAATCTCATAGCGTTGTGGTCAGAAAAGATGCTTGATACAATTTCAATTTTCTTAAATTTACTGAGGCTTGATTTGTGAACCAAGATGTGATCTATCCTGGAGAATATTCCATGTGCACTTGAGAAGAAAGTGTATTCTACCACTTTTGAGTGGAATGCTCTATAAATATCAATCACATCTCTCTGGCCTATTGTGTCATTTAAAGCTTCTGTTTCCTTATTTATTTTATGCTTGGATGCTCTGTCCACTGGTGTATGTGGGGTGTTAAATTCCTAAACTATTATTGTGTTACTGTCGATTTCTCCTTTCATGGTTGTTAGAATTTGCCTTATGTATTGAGGTGCTCCTATGTTGGGTGCAAAAACATGTATAATTGTTATATCTTGCTGTGAGGTGTGGAGCTTAGGCTCAAGGAACAGAAGGGGCCCAGGTGTGCCCCCCACCCCTGGTCTTAGAGGGCAGGGGACCTCACCTGGGAGCTCAGCAGTTTCCTGCTCTCCTCTCCTGCTCCTCCAGTCTGGGAGGGCCCCTCTCGCCTGCCTCTCCTGATCTCCTCGGCCTCCCTCCTATGCCCCCAGGACCCACACGGCCTGGATGGGTCTTTGGAGGGGGGGTAGAGGCCTGGGAGCTCAGTGGGCTCCCCAGCCCGAGAGGGCCAGGTGATCACCCTCCTCTCTTCTCCCACTCTTCTCAGACAGTCTCTCCCGCCTGCCTCTCCTGATCTCCCTGGCCTCAGAGGTGCCAATCTTATCTGGCCATCTCCTTGGGCATCAGAGTCCCTCACCAGTGGCCAGCAGGTGCCTTAGTTGTTGGGAGATGAAAACTCCATGTCTCCCACACCACCATCTTGACTCTGCCTCCACATACATTCTTATTTAACTGTTAATTTTCTATAGTACTTGTTAATTCCACATATACCTCCTGGTGAGAAGAAAGGAAGAAACTGTTTAAAAGTAACATTTTTATAATGAAGTTTTTTTCCTCTGGAACTTACTATTCAATTCTACTGAAATTTTGGTATTATTAGAGAGAGAAAAAAAGAACTCAAACTGAATAAAAGGAGGTGCATAAAATATGATTTTATATTATCTTTTTCATTTTTACAAGTTGTAAATTCTATTTTGGAGAATCTTCCAGCACAAACGACCTAAAGGACAGATAAACAAACTGTAGTCAAAATCACTCTGTTTAAATACTTATCAGTATAGTCTTTCCCTTAAATCCTCTGAGGCTTATTGTCTTTACAGTCAGTGAAAATTTGCCTGCTCATCTGTTTCCTCTGCCTGCAATACTAACCTCATGCCAAAATTGTTATTGTTGCATAAATTAATGAGTGTAAGTTATTGTACAAAGTTCTCAAAACCCTATAATTGCACACACTGGGAAAAATTATCACAAAATATGTTTTAGATTGGTTGCTTTTCAAACACAACCTGAACACTGCTGAATATATTTCTGAAAAAAGCTCAATCTCATATTAAACTTTATTTATTTTGTTACTTTTTTTTTAATCATGAACAAAATAGCTGTCTCAGTATGGTTAGAAGAATTATTAATCAACTAATATACCTGTACTACTGATACATAGATTAATATATAAAATATCAACTATTAGTCTCTGCATTTTAACAATATAAGAAAGAAAACAAATATTATGTACATTATCATAATATATATTAATATATTAGATAAATTTGATATAAATCTAACTTCTAAAACCAAGGAGGATATTTTCAGGATACAAACTGAGATTAATATTAAAAATTACAAAATGATGATAAATTCATTAGCATGAACATACCCTCAGAAGAAATCAAGAGCTACCCATACCTTCAGTACTCTGACTCCTCCCCACCCCCGCCCAGGTTTATTGAGATATAATTAATACATAGCATTGTGTAAGTTTAAGGTGTATTGTGTGTTAATTTGATACATTTATAAATTACAAAATGATTATAACATTTAAGATGTACTCTCTTAGCAACATTCAATTATATGATATAGTATTATTAGCTATAATCACCTTGTTAATCATCATGTATACCATGCTGTACATTAGATTCCCAAACTTGTTACTATTTTAGCTGGAAGTTTGTACCTTTGGACCAGTATCTCCCCATTTTCCACCACAGCCTGAACCCCTAGTAATCACCACTCTACTCTCTGAGTTTGACTTTTTTAGATTTCACATATAAGTGATAGAGTGTCTTTCTCTGACTTATTTCATTTAGCATAATGCCCTCAAGGCAGGACCCACTGACTTCCATTCCATTAATTTTCCTATTCAAGATCATACAATAACTATTCAGTCAGCTCAAGTTAAAAGTATTTTAGCTCTCTCATTTACCATATTAAATAAATGTATTCCTTAAAAAAATTATCTCTTTCCATTCCAGGCCATGTTAGATATTCTTATCTTTAAAACTGGGCAATTAAAATTATTTTACAAGTAGTCCGTTGAGTATACTTTGCTATCACTGTAAGTGCTGCCAACTCAGGAGTGAGCATTGTCTTGTCTCTTTCTCTTTCTCCTTTCTCTACAGAATTTTGATTAGTTTGAAGATAGAATTTTTCACTCTGTGCTTTCTCTTTACATTTTTCTATACTCTATCATCACTTTGTGCTGCATTTGGTGAAGTTTCTTAACATCTACTCTCAGTTCACCAATTCTCAATTTAATGTGCTCTTAAATCCATAATTTTTAATATCTATTCTTATGTTTTCCTATTGTGGAGTCTGTTTAGTTATTATACACATATTTTATATTATAGAGAAATATTATATTTAAATAGATTATATAGTTATAAATATAGCTATTTTTTGGGATCCTAGTTAATTCATTATATCATCTTATTTCTTATTAAGTGTACAACCATTTCTTTCATGTTTATTATTTATTTTTTAAAATACTGAATGCATTATTTTCTGTATCTTAAAATTCTAGCATATAAAGTATTTGTAGAGCTATAGTTAAGAATGTTTTTGATGGTCCTTGTTCATATGCCTTATTATTTTTTTGTGTTGTCTTTAATTTATACACTTGTACTGCTCACATACCTTGTAGAATTATTTGAAGAAATTCTTTTAGTCTATCATTATGCTTATTACAATCTTCCTCCAGAAAACATTTGGTTTACTTCTGCCAGAGACTTGAGGAATCTACCACTCCCTACCACCTTTAAACAAAATTCATAGTTTGAGATTTTGGGTGAAAGAGTGGGGTCACTCAGGGGGTTTGATTTAGGGTGCATCTCTGTGTTAAGGCTGGTTTCTGATTAAAAATTCTCAGGGGTGAGTTAATTTCCCCCTTCCTCTGCTCAGTGAGAAGGTTACTTTCACTGCTTTCTTCTGGGTGGAAAAGGGGCTATTTCTGTTTAACTTTTTCCCTGAGAGGACTGTTCATTGTGTTCTCAGCTTTATGAATCGTGGGCTTCTATATTACTTTTCCAAGTTGGCCTTAGGCTTGCTTGCAGTTAAACAAACATCCTTAGGGCAAAATCAATTTATATTTATTACATATATTATATATATTTATATATTTTAAATGTTTTATTTAATCAGTAGTGTAGAATTATAAATGGTAAAGATGTCATTGCTTAAACTGTTTAAGTTAATTACTCCAGGGGTGCCAGTGTTGCCTAAAATTGACCCAGGAAGCTCACTCTGGGTACCTGGACAATAAGCTAACTGGTACAAGAGGCTTCTGACTTCTCCTTGTGAAGGAATTTCATTTGAACTCAGCTTTTCACATACATCAAATCCTCCACGTGGTTAGAGGATTGACAAAATATCAGTAGTTGTCTGATATTTTTCAGACAACTACTATAAACAGTTGCTATCTAACCCACATTGTCTGATACCCATGAGGGCACTTCTATCTCCACTGGTAATATGGTTCTTATGAATAACCTATAGAAATATATGAATGCCCTATAAGAAGGAGAGGAAGAGAGCACAGAATCTGCCACTGGCACATGTCCTCTCACTGCACACCCTCATCACACTTCTCTGTGAGATGCTGGGAGGATTGAGGGATCTCTACCTTTGTACAAAGTATGAGTGCTTTGACCATTATATCTGATTCATGACTAATATTTATGTATTATATGTAGCTATCATTTTGTGTCACATTCTAGGTATCTGCTCTGACCATATTGTATCATAATTGATTAAAATAGCAAAAGTAAAGAAAGATCAATTAAAGTACTATTAAATACTTATATCAGAGAGAGGCTAATTTTTTCTCCCTAAACTTTTTCTCTCACATCTTAGATAATGTCTACTTAATGGTAGACAACTATGTGTAAAAAGATAAATTCTATCTAGGTACCCAGTTATTTTGTCTACAAAGATGCCAAGAATTCTATTCTGTCTTATTTTAGTTTTCCCTTTTCTGTTCATCAGCAAGTTGTTTTGACATTGTATAGATATAATTTCAGTTATCATATATACAGAGGTAGTGTATCTATGTTATAGATGGTAAATATGATAGAAAATATGAAAAAAGGTTTAAATTTCTCCAAAACACACATCTATTTTCTATATTCTAATCCTTTTTCCCCCAGAAATATACATATACAATCACTCTTATTTCCCAAAATGTTAACTATGGTTTTATTCTGGCATTGTAACAGCAACACACACATTCCACTGTTTTCAAGAACTATTATTTATCAAGATTGGAAGTACTACAGATAAAAATGGAAAACCAGAGAGAGGAAGTCTACTTAAAGATGTAATATATGTATAAAAGCTACAGATTTTTTTTCTCTTGTGACATTCTACTGTAGTCTATTTTTTTTTTTCTTAAGCAGCTGACACAACTTTCAGGTGAATTCACAGTGGTTAAGAATCTGAGAGTACATATTAATTAGTTGGGCTCATACTATTTATAGCTATTTGAGGTGTGCATTATCCTTTTGCCTCCACAGGAATCATTATTGCTTTAAGGGCTGGAGCCTACACGAGGCAGCCAAGAGTGTGACAGAGACAGCAGGGGCCCACTCTATAGCTGCTGAGTCCATCTGTCATAGCAAGGGTTTTAGCATTTACTTTAAAATCAAATTTCCATTCCAAAGTGTAATTTTTCCAACCACTAATTCTTGCAACATTATATATATTTACTTGGTTGCTATTTCTGGAGCAACTAGTCATGACTAGCTCCACATTAAATTCGACTAAAGAAGTGTGTAGTATATATGCATTTAATCTGTGGGGACATTAAACTTTGTTATTTAAATAGATTGGAGAATACTGTGCTTCAGGGAATTAAGTTAAATATGTAATTGTCACACACATTCCAAATAGTGTGAGTGACACATTTCTCCCAAGAAATTTATACAGGTAATTTTCAATGTTCAGAAAGAATATCAGTTATGGATTTTAAAATGTTTAAAATCATCCTTAATAACAATAACATTCTTTATATTTAAATGACAGTTAATAGCAGTTTTTAATTGATTAAAAAATAAAAATCTAGTTATTAATATTTCTGAAAGTGTGTGTGATAATGTGTGTATAGAGTATGTATGTACATATACACACATTAATATGCACCATATCTATAAACACACTGACATGCACTATGTATATATACACACATGTATATGGTGCACATATATATATTGTGTACACTATATGTATGTGTGTGTAAATACAGTGATGTGGACTACAGATGTGGATTATATCCATATCTATATGTATATACATGTTCCTATATAAAAATGCATTTGTGTATGTATAAATTCCTATATGCATTCATATTTTTGGATATATTTTAAAACCTGTAATTCTTACTATGTGTCAGTCACTGTGCTGTTAGCTATGCAAATTATTTCAACCGATTATTTTCCTCTCTCAAATATTCATTATTCTTTAACTCATTCCAAAAACAGGACATGGCATAAAGAACTTAAAGTGTTGGTTTGAATGAAATTGTAGTTTTATATATGACTGAGAGGATAAAGCAGGTAATGGAGTTATATATTCAATCACTCTTAGTTGAAGACAGTTGTTTTTTAGAATCTTTTCCCACCTTATCGCTCAACAATGTATTATTTCTACTAAGAGTGAAATGAAAAGTAATGCAATCATTTGATGGAATGTTTGTTCACTCTGACAGGTAAATAGTTTATGAAGAGAAAAGTAGTGTTGATTTCATCAAAGAAAAACAGTGTTGAATATCAATCAGCTCTCATACACAGCTAAGAAAAGTCACTGCTTTTCAAGTCATCAAATGCTTTCAGTAAATGTCTAAAACTACAAGATAATTAAAATGTCAACTAGCACTTTTATTAAGCATTTTTTGTGGATTTAAAAAGAGAAATAAGTCACAGCATATTTTCCCTTCTAGATTTATGTACTTGTATTCAAAATCAAGCATGAGCAAGACACCTCAGAGCTGCATTTCTGCATAGCCAGAAATACCTATATGAGAGCTGACTCAGGTCCTTGCTTCCCTGACACCTCTTAGACCAGTGCTCAGTATTAACAAGTGGCTTTGCTAAACCAGCAACAAAATGGTCAGAACCAGAATTTGATATATTCTATCAAAGCATAGGCAAAATTACAATTCTCAAACTGCAAAGGATGTGATTCCAAACTTTAGCTTTTTTACATAACGGAACTAAAAAATGCTGAGAGGTCTGTGTAAAGTCACATCTTTCTTCATGCAGTCCAGAGTTCCTCACATCCAACACATGTTGCATATTGTATTTTAGGGTACAAAAATCTGGCCTAGACATAGCGATTTGTTCTTAACTATTTTTATATTGAGGCATAGTTAAAGTAAAATTCACCAGGGCTCTTTTCAATTAAATCTGACAATTGATTATACCTGTGTACCCACCACTCATGTCTTGCTTAAAAATTTAAATGGTACTGTCAGGGTGGCCCTACAGAAAATGCTGAACTGAGCAAAATTCCTGTAAAAGCTTATATAAGTTGTAATTCATATTACTTGTAATTGTTTTGTCTGATAGCATCAATTAATTCATGCTACCTGTATATTTTGGAACTCCAAACGTTAAAAGAAACATAGCTAAATAAGAAATAGGTATCTTGTAGATCAATGGAATAGGATAGAAAGCCCAGAGATAAACCCACACACATATGGACACCTTATCTTTGATAAAGGTGGCAGGAACGTACAGTGGAGAAAGGACAGCCTCTTCAATAAGTGGTGCTGGGAAAACTGGACAGGTACATGTAAAAGTATGAGATTAGATCACTCCCTAACACCATACACAAAAATAAGCTCAAAATGGATTAAAGACCTAAATGTAAGGCCAGAAACTATCAAACTCTTAGAGGAAAACATAGGCAGAACACTCTATGACATAAATCACAGCAAGATCCTTCTTGACCCATCTCCTAGAGTAATGGAGATAAAAACAAAAATAAACAAATGGGACCTAATGAAACTTCAAAGCTTTTGCACAGCAAAGGAAACCATAAACAAGACCAAAAGACAACCCTCAGAATGGGAGAAAATATTTGCAAATGAATCAACTGACAAAGGATTAATCTCTAAAATTTACAGGCAGCTCATGCAGCTCAATAACAAAAAAATAAACAACCCAATCCAAAAATGGGCAGAAGACCTAAATAGACATTTCTCCAAAGAAGATATACAGACTGCCAACAAACACATGAAAGAATGCTCAACATCATTAATCATTAGAGAAATGCAAATCAAAACTACAATGAGATATCATCTCACACCAGTCAGAATGGCCATCATCAAAAAATCTAGAAACAATAAATGCTGGAGAGGGTGTGGAGAAAAGGGAACACTCTTGCACTGCTGGTGGGAATGTGAATTGGTTCAGCCACTATGGAGAACAGTATGGAGGTTCCTTAAAAAACTACAAATAGAACTACCATATGACCCAGCAATCCCACTACTAGGTATATACCCTGAGGAAACCAGAATTCAGAAAGAGTCATGTACCAAAATGTTCATTGCAGCTCTATTTACAATAGCCCGGAGATGGAAACAACCTAAGTGCCCGTCGTCGGATGAATGGATAAAGAAGATGTGGCACATATATACAATGGAATATTACTCAGCCATAAAAAGAAACGAAATTGAGCTATTTGTAATGAGGTGGATAGATCTAGAGTCTGTCATACAGAGTGAAGTAAGTCAGAAAGAGAAGGACAAATACCGTATGCTAACACATATATATGGAATTTAAGAAAAAAAAAATGTCATGAAGATCCTAGGGGTAAAACAGGAATAAAGACACAGACCTACTGGAGAACAGACTTGAGGATATGGGGAGGGGGAAGGGTGAGGTGTGATAGGGCGAGAGAGAGACATGGACATATATATACTAACAAACGTGAGGTAGATGGCCAGTGGGAAGCAGCTGCATGGCACAGGGAAACCGGCTCGTTTCTTTGTGGCTGTCTGGAGGGGTGGGATAGGGAGGGTGGGAGGGAGGGAGACAAAGAGGGAGGAGATATGGGAACATATGTATATGTATAGCTGATTCACTCTGTTATAAGGCAGAGGCTAACACACCATTGTAAAGCAATTATACCCCAATAAAGATGTTAAAAAAAAAAAAAAAAGAAATAGGTATCTTGAGGATTTAAGTAAAGGTGGCAGATGTGCCCACACTTGTCTTTTTTATTTGCTACAAAAATACTAAGAAGGAAGACCTGAGATATGATAGCTAGCCAGAGGTTATTTCTATTCATTCTCAAGGGTTAATCAGCCTTTTACTTGGTGAAGTTTCTTGAAAGTCCCATGTTTCCACAGGCTTCTATGAATCTGCATGTATTCCCCCCCCACCCTCACTCCACCTTGATTTGGTCCAGTGATTTGATATTGGTTAAGGTTTTCTATAGATAATATCATGTCATCTGCAAATAGTGACAGCTTACTTCTTCCTTTCCCGAACATGAGATAGTTTGTTTTTAAACACTACTGGGTTCAACTGGCTAATTTTTATATTTATGTTCACAAGATATGTCTACAATATCCTTTGTGCTTTCCTTGTGAAGAAAATCTTATAATCAACTTTATAATAACTCTATAATATAATGATATTTTATCTTGTCTACTTTCTGAGACAGTTTTAAATGGAGTAATCATCTATTCTGTGAAAGTCTGGTAAAACTTAGCTTGGGTCTAGCGAATTTAATTATCCATTTATTGCAAATTTATCTGCATGAATTTGCTGTAAATCTTTACAAAGAAATTTTGAAAATCTCTACTGTTTTCCAGTATTTTGTTTATAATATTAATTACATTGTTTTTTTCTATTCTTTTAAAATTATCAACCTCTAATGTTTATTACTTTTAGCTTTTCAATGAGTCAACTCTTGGTTTTCTGGATTGCTTATACTGCTTTATTGTGTTTTTGCTCCTTTTAATTAGTGTCTTTTCTAACCTTTATTTATTTCCTTCAATATATTCAGATTTACCTGGTTGCTTTTCCTAGATTCTGCTGCTGAAAATGTAACTCACTCATTTATTTTTTGGACCTCAAGCACACAGAATTGCAACAATATTTTTTTGATTCATGGCACATTTTTGTCAATGGTCCCTACGTGGACTATGTAAAATAAAGCCTTGAGCTTCCACTTTAAACCCATCAAATTGCTAAAGGTAGGAAAAGACCCTCATATTACAGATTGTTGTTAAAATGTAGGAAAAAATCTCACTCTCTATGTTGATATAAATTTGGTGTGTACATATTAAAGAGCAGTTTAGAAGCATACTATAAATTTTGGAAAAAGTATATATTACAACACACTGATTTTATTTCTAAATATAAATCCTTGAGAAATTCTCACACAATTAAACAGCAAGATATGCATACGAATGTTCATATCAGCATTGTTGTTACTGCAAAAGAATGAAAACACAAATCATTGGAGTCTCAAAAAAATTCTATTAACTGCTCATTCATTATTTCTTTACCCCATAACTACAAGGAATTATAAGTGAAAGTTTCAGTTCTAATTTTTTCCAAGCTATACTTCGTTCCATATATTGCATTTTTAATTTCAGGAACCACTGTTTTCTAAGTTACAATTAGCTTCTTTTAATGCTTCAAATATTTTCCACGTTTAATTTTTAAAATCTTTTGATCCAGCAATCCCACTTCTGAATATACATCCAAAGGAAATGAAATTAGGACCTCAAAGATATATCTGCACTCCCATGTTTATTGCAGCATTATTCAGGATAGCCAAGATATGGAAACACCTAAGTATCGGTCGATGGATAAATGGATAAAGACCATCTACTTATATTAAATGGATATAAATAAAGAATATGTGGTATATTATTCAGCCTTGAGACTGAAGGAAATTCTTCAATTTGTGACAACATGGATGAACCTTGAGGGTATTATGGTAAGTGAAATAAGTCAGATAAAGAAAGACAAACACTGTATGTTATCATTTACATGTGGAAACTAAAAAAGCCTAACTCATAGACACAGAGAGTTAAATGATGGTTACCAGGGGCTGTGGGGTAGGGGAAATGGGGAGACGTTGGTCAAAATGTACAAACTTTCAGTTGTAAGATGAATATGTTTTGGGGATCTAGTGTTCAAAATAGTGATTATAGTTACCAATAGTGTATTATATACTCGAAAATTGCTAAGAGTAGATCTTAAATGTTCTCACCACAAAAAAGAGACGGTAATTATGTGAAATGATGGAGGTGTTAACTAACACTGTAGCGGTAATAATTTTGCAATATATAAGTGCATCAAATCGACACAAGGTATACTTAAACTTACACAATGTTATATATCAATTATACCATAAAAATAAAATAAAATCTTTTCAAATGTTATGCAAAGTGTATTCTCTCTAAGAGCAGTTACTGTTCTAATTGTTGATTTTACTGGCTCAGTATTTATTAGATACATTCCTATATTTTGTATATTTGATTTGCTTATTTGAGTCAAAAGTTCTCTCAACTTTTAGTTCTCACCCCATCTTCCTTTCCCTCATTCTTCATTTTTACTCATTTTGCCATTGCTACCACCTGTCCTTCTGGACTCTGGATCCAAAATTATGCCTTTATAACAGTTAAGAATTACTCTCCCCTTGTTAAGGGCATGGAGAAACATTCAGGGAGGCAGTGATAATAAGTGGTTTTATTTAATTTCTAGTAATGAAGCTGATTTTTCCCCCTGCCTTCTGAAGGCAACAATTTTGAATTAAAATGAAATCTCAGTTAGAAAATAACAATAATACTAAAAGGTAATAAATAAACACTTTAATGAGTGGGAGAACCTCATCTATACCCCTAGAATCATCAATGAAGCTTGCTCAGATTTGCTGTCTAAAAAAAATGTTTGTAGTTCTCTTTATCCAGAAGAAGCCTTACTTCTGGCCATGAATAACAGTTTCCTATACAACATCTAGCTAGTTTACTGCATCAACTCTGGTTTAACATTTTATAATTCTTTCATGCTTCAAATCTACAGGTAAGTAGTTATGCTTTTCAAACCCAGAAATATATATTTAGTTACCTATCACTTTTTGTATGTGAACTGACATGGTGTGTACCATTTCTGGTCATACCACTAAAAATGTTCAAAAAATGATTCTTCATGCTCTTTCTACTTCCATGATGTAGATGAGAACGATCACCATGAAAGCCAGATGTAAATTGTGGAGAGAAAAAAAATGTAAGGAACTTGGAAGCTCAAATTAGAACCTGGAGAAAAAATGTGTTAATCCAAAACAACTATTTTAATTTTTTATCTAGGAAAGAAGTTTTATTATATTTCACATTATTATACATTTTGGACTTTTTCTTAATAAAACACAGTTAAAGGAAAAATAAAGTGGTAGTTACTACAGTAAAACTAATGACATTAAAGCAATATAAAAGCTTAAAACATGGACTTTCTTGGAGCTCCAGTGGTTAAGACTTCCCCTTCCAATGCAGGGGGTGTGGCTTCAATCCCTGGTGCAGGAGCTAAGATCCCACCTGCCTCGTGGCCAAAGAACCAAAACATAAAACAGAAGCAATATTGTAACAAATTCAGTAAGGACTTTAAAAATGGTCCACATCAAAAAAGAATTTTTTTTAAAACTAAAAACAGAAAATTTTGATTGAATAAAGTGACATATGCCAGTAGAGTCTAGAACAGCAGTTGACCCTTGAACAACACGGGTTTGAAGTGTACAGGGCTACTTATACAAACACAATTTTCGATAGTAAATACTTCAGTACTACAGGGTCTGTGGTTGGTTGAAACTGAGGATTTGGAAGAACTGCAGATATGGATGGCCAACTATAAATTCATGTGGATTAACCCATTAACATTGTTCAAGGGTCAACTGTATTCTGAAATCTGATTTGAGCAATTAGTATTAAAGGACAAAGTATAGTATTAGGGGCATATATGACCATCAGAACTCTTGTAGGATTAAATGATGAGATAATTTTTTAACAGATAAGTTTTGAATACCCAGTTATATAATTAGATATATTAACATGAAACTCAAGGCTAGAGAAATAAATTTTGGATCCATCAATACAATACAGATTTTTTTTTAATTACCATAAGTCTGGGATGATCAAATAGTCTGTGGAGAGAATTCTTAACTATTAAACATTACAAAAATTAAAAGTGCAATAGAAAAACAAAGTATGAGAATTAGAGTGAATAAAGACCAAATTAGAAACAACTAAGGTAGGCGTCTCAACAAATGGTACAAACAATAAGTAAGAGTAGAATGGGAGACAATTGTGTACCAGAGCCCAGTGTTCTAAACACAGATTTACAGTGAAAATTATATAGGTTAGATATCTAAGTAAGATTTCCCATTTTATTCCTAGTTTCAATTTCAGGATCTTTTATATTTCTGATACTCTAAGTGAGCAAACAAATACACACACACACACACACACACACACACACACACACACACACATTCCGTGAGCCTCCATAAGTAAATACAAAGGATATGACTTTGTTAAATAAATAGTAAAATACAAAGACACATGCCAGAAGGTAAAGAACTAGGGAAATTATAATGTAAGCATTCTGGGACTATTCCAAGATTTTGCACACAAGCCAATTGAGCAACTTGACTGTCATATTTTACATCTTTTTTTCTGATTATATGTCTTTGACAAGCCAAGTCCATTTCTGGGGTCATTTTCATGGGAGAGTTTGATGGTCCCAGTGACTGCTGTTGAAAGCTGTCCAGCACTCTGATATTTGTCCAGAGCTGAATAAATGGGTACCAGAAAATAAAATTCCAGCAAATCCACTCTCACATCAAAAAAAACTACAAGCTTCTGGACTCCCATACATAAGAAAACTCTGTTCATAAAAGGAATAAAACAAAATTGACACTGATCCTAATAAATGGACTTCTGATTGTGAACTTCAATTTCAAGAAGGCTTAATTTGGCCAGAATTATGCACATTACATGTAGACCTCTGTATAGACTCTGAAATTTTAACCATGTTTTATCATCAGCTTTACCCCGTCTTTCACCATAGCCTTTCCAATGTGTTATATGATCAATGAAATCTCTTGCCAATGTCTCTCCAAACACTGCCTATCCCATTTTCTCTCCACACCCATCCAGACATATTTCCCTGCCCTTGAAGAGAGTTTAGCTAAATTACGCCACAGTATTGTTGCCTCAGCATTCATTTTGTTTGGTCAACTGGCCTACAGTGACTTTAAACTGACACTAGCTGCTTATGAATGCCCTAGATAGCAACCCACAGTCACAAGGAAATTTAATTTCCTGATATGACTTCCCCAACAGTCTTGTGATGAGTAGTCTCCCTGGCCATCAATGCCTTCCCCTCCCCTCATGAGCTCCTTTGATTAAGACACCCATGGGGCTTACCAAAACCTTTGGGTTTGAGTTGACCAATCTGTCCTTAGCCCAGGAACCCCCAAGTACTCCACCCATGGAACCTAATAAAGGCATGTACCTGAGGTCCTGTCTGTCTCTCTATCTGCACTCTGCCTTGACCTCCCTGTGTGAGCCCTCAAGGCATGCCAGGTACTTCCTCCAGGATCTGTAATAAACTTCTCTATTTCAGCTTCTCTTGTGGTCTGTTGTTTAACTGCTGCTCACCATCCGGCGCCTTGTGCTCCACTTAATGAGTGTTAATTTGACAAATTCATAACCTTCTCTTTATCACCTTTTGCTTAGTTCAGACTACTACCATCTCACCCTGAACAGCATCAATAGATTTCAAATCTCTCCCTACTTCTAATCTCTCCTTTCATTCTATCCTTTATACTATGAGAGAAAGTTTTTCTTTTTTTTAAATTTTGAATACTTTATCCTGCCCTTCCTTTTCTCAAAAACATACAGTGGCTCCCATCATGGGCAGATTCAAACACAACCCCTTAAGCCCTTTTAATTACTCATTTGGCCGATTCAGCTATTACAACCCCTAATTCTGTACATTTCTGCAGCACACTGTGTGTGAGGAAATCAGCTTTGAGTCTGTTAGAGAGTGGAGGCTGAGGTATGGTTCAGGAGTCCTGGTCACTGACTATGTCCATATGTCTTCCTATCTTCTCAGTCATGAAGATGTTGCTTTGATAAGCCAGCAGAGGTTCATATTGGTAGAGCAAGTCCAAGGAGGAATTTTGTGAAGTATTCCAATAGTGTATAAATTACCCAGAGTCTAAAAGGTTAGGGCAAGGCAAAAAATTAGCTTCCTTCTTAACTCTAGCAGGAAGTGTATCTGCAGCACAGTAACTTAGATGGAAACAGGTCAAGAGAGTCTCACAAATATAATCTGCAGCAGCCTCTGCTCTGTATAACAACCCAGAGTCTGTACATTCTGTATCTTTGCCATTAATAACCTGAAACGTTATAGCTGGTGTGTGTTGTGAGGGTGGGGGGAAGGTTGTAGAGTAAGATCTACAATGCTTTAACACATTTTTGTAATTTTATGTATTATTTATCAGTTATAATTCCTCTCTGAAATTACTGTATAACGTCAAGTCCAAGTGATCTTTCCCCTCTATAAATATCCCTGACCAATTTCTCCACATAAATACCTATGCATACACATATATATCACACACATGTACACATATATATATACTTATTGCACTCCTCCCCACTTCTGCAGATTCGTGTGTTCCTTACCCTAACCTCCCACTGCACCTCATAAAGTGCCTATTTTACAGTACTGATGAAAGTAGTAATGAGATAATATTTATTGGTACTAAATACTAAGAAGTACTGTCATATAAGGAAAAAGTGAAAAGTAAATGACTTATAATATTTATACCATTATGTTGGCATAATTTCTGAACAGGTTTGAAAAATTTGGAGATACTGACCTGTCACAAAAGTAAATAAGAATATAAATGACAGAAATCTAAAAATATTGTTTTATGACATTGGAAATATTTGCTGTATGAAGTAGACAGCCAGTTTTTTTTTTTCATGAAAAGTAATTCATCATCTGCGTGTACAGATTTACATTTAATTTCCCAAATTATTTTAGACTCTTCAAAATTTCCCATTCCCTTCACTTTTATTGTCCATAGCCAATTTTTATAGATGCTTATATATTATCACTTACAACCATAATGATATTTTACTAATGTTTAAATTGCCTTAACACAAATTTAAAATAGTATTGTGTGCTTTTCGATCTCCTTAAGATGATAGTAATCAGTCTTTCTGAAAAATTTTCTTCCCTTTGTATGAAATATTTTCCTTTATGATAATTATGATATTTAAAAAATAACTATATAAGGCAAGTATTTTAATTGTCCTACTGCCTTGTATAAATTTTGTGATGATTCATGAATTGTAAAATAAGATTAGATAATTATTAAAATGTGGGTTATTCCATAAAACACTATACTGAATATAATATACATTTACATATGTGTATATCTACATATGTATGCATATTTATGTCCAAATATACATATGCAAATATATCTTTATTTTCAAGCAGGATTCCTCAGATAAAATACACTTGTTTATACTCAAAAGGCTAACTCTAATTTAGAGCAAGACACAACATACCTTGAAGTGTAATTTCTGCGCTACACCTGAGATACTACTCCCTTGACAGAATTATTTTAATTGTTGTCATTAATAACTTTCCTACATATGCAGAGTCTCAAATCCCCTTGCCATATTTTATTTAGTAATCTCTGAAGCCAAACTTACTCAAGTCCATATTTAGAAGGTAAATTTTGCAGAAGGAAGTAAAATATCTCACTTCAGAATATGTTCTTTTCTAGAAACATGTATGCTTTAACTAGCTACAGTGCTCTTGGCTGACACCCCTGTTGATTCCGCTAACAGCAAAGAAGCTAGTGTTGCTCTGGAGTCATCCTAGTTATCTTTTATACTTGGAAAATATGGCACTTTGTACTAATTTTATTCTTGATATGGAAAATGGTGTCTGTTAATGCCCAGAATAGAACAGTGGTATTTTGGTATTTTGTTAGTCAAGGGCATTTCTTTCCTATCACTTTCTTATTTAGAATAAAATCTTGCATGCAACTATATTTCAATACTTTACTACAATATGCAATCTAGCTCAGCCCATATGTATGTGTGTATACATACACATACATATACATATAAATATTTCTGCTCATCATCAATATCGAATATTTCTTGTAATAGGGAGCTTACCAACTCAAGAAAAGGTATATATGTTAATTTGAGATAATTTTTTGTACAAAAACCCAGTTTCCTTGGACATCTTACCCTAATAAACAACAAGTCATATTTATTAAATGTTCAAGAATGCATCGAAGTTATTACAGTAAAAAGTGTGAATAATTTCTTGCAGGTATGTTTCATTCTTTGTTTTATTTGAGATAATAAAAAATCAATATCTGACTAGTTTGAACATTGAAAAAAGCTGGAACAATTATAAGACATGAAGTTTTTAAAAAAAAATAAGATATAATTCATTAAATAAAGTAGTCCTGGAGGCAAATGTCCGACTATCCCAAGGAGTACATATATTGAAAGATTTTCTATCTTGTTTGTAAAACATCCTAACTCCCTTTATTCCATATTTATCTTTCTTGTATCTTTCATGATGTGTATTAAACTCTCTATTTTCCTGTATCTTTCAACTTTTCACTTAATTCTTTTCTATAATGCATTGTTATTATGCCTATGTTTTTTCTCTCATATATGACCTGTTTTTTTTTCCCCCTCATACTATTCTCTGTCTCTGTCTCTCTCAGAATCTGTTTCTCTCTCTGTAGATAGATAGACAGATAGATAGACTGAGATGATAGGTATTGTACATATATGGATATATATATATATATTCCTTCCCAGAAAATCAGAATAAATTGGAATGCATTTAATAGTAGACACCTAATCAAATATATTAAAACACTGAAAGACATTAACTGCTCTGAAAATTATACAAAAGACTGATCTTGACAATTTTTTTTAAACATCTTTATTAGAGTATAATTGTTTTACAATGGTGTGTCAGTTTCTGCTTTATAACAGAGTGAATCAGTTATACATATACATATGTCCCCATATCTCTTCCCTCTTGCATCTCCCTCCCTCCCACCCTCCCTATCCCACGCCTCTAGGTGGTCACAAAGCACCAAGCTGATCTCTCTGTGCTAAGCAGCTGCTTCCCACTAGCTAACTATTTTACGTTTGGTAGTGTATATATGTCCATGCCACTCTCTCACTTTGTCCCAGCTTACCCTTCCCCCCTCCTCATATCCTCAAGTCCATTCTCTAGTAGGTCTTCATCTTTATTCCCATTTTGCCCCTAGGTTCTTATGATCATTTTCTTTTTTTGTTGTTGTTTTGTTGTCTTTTAGATTCCATATGTATGTGTTAACATACGGTATTTGTTTTTCTCTTTCTGACTTACTTCACTCTGTATGACAGTCTCTAGGTCCATCCACCTCACTACAAATAACTCAGTTTCGTTCCTTTTTATGGCTGAGTAATATTCCATTATATATATGTGCCACATCCTCTTTATCCATTCATCTGTTGATGGACACTTAGGTTGCTTCCACATCGTAGCTATTGTAAATAGAGCTGCAATGAACATTTTGGTACATGACTCTTTTTGAATTATGGTTTTCTCAGGGTATATACCCAGTAGTGGGATTACTGGGTCGTATGGTAGTTCTAGTTGTAGTTTTTTAAGGAACCTCCATACTATTCTCCAAAGTGGCTGTATCAATTTTCATTCCCACCAGCAGTGCAAGAGGGTTCCCTTTCCACCACACCCTCTCCAGCATTTAATGTTTGTAGATTTTTTGATGATGGCCATTCTGATCTGTGTAAGATGATCTCATTGTACTTTTGATTTGCATTTTTCTAATGATTAATGATGTTGAGCATTCTTTCATGTGTTTGTTGGCAGTCTGTATATCTTCTTTGGAGAAATGTCTATTTAGGTCTTCTGACCATTGTTGGATCGGGTTGCTTGCTTTTTTGTTATTGAGCTGCATGAGCTGCTTGTAAATTTTGGAGACTAATCCTTTGTCAGTTGCTTCATTTGCAAATATTTTCTCCCATTCTGAGGGTTGTCTTTTGGGCTTGTTTATGGTTTCCTTTGCTGTGCAAAAGCTTTGAAGTTTTATTAGGTCCCATTTGTTTATTTTTGTTTTTATTTCCATTTCTCTACGAGGTGGGTCAAAAAGGATCTTGCTGTGATTTATGTCATAGAATGTTCTGCCTATGTTTTCCTCTAAGAGTTTGATAGTTTCTGGCCTTGCATTTAGGTCTTTAATCCATTTTGAGCTTATTTTTGTGTATGGTGTTTGGGAGTATTCTAATTTCATACTTTTATATGTAGCTGGCCAGTTTTCCCAGCACCACTTATTGAAGAGGCTGTCTTTTCTCCACTGTATATTCTTGCCTCCTTTATCAAAGATAAGGTGACCATACGTGCGTGGGTTTATCTCTGGGCTTTCTATCTTGCTCCATTGATCTATATTTCTGTTTTTGTGCCAGTACCATACTGTCTTGATTACTGTAGTTTGTAGTATAGTCTGAAGTCAGGAAGCCTGATTCCTCCAGCTCCGTTTTGCCTTCTCAAGATTGCTTTGGCTATTTGGGGTCTTTTGTGTTTCCATACAAATTGTGAAATTTATTGTTATACTTTTGTGAAAAATGCCAGTGGTAGCTTGATAGGGATTGAGCTGAATCTGTAGATTTCTTTGGGTAGTAGTCATTTTCACAATGTTGATTATTCCAATCCAAGAACTTCGTATATCTCTCCATCTATTTGTATCATCTTTAATTTCTTTCATCAGTGTCATAATTTTTTGAATACAGGTCTTTTGTTTCCTTAGGGAGGTTTATTCCTCTTTTATTCTTTTTGTTGCAATGGTAAATGGAAGTGTTTTCTTAATTTCACTTTCAGATTTTTCACCATTAGTGTATAGGAATGCAAGAGATTTCTGTGCATTAATTTTGTATCCTGCTACTTTACCAAATTCATTGATTAGCTCTAGTAGCTTTCTGGTAGCATCTTTAGGATTCTCTATGTATAGTATCATGTCATCTGAAAACAGGACAGCTTTACTTCTTTTCCAGTTTGGATTCCATTTATTTCTTTTTCTTCTCTGATTGCTGTGGCTAAAACTTCCAAAACTATGTTGAATAATAGTGGTGAGAGTGGGCAACCTTGTCTTGCTCCTGTTCTTAGTGGGAATGGTTTCAGTTCTTCACCATTGAGGACAATGTTGGCTGTGGGTTTGTCATATTTGGCCTTAATTATGTTGAGGAAAGTTCCCTCTATGCCTACTTTCTGGAAGGTTTTTACCATAAATGGGTGTTGAATTTTGTCGAAAGCTTTCTCTGCATCTATTGAGAAGATCATATGGTTTTTCTCCTTCAATGTGTTAATATGGTGTATCACGTTGATTGATTTGCGTATATTGAAGAAACCTTGCATTCCTGAGATATACCCCACTTGATCATGGTGTATGATCCTTTTAATGTGCTATTGGATTCTGTTTGCTAGTATTTTGTTGAGGATTTTTGCATCTATGTTCATCAGTGATATTGGCCTGTAGTTTTCTTTGTGACATCTTTGTCTGGTTTTGGTATCAGGGTGATGGTGGCCTCGTAGAATGGGTTTGGGAGCGTTCTTCCCTCTGCTATACTTTGAAGAGTTTGAGAAGGATAGGTGTTAGCTCTTCTCTCAATGTTTGATATAATTCCCCTGTGAAGCCATCTGTCCTGGGCTTTTGTTTGTTGGAAGATTTTTAATCACATTTTCAATTTCAGGGCTTGTGATTGGTTTGTTCATATTTTCTCTTTCTTCCTGGTTCAGACTCAGAAGGTTGTGCATTCCCAAGAATTTGTCCATTTATTCCAGGTGGTCCATTTTATTGGCATAGAGTTGCTTGTAGTAATCTCTCATGATCTTTTGTATTTCTGCAGTGTCAGTTGTTACTTCTCCTTTTTCATTTCTAATTCTATTGATTTGAGTCTTCTCCCTTTTTTTCTTGATGAGTCTGGCTAATGGTTTATCTATTTTGTTTATCTTCTCAAAGAACCAGCTTTTAGTTTTATTTATCTTTGCTATCGTTTCCTTCATTTCTTTTTCATTTTTTTCTCATCTTTATGATTTCTTTCTTTGTGCTAACTTTGGGGTTTTCCTGTTCTTTCTCTAATTGCTTTAGTTGTAAGGGTAGGTTGTTTGAGATGTTTCTTGTTTCTTAAGGTAGGCTTGTATATCTATAAACTTCCTGCTTAGAACTGCTTTTGCTACATCCCATAGGATTTGGGTCGTTGTGTTTTCATAGTCATTTATTTCTACATATGTTTTGATTTCCTCTTTGATTTCTTCAGTGATCTCTTGGTTATTAAGTAGTGTGTTGTTTAGCCACCATATGTTTGTATTTCTTACAGGTTTTTTTTCCTGTAATTGATATCTAGTCTCATAGCGTTGTGGTTGGAAAAGATACTTGATATGATTTCAATTTTCTTAAATTTACCAAGGCTTGATTTGTGACCCAAGATATGATCTATCCTGGAGAATGTTCCATGAGCACTTGAGAAAAATGTGTATTCTGTTGTTTTTGGATGGAATGTCCTATAAATATCAATTAAGTCCATCTTGTTTAATGTATCATTTAAAGCTTGTGTTTCTTTGTTTATTTTCATTTTGGATGATCTGTCCATTGGTGAAAGTGGGGTGTTGAAGTCCCCTACTATGATTGTGTTACTGTTGATTTCCCTTTTTATGGCTGTTAGTATTTCTTTATGTATCGAGGTGCTCCTATGTTGGGTGCATAAATATTTACAATTGTTATATCTTCTTCTTTGGATGTTAGTATTTCTTTATGTATCGAGGTGCTCCTATGTTGGGTGCATAAATATTTACAATTGTTATATCTTCTTCTTGGATTGATCCCTTGATCATTATGTAGTGTCCTTCTTTGTCTCTTGTAATAGTTTTTGTTTTAAAGTCTATTTTGTCTGATTTGAGAATTACTACTTCAGCTTTCTTTTGATTTCCATTTGCATGGAATATCTTTTTCCATCCCCTCACTTTCAGTCTATACGTGTCCCTAGGTCTGAAGTGGGTCTCTTGTAGACAGCATATATATGGGTATTGTTTTTGTATTCATTCAGCCAGTCTATGTCTTTTGGTGGGAGCATTTAATTCATTTACATTTAAGGTAATTATCAATATGTATGTTCCTATTACCATTTTCTTAATTGTTTTGGGTTTATTATTGTAGGTCTTTTCCTGATCTTGATAATTTTGAGACAGTTGTTAAAAGTTATTAGAGAGAAAGAATTTCTATCTCTGCTCTGCTTTCTATGATTTTTTTTTTTTTTGGCGGTATGTGAGCCTCTCACTGTTGTGGCCTCTCCTGTTGTGGAGCACAGGCTCCGGATGCGCAGGCTCAGCAGCCATGGCTCACGGGCCCACCCACTCCATGGCATGTGGGATCTTCCTGGACTGGGGTACGAACCCATGCCCCCTGCATTGGCTGGCAGACTCTCAACCACTGCACCACCAGGGAAGCCCTGCTTTCTATGATTTTTGACTTTATCTTAATGTTGCCTCAGTCAAGAGGCATATTCTTCTTTCTTATCTGAAGGATAAGTGGTTATATTTCTGGTGTCTTCTGTGTAACTATTGGGATTCCATTACTCTCATTGACCTGAATTAGGTCACGTTACCATAACTGAAAAGATTTTTATGGCCAGAGAGTTGAATAATTGATTTTCTTCTCTCAGTTGGGGCCAACCAATGTAGCTCTGAGTGAGCTCGGCTCCAATCCCCACCCCCTACACACTCTCTGAATTTGACACAGTGTAAAAGGATTGACTTTCTCAAAGGGAAATCAATGGTAATAAATGCTAGGGAAGAACTCAACAAATGCCCATGTTTTATGGTCTTTCTCTTAATTCAAACTTTTTCTTCTACTCTACTATTTCTTTCCATTTCCAAACTGCCAACTTAATTCTTCAATTTCAATGAGAAACCTGGTTTGTTTTGCTCTCTAACATATGTTTCCATGTTTGTTCTACCATAGTCTCAATTATTATAAAACTTAACAATGTTATCCATGTTTTCTATGAAATCATGGGGCTAAACATTCCAAGGTGCTACACTTACTATCAGGTTGGTCTTCCCCAGTTATATAAACTTAAATACACATAATTATAAGGAAATAAGCCACACATCTCTAAGCTAATTAGTCTTCACAGGGGAGCTCTTCGAAGACTGCTTCTTTTAATGAATACAGGAAAATATGGGAGGAATTTTTCATATGTAAAAACAAATTCAAAAGAGTAACATATTCTATCACAATAGTTTCATAAAGTCTAAACTTCAGGCATGCAATTTGTTGACATTAACAAAGAGAATAATTTAAGGGATTTCTGGAGGAAAAATAAAAGAATGGAGAAATTAAATTTATACTACTGCAACCTGTCTCTGCTTATTACTTCCAGGGAATATGTTTTCTGAGAACTCACCCAGGGAAATAAACTTTTAAACTCTAAAACAGCTATTTCTAACATCTGTACAATACATATGGAATTATAAGACCCTGTAAATACATAAACATTTTTACATGGATATGATAGCTTCCATATTCTTATTTAATATGTAAGATCTTACTAATGTTTTATGTTCATATTATTAATAGTATTTAGATTTATATATGAATTTTATGCCTCAAAAATTTGAAATACATATATAAAATACTGTTAAAATAAATTTCTCATTGTTTTTCATTTGCACGCAGTTTACTACATAAATGTTATGTTCAACTATTTCTTCAAGTAAAAATACATGTTGGGGGCTTCCCTGGTGGCGCAGTGCTTGAGAGTCCGCCTGCCGATGCAGGAGACGCGGGTTCGTGCCCCGTTTCGGGAAGATCCCACATGCCGCGGAGCGGCTGGGCCCGTGAGCCATGGCCGCTGAGCCTGCGCGTCCGGAGCCTGTGCACCGCAAATGGGAGAGGCCACAACAGTGAGAGGCCCGCGTACCGCCAAAAAAAAAAAAAAAAATACATGTTGGGCTTCCCTGGTGGCGCAGTGGTTGTGAGTCCGCCTGCCGATGCAGGGGACATGGGTTCGCGCCCCGGTACGGGAGGATCCCACGTGCCACGGAGCGGCTGGGCCCGTGGGCCATGGCCGCTGAGCCTGCGCGTCCGGAGCCTGTGCACCGCAAATGGGAGAGGCCACAACAGTGAGAGGCCCGCGTACCGCCAAAAAAAAAAAAAAAATACATGTTAATTTGTTCAGTTATTTTGGCATTTAGTTGAAATTTTTCTATTCTTAATTCTCATACATAAGTTATGGAATAAACTACTTTTAGATATGAGTCTTCCAGTTTAAAGGGTTAATCTAGTTTCAGACAGGACTGTTGTGAAAAGTTTTAGAACTAACCATATCCTGATAAAATTCATGAACTTCGAAAAAAAGCTAAAATCTTAGGAGCTTTCATCCAAAAGAACAAATTATCTCTAAAACTAAAATACAATAGTCTATCAGTTCCAGTATCTTCAACTCTGGAATTCAGAAGACAATGGAATAATGGTGACAGACTACTAAAATGAAAGAACTACAAGAGTCCTGTATTCTTCTAAGTAAATGGCATCATCATCCATATCCACATAGTTTTTCAAGTCCCTAACGTAGGATTTAGTGTTGAATTTTCTTTTTCCTCATTACCTGTATCTAAACTACTTCTTCATTTAACAAATATTTATAAACTAAAGTATTTTCACTTTTATGGAGTTTATATATTTTGTTTATGGGTAGATTTCAGTAACTCTATGACCAAAATTACAACTCATTCCCTCATGGAGCTATCATTCCACTTAAGTTACAATTTTCTTTTGTTCAGATAACTACAAGAGACTACTAAATGCTTTTCCTTCCCATTCTGATTCTTCTATAAAAATGTTATCATACCACTTCTGGATTATGACACTCAACTGTTCAAAGTACTTTAATAACTTTCCATTTTACTTAAAATCCAAGCTTCTTACCTTGCTCCTCAATGCCCTTTGTGGTCTCACCCTTCCAAATAAATTTCCCATCTACCACCCTCAACTTTAGTCAGTGACCTGAAACCTTATAGGTTTTAGTGTTTCTAGCTAGAACACTGTGAGTTTTTTTTTCTTTCTGCCTTGGGGCCTTTGCACTTGCACTTCCCTCTGCAAAGGAAGCTTTGCTATGGCCTGGTTCCTTCCTGTGTTTCAGGTCTAAGCTCAAACATTGTTAATTCAATGAAAACTTCCTTGACCAATTATTAGGCCTTCTAGACTCTCATATTTACATTTTTTTTTGCATAAACCATTAAACTTATTTTTTAATTGAAATATAGTTAACTTACAATGTTTTGTTAATTTCTGCTGTACAGCAGAGTGATTGTTTTATATACATACATATAGACAAACAAACACACACACACACACACACACACACACATCCTTTTCCAGATTCTTTTCCATTCTAGATTATTACAAGATACTGAATATAGCTCCCTGTGCTATGTAGAATAGTTTACATCTGCCTTAACCCCAACCTCCCACTCTATCCCTCACCCAACCCTGTCCCCACTGGCAACCACCAGTCTGTTCTCTATGTCCATGAGACTGTTTGTTTCATGGATAGGTTCATTTTTGTCATATTTTAGATTCCACATGTAAGTGATATCATATGGTATTTGTCTTTCTCTTTCTGACTTACTTCTAAACTTAATTTTTAAATTATATTTTTATTTGTTAAATGTCTCTCCATCTCCATCTCCTACGATGTACACTAAATTATAAGTCCCACGAGATCAGAAACCTTTTTTTCTTGTTCCCTCATGTGTAGCTGAAACCTAGAAAAGTGTCTGACAGAATTATTGGAAGAGGAAACATGATTTAAATTTTTGGAATGTATATTAAATTGACTCCATTTAGAAGTTATGAGTTACAAGAATAATTTCAAGAGTACCTGAACAGTACTATTCTCTTTTCAATCTGAGCTGAAGCAGTGAAGGATTCTAAAAAGAATCTAACCTCATAAATTTCATAGTAGTGGGTATTTTTTAAACACTTGAGACTCATTAGCTGATGTCCTTTTTCACCTAATGATTCTTTGTCTCTGAGCTTTCTTGTAATTTCATCTCTCTTGAGGTCACTAGAAGGTTTCAAGCTAGGATATTATGCTAATCCCAACCAAAACCCCACAATTTCAAGTCGAAGTATCCAACCCAGTAATAAAATATAGAGGTAGAAAAAGACAAAGTTGAATTTACTGTTAGATGATCTTATTTATTCTGTTCTGGAGAAGCAGCTGGGTTTTTTGTTTGTTTTTAATGAGTTAAAGATAAAAGGAATGTTAAAGTTACCACTTACATATCAAAGTCAATGATTTTTCTTCTCAACCCAAATTATTGGTCATTTATTCGAGTTGATTTAAATAAAGATAACTAGTAAATCATGTATGATTCTAAGATGGTAAAATCTGTGATAGTGTCCCTAATGTATAAAACATTACAACTGTATGTTTGCTTCACAAATGCTCGAGAGAAAGTGAACAAATTTTAACTAAGTGAATAGGTGAAATGAGTAAAGAGACCTAACATCAGAGAGGTTAAAAAAAAAAGTGGGCATACAGTAAGAATAAAATATTTCATGAGGCTTTATTGCTAAATGAATAGACAATTGAGAGATTTGATCACTTTTTTGTTTAGATCATGTTAAATAATGATCTAATAATTAAATATGAAATCACTTTTTTTTCTCACTGATCATGATGGGTAAATTTATATCCTTTTAATTTCCACTAAAACCATTTATTTTAGAATAAAGTATAGCAGGATAGAATCTGATTTACATTAAAATACTGAACCCCACTGTGAAATTAAATTCAGAAATAATATAACACACATAATTACATGTGTGTGTGCAAGTCTATGATTCCTTGTCTATAATATAAAAAATAAAACAAGAATCATTTAAAACAATACTACATTAGAAGTAACAAAGAAATAGATTTCTGCTCCTATAAAAAATTAATGAATGTGGTAGTTATAAATGCAGACTGATAAAAGTACACTGTATTTGTAATTCAATTTCTATGTGCAGGGTTTGTGATTAACAATTTTTAGTAGTGACCCCCAATAACAGCACCAAAAATGTACTATCCTCCTTTTTTTAATATACTAGTTTTATTTTTAAAATTTTTAGTAACTATTAAAATCTTACAAATATAGTTTGTGTTCATTTGTAAGATGAAGCTAGGTTTTAGACCCAGGTCACTGTGATCAAGTATTTCACCTATATGACTGATAGAATATTTAGAAATTGTATTGGACACACAGAACTAATTTTCACTTTTTCAGACTGTTCTGCTATGTCTGACATATTTGACCTCTTGTCAAAAAGTGTCCCAGTCCTTATTATGACAACCAAACAACCTCTAAGGATACCACTGACCTGGAACAGGGGTTGGGAAAGTATGGCCTGCTGTGCCAAATATGACCTACTGGCCCCTTTTGCATGGCCCATGAGCTAAGAATGGTTTTACATTTGTAAAGAGATTAAAGAAGACAAACAAAACAAAGAAGATTGTGCAGCAAAGATACTTACTATCTGGCCCTAATAGAAAATGCTTATCAATCCCTGCACTTGTTTCACAATGACACATACTCTGTCTCGTTCACCACTATAATAGGACTACAAATGTTTCCAAAACATTGAAGGGACATAAGTAATATCTGTGTAAAAGCAGGAAGGGACAAACTATGATTAGAGTTAGAAGAGTATAAAAATATAACTCTGAAAAGGAATATAGAGATCAAAGCAAAGATGGCAAAGAGGATCAGAATGGTTAAATTAATTCATCAAAGAACTCAGCTAGGACTGAAAAGCCATTACTTATTTTATCTATGACTTCCAGGACATTATGTATGCTGCATAGGTTTGTATATATGTGTATACAAAATAACACAATTTTATATGCTACTGTACACAAAATGTTATGTGCTGTTTGTTTGCTTTATTTTCTCCTAGCATTTTTGGTAAAGATTTTCCTTTATCATTAAATTACTTTTAGGAATATATATATATATATGTATATATATGTATATATGTATATATATATAACATTTACTTCTACAAAATACAGTAGTTTGTAACATGATTTTTCTTCTACTTCTATTTTCTTACTATAAAAATAATATTACAATATTAATTAGAATACAATTCTACCAGTATTTTTATATCTTTATCTATATCTACATATAGTCAACAAACCAAGATACAAGACACATTGAAGTGAACTGAGGAAGAAATGTAAGGAAAAATAAAATCTGGACTTAAATGATAAAACTTATGGTATTGAAAAACATGAAATTAAAAACACTATAGAAGGAACCACTGCCAGACAAAAATTTATTAATTCATTTTCCCTTGGTGAAGCTCTGCCAGAATTGCATTATGTTGATTAATGGATGGTTAAAGCTAGTTGAGTCTGGTTCACTGAATTACATACAAATGTAACATATTTTACAGATTGGTTTTAATAGTCATAACATTATACTTAATGAGTATTGGTCTTGGCATAACACTTTTAAGAATAGAAATCTCCATGACACTGTGAGTGTAATGTCTGTTAGAATTAGTGATAAAAGTTTGAAATTAAAAAAACAAGATATACTGAAGTTTATCCAGATTCTAATTAATTCTATCTGTATAAGAACCAGTCAGTTGGTGAAGTTTGCCATATCTTACATCTTATTAAGGCTGTTTAGCTACACAGAAACTGCGCAAAAGGCGTTATTACTTCTAAATTGCTTTGGTGCCCTGAGCTAAAACACAAATTTCCCAGACTAGGTATTACACTATTATTTAATCAATATATTTTCTCTCTTACTTAATTTTATTGCATATGTAAGACTGCATATGTAATTAGGCACATCTTCATTTCCTTTTGCATTTCCTATTTGTCCAAGTGAAACCCTGAGATGCAATCTAAGTAAAAAATTATATGAGCAAATGGAAAGTGAATTCACATTGAAATATTCATTTATTTAAAATTGGTAAACTCTTTACTGATGGCAATACAACTAATATATCCTTTCTAATCTTGCCTTTAGTGAACTAATTGCATCCCCTTATGATTAGTGTTTGTCTACAAGATGAACATTAGTCAATAAATATTCAAAAACGTGTTTAAAGGTAATGTGCAGGAAGGGTGCATTGTGTGTGCATGGACATGTGTATTTGTATATCTATGTATTTAGCATCTTTGGATTTGGTGTGCCTTTGATTAAGACGAATGTGTTTTAAATAAACTTTCAACTATAACTTGTTTGTTTTGATTTTACTGCGCTCCATCATGACTGCATATACAACTCAGCATAGTAATTCTGTATGCAACTTTTAGTAACTCCCACATATTATGTGTACTCAAAGTGTACAGTGAGTTTATTCGGTAGATTTATAATATTTCCATTCTCTGGAGTAGGGCAATGCTTGACCCTCTAGAATTATGAATTTATTTGGACACAATTGAGTATCAAAGCAAAAGTATTCTTGAAATCATTTTTTTTCTCAGTGAATGCCAAAGCATCCGTTTAATTCTTTCAAAAATGTAGTAAAACCTTTGTTGCCTAGCTGCAGCATAAGAAAAGCCATGTGAAAAAAAAATTGCAGTGGCTATTTGTCATTTAATATTTTTAAAAGAGGACATTGATAACTAAAATAGGTAAAATATATATAGAATAAAAAGCAGAAGATTCTACAAATGTAAGTCTGATAATTATATAAATATATATTTAAATGTTTTATATGTTTAAATATATTTAAGTATATATAATTTAGTATATTATATTATTTTTAATTCTCTCTAGTATCTTTGTTAAAATGAATTACTATTTCCCATGGAGCAATTTTAACTTAAAATTAGTTTATAAATAAATAATAAATGGAATCATGGGAGAAGGGGAAAATAGAGCCAGCTGTTTTGTTTAATGATTATTCCAAAGGATATGGTTTTGTGCTTCCTTGATCTTCTGCAGAGCAATTTTTTCAAGCATTTCAAATATTGAAATAATTAATTAACGTGTCTTACGGTTAGCAACTGAAATAAATTATGAGGACATATAATTTAGATGGTAAAAGAATTCATTTGACAACCATTTGACTTCCAAAGGGTATTATTTTAAGAAGCATGTCATTCATTCAATAACTGGGAGTCACACTTAAAGGAATAGGCCCCTACCATGAAGAACTGCCAAATTGTTTAAAACAAAATGCACCTAAAGAAAAGGTGCAATCTTACTAAACAGAATATAAAACAAATAACTTAAGCAAATCATTGAATGTTTCTAATGAAAATTTAGCAACCAAACCGATATAACAGATCACCTTCCGCACATTCTCACCTGACCCAGATACAAACCAATGTACAGGCCTAATTATCAAGTTAAAATATCCACTACTGAACTGGATGGTATATTGGGGTTTTGGAAAGCACTTATGTACAGTTATTTAAAAAATATTTTTGTATGTATGATGTATGGCATATTATATCATACTCATTACATATGTCATTTCAAAATGAAGCCTTCCTGTTCCTCTTCTTAGTCAAGTTAATTGATTTTTCTGCTTCACTATAGCACTCTGTTCACAGCTGTTATATAGCATTAACTTCCATACATTAGAGTCATTTATGTATATATCACTCTCCTTTTACAATGGTAAATTCCCAGGTGTACCGAAAATGCCTCCCCAAATATGGATCTCAGTTCCTAACAGAGAACTCAGTATCTAGCAGATCCACCATAAATGTGAATTTAATTGGATTCAATCTAACTGGACTGAACTGAAATCACAAAGGGGTCCTAAGTGCAGTGAGTAGCTAACATATTTGAGAAGATTGTGTTGGAACTGATTTTGCAGTAAAAAGCATCAAAGACATTTATAATATCAGGTGGAAATAAGAAGTTATCACAAAAGAGATACTGAGGCACAGAGAAAAGAATATTGAACTATAAATGAGAATAATTGCTTCCTGGGTCTATTTGTGAAAACAACAGCTTCATGATTATGAACAAATGAAAGTTTTTTTACTCTTTTAAAATGGTAATAATATTTAACTTGTAAACTTAATAGAATTCCGCTGTAAAAGTTAATATATATGGACATATTTTCTATTACATAAAGAACATTACAATGTAAAGTGTTATTATTGCTGCATTTATTATTATAATGTATAATTATGAATAGTTATAATGATATTATATTGGAAAAGATAGTCAATAAATAAAATTTATATGCAAATGACTGTTTTAGGTGATGAACATTTAGGAGGGGAAGAAAAAATATCATTTCCCTCATGACTTTTGATTTAGTAAATTATGTTATACAGTATTTTTGCCAGTTTTTGAATAGATAAAAAATCTCAACTTTAGCTCTACAACAGTTTAATTTTATGCAGCTACTGAGAGAGATTCCTTAGAGATATTGCTGTAATAATGAATGAACAGAAAGGAGGTTCAAAATTAATTATTTTTAAAGATCTACTTGAAAAGACTTCTCTGTAGGCTAACTCACCTTGAGGTTTCTCTTTTCTGAGTTATTAAACATTCTATTTGATCTTTCTCTAAATGACTCTTCATATCCTTTGTTTAAAAAGGAACCAATCCTAACATAGGCAAACATGGTCTTCACAGTGTTATTTGATCATGCATATGTGGCATGCAGAAGAACATGTATATTGAATATACAGAAGCATTCATATTTGTAGAAAAATAAAAAGTGAAATCAAGTCATACTTAAGAAAACAATTAAGAAGTAAAGTACTGAATACATGCTGAAGTGAAATACAACTGAAAGACAATGTAAGATAGCCAAATATTGCAAGACAATTCAACATCTAAAGTAAATTACTTATTGAGTGAGCACTATAAAATAATTTTAAATACTTATGTTAAATAGATTTTGATAATATAAATAATATGTTCATGGGACATGACTAAAAGATGTCTACATATATCTACTTGCAATTTTAATTTGCTTCTAAAAAATCATTTGAGAAATGAAAAGTTTATGTAAATGATAGACAATTTGACATTATATATATACATATATGGTTTATACATAAAATTTAGTGTAACAAAGATGTGTCATATTCTCCAAAAGAAGAAAAGAGGGCAGTTGCTGGTAGGGGAGGTTTGCCAGGGAGTGATACTTTGGAAGGACATTCTTCTTCTATCACATATTCTTTAGTAACATTTCAAAACGTTGGTGACTCACCATTATCTTTTTTTTTACATCTTTATTGTAGTATAATTGCTTTACAATGGTGTGGTTAGTTTCTGCTTTATAACAAAGTGAATCAGTTATACATATACATATGTTCCCAAATCTCCTCCCTCTTGCATCTCCCTCCTTCCCACCCTCCCTATCCCACCCATCCAGGTGGTCACAAAGCACTGAGCTGATCTCCCTGTGCTATGCAGCTGCTTCCCACTAGCTATCTATTTTACGTTTGGTCGTGTATATATGTCCATGCCACTCTCTCACTTTGTCACAGCTTACCCTTCCCCCTCCCCATATCCTCAAGTCCATTCTCTAGTAGGTCTGTGTCTTTATTCCCGTCTTACCCCTAGGTTCTTCATGACATTTTTTTTTCTTAGATTCCATATGTATGGGTTAGCATATGGTATTTGGCTTTCTCTTTCTGACTTACTTCACTCTGTATGATAGACTATTGTAATTTTAAAAGTTATCGCACAGAAAATTGCCCTTTGAATAAAACAAAATCTAAAGATAAATGTGCTTCAAGCCACGTGGAATTAGCATATGTATTAAAAATAGACTTTGGGGTCATAAAAGATGGATATGCACAGCTTGTAGGTGTCCACAAAGGAACAAGTTGCACAATTCAAATTTATTTCCTATGACATATTACAACTAAAAAACACTGTTGAGTGAAGTGGTGAGGGTATCTTTGCCCAAAAACATAATGTCAAAATATTGCATGCTTATTTAATGTTTTCTATTAAAATACATTATACAAAAAATAGCAGTCGTTAATGGAAGGTAGCAGAACTTTTCATGAGCTGTGATGGTGCAAAGTCATAATGGAGCAGTCTGTGTGAGGTAAATCTGCAGGATACTACCTTTAAGAAGAGCAGCTTGTTTGGCCAGCAGATCAGCAAGAAGTTAGAAAAAAAGTCAAATTTTCAGGATATTTCTTAGAATCCCTTTCACCTTGGAGTTCTGAGACCATGGACACTCATTAACTTTAGGAATTTGATTATACCATGCATAAGGTAACGTCTAGGCATATTAAGAGGTAATTTTCTATTAAATAATTCATATCTGCTACAAAAGGGAAGAGCCCTTCATTAGGTAGCTATAGCACTAATACACTTCCCACGGGCTGCTTACTGGCTCAGCTGACCAAATCCACAGTTAGAGAAAAAGGATAAAGTAAATTTTAGAAATAAGTTTTTGAATTTGTTTTACTTTAATAAAAAAAAGAATGTTAAACCGCTAAGAATATATTAAGCAGTCATGAATGAGAAAAAAACTGTAATAAAAATGATTCAGAATTCTTCCTAAAAAAGGAATTCTCTCTAAATACAATACTTAACACCAAAATATTTTCTTAACATCTTTATTGGATTATAATTGCTTTACATTGTTGTGTTATTTGCTGCCATATAACAAAGTGAATCAGCAATAAGGATATATATAACACCATATCCCCTCTCACTTGCATCTCCCTCCCACCCTCCTTATTCCACCCTTCTAGGTGGTCACAAAGCACCGAGCTGATCTCCCTGTGCTATGCGGCTGCTTCCCACTAGCTATCTATATTACATTTGGTAGTGTATATATGTCCATGTCACTCTCTCACTTCGTTCCGGCTTACCTTCCCCCTCCCTGTGTCCTCAAGTCGATTCTCTACATCTGCGTCTTTATTCCTGTCCTGCCATTAGGTTCTTCAGAACTATTTTTTTCTTTTTCTTTTTCTTTTTTTAGATTCCATATATATGTGTTAGCATACGGTATTTGTTTTCTCTTTCTGACTTCACTCTGCATGGCCGACTCTAGATCCATCTACCTCACTACAAATAACTCAGTTTCGTTTCTTTTAATGGCTGAGCAATATTCCATTGTATATATGTGCCATATCTTCTTTAACCATTTATCTGTCGATGGACACTTAGGTTGCTTCCATGTCCTGGTGATTTTAAATACTGCTGCAATGAACATTGTGGTACATAACTCTTTCTGACTTATGGTTTTCTCAGGGTATACACCCAGTAGTGGGAATGGTGTGTCATATGGTAGTTCTATTTTTAGTTTTTTAAGGAACCTCCATACTGTTCTCCATAGTGGCTGTATCAATTTACATTCCCACCAATAATTCAAGAGGGTTCCCTTTTCTCCACACCCTCTCCAGCATTTGTTGTTTGTAGATTTTTTCATGATTTCCATTCTGACCAGTGTGAGGTGATACCTCATTGTAGTTTTGATTTGCATTTCTCTAATGATTAGTAATGTTGAGCATCCTTTCATGTGTTTGTTGGCAATTTGTATATCTTCTCTGGAGAAATGTCTGTTTAGGTCTTCTGCCCATTTTTGGATTGGGTTGTTTGTATTTTTTGATATTGAGCTGCATGAGCTGCTTGTATAGTTTGGAGATTAATCCTTTGTCAATTGCTTCATTTTCAAATATTTTCTCCCATTCTGAAGGTACTCTTTTCATCTTGTTTATGGCTTCCTTTGCTGTGCAAAAGCATTTAAGTCTCATTAGGTCCCAACTGTTTATTTGTGTTTTTACTTCCATTTCTGTAGGAGGTGGGTCAAAAAGGATCTTGCTGTGACTTATGTAATAGAGTGTTCTGCCTATGTTTTCCTCTAAGAGTTTTATAGTGTCTGGCCTTACATTTAGGTCTTTAATACATTTTGAGTTTATTTTTGTGTATGGTGTTAGGAGTGTTCTAATTTCATTCTTTTACATGTAGCTGTCCAGTTTTTCCAGCACCACTTATTGAAGAGGCTGTCTTTTCTCCATTGTGTATTCTTGCCTCTTTTATCAAAAATAAGGTGACCATATGTGCATGGGTTTATCTCTGGGCTTTCTATCCTGTTCCATTGATCTATATTTCTGTTTTTGTGCCAGTACCATACTGTCTTGCTTACTGTACGTAGCTTTGTAGTCTAGTTGGAAATCCGGGAGCCTGATTCCTCCAGCTCCATTTTTCTTTCTTATGACTGCTTTCAATATTTGGGGTCTTTCATGTTTCCATACAAATTGTGAAATTTTTTGTTTTACTTCTGTGAAAAATGCCATTGGTAGTTTGATAGGGATTGCATTGAATCTGTAGATTGCTTTGGATAGTAGAATCATTTTCACAATGTTGATTCTTCCAATCTAGGAACATGGTATATCTCTCCATCTGTTGGTATCACCTTTAATTTCTTTGATCAGTGTCTTATAGTTTTCTGCATACAGGTCTTTTGTCTCCTTAGGTAGGGTTATTCCTAGGTATTTTATTCTTTTTGTTGCAATGGTAAATGGGAGTGTTCCCTTAATTTCTCTTTCAGATTTTTCATCATTAGTGTATAGGAATGCAAGAGATTTCTGTGCACTAATTTTGTATCCTGCTACTCTACCAAATTCATTGATTAGCTCTAGTAGTTTTCTGGTAGTATCTTTAGGATTCCCTCTATATACTATAATGTCATCTGCAAACAATTACAGTTTTACTTCATCTTTTCTGATGTGAATTCCTGTTATTTATTTTTCTTCTCTGATTGCTGTGGCTGAAACTTCCAAAACTATGTTGAATAATAGTGGTGAGAGAGGGCAACCTTGTTTTGTTCCTGATCTTAGTGGAAATGGTTTCAGTTTTTCACCACTGAGAATGATGTTGGCTGTGGCTTTGTCATATATGGCCTTTAGTATGTTGAGGAAAGTTTCCTCTATGCCTACTTTCCAGAGGGTTTTTATCATAAAAGGGTGCTGAATTTCATCAAAAGCTTTTTCTGCATCTATTGAGATGATCATATGATTTTTGTTTTTTTTCTGGTACATGGGCCTCTCACTGTCGTGGCCTCTCCTGTTGCGGCCTCTCCTGTTGTGGAGCACAGGCTCCGGATGCGCAGGCTTAGTGGCCATGGCTTATGGGCCTAGTCACTCCGTGGCATGTGGGATCTTCCCGGACTGGGGCACGAGCCTGTGTCCCCTGCATCGGCAGGCAGACTCTCAACCACTGCGCTACCAGGGAAGCCCCGATCATATGGTTTTTAATCCTTCAATTTTTTTAATATGGTTTATAGCGTTGATTGATTTGCATATACTGAAGAATCCTTACATTCCTGGGATAAACCTCACTTGATTATAATGTATGATCCTTTTAATGTGCTGTTGGATTCTGTTTGCTAGTATTTTGTTGAGGACTTTTGCATCTATGTTCATCAGTGATATTGGCCTGTAGTTTTCTTTCTTTGTGACATCTTTGTCTGGTTTTGGTATCTGGGTGATGGTGGCCTCATAGAATGAGGTTGGGAGTGTTCCTCCCTCTGCTATATTTTGGAAGAGTTTGAGGAGGATAGGTGTTAGCTCTTCTCTAAGTGTTTGATAGAATTCGCCTGTGAAGCCATCTGGTCCTGGTCTTTTCTTTGTTGGAAGAGTTTTAATCACAGTCTCAGTTTCAGTGCTTGTGATGGGTCTGTTTATAATTCTCCCTTGTTCAGTCTCAGAAGATTGTGCTCTTCTAACAATTTGTCCATTTTTTCCAGGTTGTCCATTTTATTGGAATATAGTTGCTTGTAGTAATCTCTCATGATCCTTTGTATTTTTGCAGTGTCAGTTGTTACTTCTTTTTCATTTCTAATTCTGTTGATTTGAGCCTTCTCCCTTTTTTTCTTGATGAGTCTGGCTAATGGTTTATCAATTTTGTTTATCTTCTCAAGAACCATCTTTTCGTTTTATTGATCTTTACTATTGTTTCCTTTTCTTTTTCATTTATTTCTGATCTTTATGATTTCTTTCCTTGTACTAACTTTGCGGGTTTTTTTTTCTTTCTCTAATTGCTCTAGGTGTAAGGTTAGATTGTTTATTTGAGATGTTTCTTGTTTATTGAGGAAGGATTTTATTGCTATAAACTTCCCTCTTAGAACTGCTTTTGCTGCTTCCCAAATGTTTTGGGCCGTCGTGTTTTCATCGTCATTTGTTTTTGGGTATTTTTTGATTTGCTCTTTGACTTCTTCAGTTATCTCTTGGTTAATTACTAGTGTATTGTTTAGCTTCTATGTGTTTGTATTTTTTAGTTTTCCTGTAATTGATATCTAGTCTAATAACACTGTGGTCGGAAAAGTTACTTTATAAGATTTCAGTTTTCTTAAGTTAACCAAGGTTTGATTTGTGACCCAAGATATGGGTCACAAAACCCTGGTGAATGTTGCATGAGCACTTGAGAAGAAAGTGTGTTCTGTTATTTTTGCATGGAATGTCCTATAAATATCAATAAAGTACATCTTGTTTAATGTTTCATTTAAAGCATGTGTTTCCTAATTTATTTTCACTTTTGTTGATCTGTCCATTGGTGAAACATCAATGAGTCCCCTACTATGATTGTTACTGTCGATTTCCCTCTTTATGTCTGTTACCATTTGCCTTATGTATTGAGGTGCTCCTATGTTGGGTGCATAAATATTTATAATTTTTATATCTTCTTCTTGGATTGATCTGTTGATCATTATGTAGTGTCCTTCTTTGTCTCTTGTAATAGTCTTTGTTTTAAAGTCTATTTTTTCTGATATGAGTACTGTTACTCCAGCTTTCTTTTGATTTCTATTTGCATGGAATATCTTTTTCTATCCCCTCACTTTCAGTCTGTATGTGTCCATAGATCTGAAGTGGGCCTCTTGTAAACAGCATATATACAGGTCTTGTTTTTGTATCCATTCAGCCAGTCTATGTCTTTTGGTTGGAGCATTTAATCCATTTACATTAAGGTAATTATCTATATGTATGCTCAAATTACCATTTACTTAATTCTTTTGGGTTTGTTATTGTAACTCTTTTCCTTCTCTTGTGTTTCCTGCCTAGAGAAGTTCCTTTAGCATTTGTTGTAAAGCTGATTTGTTGGTGCTGAATTCTCTTAACTTTTGCTCCTCTGTAAAGGTTTTAATTTCTCCATTGAATCTGAATGAGATCCTTGCGGGGTAGAGTAATCTTGGTTGTAAGTTCTTCCCTTTCATCACTTTAAATATGTCCTGCCACTCCCTTCTGGCTTGCAGAGATTTTGTTGAAAGATCAGGTGTTAACCCTATGGTGATCCCCTTGTATGTTATTTGTTGCATTTCCTTTGCTGCCTTTAATATTTTTTCTTTGGGTTTAATTTTTGATAGTTTGATTAATATTTGTCTTGGCATGTTTCTCCTTGGATTTATCCTGTATGGTACTCTCTGCACTTCCTGGACTTGATTGACTATTTCCTTTCCTATGTTAGGGATGTTTTCAACTATAATCCCTTGAAATATTTTCCCAGTCCCTTTCTTTCTCTCTTCTTCTTCTGGGGCCCCTTATAATTCGAATGTTGGTGTGTTTAATGTTGTCCCAGAGGTCTCTGACACTGTCCTCAGTTCTTTTCATTCTTTTTTCTTTATTCTGCTCTCTGGTAGTTATTCCACTGCTTTATCTTCCAGGTCACTTATCCATTCTTCTGTCTCAGTTATTCTGCTATTGATTCCTTCTAGAGAATTTTTAATTTCATTTATTGTGTTGTCCATCATTGTTTGTTTGCTCTTTAGTTCTTCTAGGTCCTTGTTAAACATTTCTTGTATTTTCTCCATTCTATTTCCAAGATTTTGGGTCATCTTTACTTTCATTACTCCAAATTCTTCTTCAGGTAGACTGCCTATTTCCTCTTTATTTGTTTGGCCTGGTGGGTTTTTACCTTGCTCCTTCATCCTCTGTGTGTTTCTCTGTCTTCTCATTTTGTTTAACTTACTGTGTTTGGGGTCTCCTTTTCTCAGGCTGCAGGTTTGTAGTTCCCATTGTTTTTGGTGTCTACCCCCAGTGGCTAAGGTTGGCTCAGTGGGTTGTGTAGGTTTCCTGGTGGAGGGGACTGGTGCCTGGGTTCTGGTGGATGAGCCTTAATCTTGTATTTCTGGTGGGCAGGACCACATCCAGTGGTGTGTTTTGGGGTGTCTGTGAACTTACTATGATTTTAGGCAGCCTCTCTGCTAATGGGTGAGATTGTGTTCCTGTCTTGCTTGTTGTTTGGCATGGGGTGTCCAGCATTGGAGATTGCTGGTCGTTGAGTGGAGCTGGGTCTTAGCATTGAGATGGAGATCTCTGGGAGAGGTCTTGCTGTTTGATGGAGCTGGGAGGTCTCTGGTGGTCCCATGTCCTGAACTTGGCTCTCCCACCTCAGAGGCTCAGGCCTGACACCTGACCTGGGCACCAAGACCCTGTCAGCCACACAGCCCAAGTCTACAGTTGCTCCCAAAGTCCACTGCCTTGATTTTGTGCTGATTCATTGTCAATTCAAGTATTCCAGAGAGGCAGGGTATATCTAGCTGATTGTGGAGATTTAATCCACTGCTCCTGAGGCTGCTGGCAGAAATTTCCTTCTCTTCTTTGTTTACACAGTTCCTGGGGTTCAGCTTTGGATTTGTCCCGATCTCTGCGTGTAGGTCACCTGAGGGCGTCTGTTCTTCACTCAGACAGGACGGGGTTAAAATAGCAGCTGATTAGGGGTCAGAGTCCGGCATGACATCACAACAGCCTGAGGTGTGCTGTGTGTTCTCCCTGGGGAGTTGTACCTTGATCATAGGGCCCTGGCAGTGGCAGGCTGCACAGGCTCCTGGGAGGGGAGGTGTGGATAGTGACCTGTGCTTGCACACAGGCTTCTTGGTGGTTGCAGCAGCAGCGTTAGCATTTCATGCAAGTCTCTGGTGTCTGCCTGATAGCCTTGGCTCACGCCCATCTCTGGAGCTCGTTTAGGCAGTGCTCTGAATCTCCTCTCCTCACACACCCCGAAACAATGGTCTCTTGCCCTTAGGCAGTTCCAGACTTATTCCCAGACTCCCTCCCAGCTAGCTAGCTCCCAGCTAGCCCCCTTCAGGCTGTGTTCACGCAGCCAATCCCAGTCCTCTCCCTGTGATCTGATCTCTGAAGCAAGAGCCTCAGCTCCCAGCCCCCACCTGCCCCTGCAGGTGAGCAGACAAGCCTCTCATGCTGGTGAGTGCTGGTCGGCACTTATCCTCTGTGCGGGAATCTCTCCAGTCTGCTCTGTGCACCCTTGCTGTGTTCTCCTCTGTGGCTGCAAAGCTTCCTCCCCCACCCCCCATCTCTGCCAGTAAAGGGGTTTCCTAGTGTGTGGAAACTTTTCCTCCTTCACAGCTCCCTCCCAGAGGTGCAGGTCCCATTGCTATTCTTTTGTCTCCGTTTTTTCTTTTTTCTTTTGCCCTGCCCAGGTACGTGGGGAGTTTCTTGCCTTTGGGAAGTCTGAGGTCTTCTGCCAGCGTTCAGCAGCGTTCTGTAGTTCTTTGACATGTAGACGTATTTCTGATGTATTTATGGGGAGGAAGGTGATGTCCCACTCCTCCTCCATCTTGAAGGTAGGTCTCTCCCCATAAAGTGCCTAATTGGCCGTTTAGATACAACTTTTGTGAAGTGCCTTTTCAACTACTTTGTTCATTTTTTAGTTAGTTTGGTTCTTCTTTCTGATTTGCAGAATAGTTTTACAGTTTTTTAGAAATAGGTACTGTTAAAGTAGGTTATATGTCTTTTGTCAGATATGGTAAATAAGCCATGTACACTTGAAAATAATGTATTTCATAGGTTAGATATAGGTCAAGTTGATAAATACTGTTGTTCAATTTCCTATATTTTTACTGAGTTTATGTTTGCTGCTTATGTCACTTAATGAGACTATTATATTATCTTCAAATATGATAAGCATTTTTTTATTCCTCCTTCCAGTTTTGTCTGCTTTGCTTTATATATTTTGAAACACTATTGTGCATTTCTGTTTAACTATTTCATCATCGTGAAATGCCCTCCTTAATGTCCAGTAATATTTCTTGCATTAAATTCTACTTTTTTTGATGTTACTATAACTGCCTTTATTATTCTTACTTTTACTTTTAATGACATATTTTTTCTTTTCTTCCATTCATTTACTTTCTGCCTATCTGTGACTTTATTTTTACAATGTATTCTCTTTTTAATAGCATACAGTTGGGTTTTGTTATTTTGTGTATTTTTCCCATTCTGGCAATCTATCTTTTGATTAATGAGGTCATCCCATCTTTATTTACTGTAATGACTGATATAGTTCCGTTTAAATCTACAATCTCACTATCTGTTTTCTATTGTTCCAACTGTTTGTTGTTGTTGTTTTCACTTTATTCTTCCCTTCTTTCCTTCTTGTATAGGACTCATATTTTAAAAAATTCAATTAGTACTTTAATCCATTTTGAGTTTATTTTTGTGTATGGTATTAGGGTCTATTCTAATTTCATTCTTTATATGTAGCTGTCCAGTTTTCCAGCATCACCCACTGAAGAGACTGTCTTTCTCCATTGTATATTCTTGCTTCCTTTGTCATAGATTGGGTGACTATAATTATGTAGGTTTATTTCTGGCCTTTCTATAATGTTCCATTGACCTATATTTCTGTTTTTTTGTGCCAGTACCATACTGTTTTGATGACTGTAGCTTTGTATAATAGTATAGTCTGAAGTCAGGGAGCCTGATTCCTCCAGCTCCATTTTTCTTTCTCAAGATTGCTTTGGCTATTCATGGTCTTTTGTGTGTCCATAAAAAATTGTAAAATGGATTAAAGACCTATATGTAAGGCTGGAGACTATAAAACTCATACAGGAAAACCTAGGTGGAACACTCTCTGACATAAATCACAGCAAGATCTTTTTCGATCTACCTCTTAGAGTAATGAAAATAAAAACAGAAATAAACAAGTGGGACCTAATTAAACTTAAAACCTTTTGTACAGCAAAGGAAGCCATAAACAAAACATAAAGACAACCCTCAGAATGGGAGAAAATATTTGCAAATGAAGCGACAGACAAGGGATTAATCTCTAAAATATACCACCAGCCCATGCAGCTCTATGTGAAAAAAAAAAAAAAAAACAATTAAAAAATGGGTGGAAGATAGAAATAGACATTTCTCCAAAGAAGACATACAGATGGTTAAAAAGCACATGAAAAGATGCTTAACATCACTAATTATTAGAGAAATGCAAATCAAAACTATAATTAAGTATTACCTAGCATGGGTCAGAATGGCTGTCATCAAAAAATCTACGAACAGTAAATGCTGGAAAGGGTGTAGAAAAAAGGCAACCCTCCTACACTGTTGGTGGGAATGTAAAATGGTACAGTCACTATGGAGAACAGTATGGAGGTTCCTTAAAAAGGTAAACATAGAGCTACCATATAATCCAACAATCCCACTCCTGGGCATATATTTGGAGAAAACCATAACTTGAAAAGATACATGCACCCCAATATTCACTGCCGCATTATTTACAATAGCCAGGACATGGAAGCAACTTAAATGTCCATCAACAGACGAATGGATAAAGAAGATGTGATACATATATACAGTGGAATATTACTCAGCCATAAAATGAATGAAACAATGCCATTTGCAGCAACATGGATGGACCTAGAGATTGTCACAGTGAGTGAAGCAAGTAAGATAGAGAAAGACAAATATCATGTGATATTGCTTATATGTGGAATCTAAAAAAAGGGTACAAATGAACTTATCTACAAAACAGAAATAGAGTTACAGATGTAGAAAATAAACTTACAGTTACCAGGGAGTAAGCGGGGGGAGGGATAAATTGGAAGATTGGGATTGACATATATGTACTACTATATATAAAATAGATAGCTAATAAGAACCTTTGTATAGACCAGGGAACTTTACTTGATATTCTGTGTTGGCCTATATGGGAAAAGAACCTGGGGAGGGTGGATATATGTATATGTATATGCATAACAGGTTCACTTTGCTGTACACCTGAAACTAGTACAACATTGTAAATCAACTATACCCCAATAAATTTTTTAAAAGAATAAAATTTAAAAAATTCAATTTGGAGACCTCTGATATCCAGTTACACATGTAAAGAGCATGGAAGTCACCACTCTGTCCGAACAAAAAGTAAAAAGCTGAACAGAACAAAAAATCAACAACTCTTCTTGGATCCATAAGAGGGGAGAAGACACAGAGCAAAACTGGAGAGACCGGGGAAAACAGTGAGTAATGGCTCACTGAAGCAGAGACTCAACAGTTAAAGCTGCCGTGGGAACCAGTTCCAGGGTAGGAAAACCTGAACTTTGATTGATGAATTGCTGAAAGCTCAGTGTGGACAACCATGAGAGTTAAGAACTCCAGGGGGACCTGGTCACAGGGAGTCCCCCACAATAATGTGAGATTTACCTTCAGGAGCTTAACCAGATTCCTACAGTAAATATTAATGAAAATTCCCCTCAAGGCTTTCAGAAAGCAGAGGAGAAAATAAACCATTTTGAAATACACCAGAGCACTCTGTTTATCTTAACAAGGCCGGCCCTTGGGGGAAACTAGTTAAGCAGAGCCTAACCTACTGGAGTATTAGTACAGCCTAACTGATACAGGGATAGGAAATACCCCACTCCAGCTGGTTCTAGCCTTCCACATGGGAGATGGGAACTACTTAGTCCAGCCCTCTCCAGTTATCCTGTCTCACCAAAGTGGGGAGAAAAACTGAGACACACTTGTGAAGTTCATAGTCCAGAGGCATAGGCTCACTAAATACTGAGACCTGAGATTTAATCAGAGGACTGTAGAACATTTCCCTCCCTCCATACCTCACCAACACATTACTAAAGCCCTATTTACAGCAACTCCTTTTACCTGGTACATCATGTCTGGCTATTGAGAAAGATATTACAAAAGGTAAAAGCACCATTTAAAGAGACACATATGGCAGAGATGTTAGAAATATCAAACTAGGAATTTAAAATAAATATGATTAATATATTAAAGGTTCTGCAGATAAAGTAGACAACATGCGAAATCAGGTGAGCAATATAAAGAGAGAGACTAAAATCTTAAGAAGGGATCAAACAGAAATGTTAGACATAAAAGAAAAAAAAAGCTGTAACAGAAATGAAGAATACCTTTGATGGACCTATTAGTGGACTGGACATGGCTGAGGAAAGAATCTCTGAGCTAGAACATGTATCAATAGAATTCTAAAAAACAAAAAAGCAAAAAGAAGAAAGGTGGAAACAAACAAATAAAATATCCGAGGATTGTAGGGCAACTACAAAAGGTGCAACATACGCAAAATGGGAATACCAGAAGGAAAATAAAGAGAAAAATAAGAAGAGAAGAAATATTTGCATCAATAATTACTGAGAATTTGCCCCAATTAATGTCAGACATCAAAGCACACATCCAGAAAGCTTAAAGAACACCAAACAGGATAAATGTCAAACAAGCAAATAAAACAAAAACCAACCCTACATATAGGTATATCATCTTCAAACTATAGAAAATGAAAGATAAATTAAAAAGCTTAAAAAAATAAAAGAGGAACAAAGGTAAGAATTACATCTGGCTTCTCAGAAACCACATAAACAAAAAGAGTGTGAACTGTTGAGAAAAAACAAAACAATTATAAAAGTTAATATATAAAGGAGTCTAGGGGACCTTCCTAGCAGTCCAGTGGTTAAGACTTTGCCTTCTAATGCAGGGGGTACAGGTTTGATCCCTGGTCAGAGAGCTAAGATCCCACATGCCTTGTGGCCAAAAAACCAAAAACATAAAACAGAAGCAATATTGTAACAAATTCAATAAAGACTTTAAAAATGGACCATATCAAAAAAATTCTTTAAAAACATATATAAAGGAGCCTATAAATATATATAGGCTTTGAATATTCGAATATTCAAATAGCTCATAATCTCACTATTGCTTTAGTGAGAGCCTTCCAATTGTTTCTGTTGTTTCAAAAGTACCATTTTTTCTCTTTGTTCTCCCACTGGAACTCTGGAAAGTTTTCCTATTAATAGCCACCAAAACACAACTTCTAAGAGTTGTCTAATATTCCCTTCTCTAGATGCAACCATCTTACTTAATTGATCCCATATTTTAAGACACCTAGGCTGTTTTTATTTTCATTATTTTAGATGCTTCTCTGAATATTCTTTTACAAAAATTTGAATCTGAATTTATAATTTTTCTCAGAGATAATTCCTAGATCACAAGTTATGGATTTTTGAGCCTCTGTAAAAGGGCAAATTGCTAATCCAACAGACTATGCAAAATTAATAGCCACAAATGGCACAGAACTTATATTACACTCTCACTAACACTATTAATTATTCTATTAAACTTTGTCAAAATAACACATGAAAATTGTTTCAATTTGTATTTCAGTTATTTCTAGTGTGCTTAAATATGTTAAAAGACATTCTTATTTCTTTTCATATAAATTAACTCTCTGTTCTTCCCCTCCCCTTTTCTCTCTATTGAGGCATCTACTTTTTTCCTAATGTTCTGTAAAGTTTCTTTATATAATAAAGATATCAATGCTTTGCCACAAAAAACAAAACGAAACAAAACACCAACCTATAATTCTGTACCCTGAAAAATTATCTTACTGAAGTGAAGGAGAAATAGACTTTCTCAACAAACAAAAATTGAGAAAATTTGTTGTCAGCAGACATAACTTGCCAAAAATATTAAAATAATTTCTTAAGAGAGAAGTAAAATAATTTTGGCCAGGTACTCAGATCTACATAAAGAAACAGCATCAAAAAAGGAATAAGTAAAGGTAAAATAAAAACTTTTATTTTTCTCATCCTTAATTAACAAACATTTTCAAAATAATGGCAACGATATATTCAATCAAGCTCACAAACTATAAAACGTTTTTTTAGAAGTATAAGTGATATGCTAAGAGAAAAAATTGAATCATATAAAATGCTCAGTTAAAACCACAAAAGCCAGAAAATGAATGAAAGACAAAAATAGGAACAAAGCAAAATACAACAAATAGAAAACTGTAAGAAATATAGTAGATACTAATCCAAGTATATCAGTAATCGCTTTGAATGTCAATGGTCTAAATGCACCAAATAAAGCCTGAGATTTTCAGAGTTGATCAAAAAACATGATCCTAGTATACATTGCCTACAAGAAACCCACTTTCAATATAAAGACACGTATGGATTAAAAGTAAATGAATGGAGGAAAATATATCACCCTAACACTAATCAAAAGAAAGCAGAAGCAGGTAGACTAACTTCTAAAAGAACACACTTCAAATTCAGTAAAGTGATCAAAGATTTTTTAAAAAGGCATTAAATAGGGCTTCTCTGGTGGCGCAGTGGTTGAGAGTCCACCTGCCGATGCAGGGGACACGGGTTCGTGCCCCGGTCTGGGAAGATCCCACATGCCGTAGAGCGGCTAGGCCTGCAAGCCATGGCCACTGAGCCTGCGCATCCGAAGCCTGTGCTCCGCAACAGGAGAGGCCACAACAGTGAGAGGCCCGTGTACCGCAAAAAACAAAACAAAAAAAGGCATTAATGATAAAGGGGTTGATTTTCCAAGAAAACATAACAATTCCTAATATGTATGCACCTAGCAACAGAGCATCACACTATGTAAGGCAAAAACTGATAGAACTGCAAGGAGAAATAGATGAATCCACTATCATAACTGGAGACTTCAGCACCCTTCTCTCTGAAATGGAGAGGTTCAGTAGGCAGAAAATCAGTAAGAAAACAGTTAAACTCAACAGCACCATCAATCAACTCTGTGTAACTGAAGTCTATAGAATTCTTCATTCAACATCAGAAAACACATTTTTCTCAAGCTCACATGGAATATTCACAAAGATAGACAACACTGTGGGTCAAAAAACACAATTGAGCAAATTTGAAGAAAAGAAATTACACAATATCTCAGACCACAATGGTATTAAATCTAGAAATCAATGACAACTAGCTAATCCTAAATACATGGAGATTAAACAACACAGTTCTTAATAATACATGAATTAAAGAAGGAATTTCAAGATAAATTAAAAGTATTTTGAACTAAATGAAAATGAAAGCTCCATCAGAATTTTTGAGATGAAGAGAAAGCAGGACATAGAAAGATATTTACAGCATTGAATGCCTACCACAGGAAAGAGAAATATTTAAAATCAGTAATCTAAGTTTCTACCTTTAGAAACTAAAAAAAGAACAAATGAAATCAAAAGTAACCAGAGTAAGAGAAATAATAAGAATTAGAGCAGAAATCAATAAAACTGAAAATAGAAAATCAATGAGAAAATCAAGAAAAACAAGTTAGTCCTTTGAAATGATAAAAAATCGATAAAGCAATAGCGAGGCTAAGAAAAAAGTTCTATCAGTTTTTGCCTTACATAGTGTGATGCTCTGTTGCTAGGTGCATACATATTAGGAATTGTTATGTTTGTTATGTTACAGTTATAAAAAATGAAAGAGAGGTCATAACTACAAATCCTATGGTCATTACAAGAATAGTAAAGAAATATCATTAACAACTCCATGTCCACAAATTTGATATCCGCTAAGCATTTTAATAAACATTAAATAGTAATAATATTTTAATGATTTTAATATTGCTGATACAAGGCAGTAGTGCAACCTGTTTTTAAATATCACATAAGATTGATGGAAAATGAAAATAACAAGCTTGGAAAAGCAGAGTATCTATAGATTGTTTTGATATTTTCTTTAATTAATTAATAACTATTAATTAATAACAATTATCAATGAAGTTACATATTGCATATGTGTGATTTTATTAGAAAATACCTTATTAATTTGATTGACAGTATGTATTGATATTTATCTTCCATCAATATATCAGACCTGGAATACATTTCTTTTATCAAAAGTTAAATTTAAATATTTATTCACAGGATAACATGTTAGACTGGTTATTCACATAGCATTGAACATAACTTTTGAAAATACAGTCTCAATGATTCATTTTGGAAAAAAAATGTATTATTTGCTTGATGAAATTGTTATAAATATCTTTTGCCATTCCCATCAATATACTTCCATGAGACCGGTTTCTCTATGCTGAATTACTATTGTATACTAAGGAAAAAAGTTAATAGGTTTTACAGTAATTCTCCATATTAATAATCAATGTGCTGACAAATGCTAATGATGATTTAAATAAAAAGAAATCTGACAATTAAACATTAGATTTAGCAAGAGTAAGCTCATTGGTGACTTTGGCAAGAGCAATTTAAATGAAGCAGTGGAAGCAAAACCAAACGTTTTAAATTAGTTTTAGGGGAAAAGGGATGAGAAAAATTGGAGACTGCCTAATTGCTCTTTCAAGTACCTTAGCTGTAAAGGGAAGAATAGAAGTTATGTTATTTATAGAGTGAACAAAGTTGCAGGGAAGGAATAACATACTTATACATGGTCAATTGTTATTTTGCTTATAAAACATTCCAAATTCCACAAAACAAACATTAAAATACATCTTAATAAGTAATTAACATTTTCAACATATGCATTTTTTTAGCCTAATATATATTTTTTCCTAGTTGGTGCTGGTAACATAGTCACGGAATAAAAGTAGAATAATTTGAAATAACTACAATAAGAGAACACTAGTTCTGCCCACATTTAATGAGATGACACTTTTTTTTAACAGAGACTAGAAGTATAGCATATGTCTAATTAGAGAAAAACTACTGATTCCATTAGAACAAGAATTTCTGCCTCCTAATGAAAATTCATTGTTGCATATAATAATCACTATTTCTATTACATAGCTACAGATTTTTACCCTCTAGTCAAATATGCTTTCTCAAAAGATATTTCAATTAAAATGTATGTATATATAGCATATGTATGTAAATAAGGAGATCTATAATATTCAACTAAATAATTATATAATACATACCATCTCACACAAATCAATAAAATATTATAACTCTCACAATTATATCTATGTATAGAAACTATTTTTCTGAACCAAATATATTTTCCTCAAGGTAGGTATATTAAGCATTTACCATGGTGTTACACAAAAATCACAACATTGAATATTGGAAGGTCATGTCTGTACTAAGTAAGATGGTGGCATCTACAAATTCCCCTTTCCACCTCCTTTTAAACACAGGAGTTCTTGGCCAGTTGCCAAAATGATAAATGAAAACCATTTAAGTAACTATTTTTTTGAAAAGTTTTTTTTTCCAGCTGAAAAAATTTAAATAATTATGTACTGCATAATAATTTTGGAAATTCAAAAAATTTGTCAGAGAGTATAAAAACTTTATTGAAGGCCTCAAGAACATTTATTAATAGTATTTATGAAAACCTTAAGAGTACTGTACGAGTACTTCTTACTACAGTGACTAGGGATGAAAGTCTATGTATCTATAGCTGTAGTATATATAGATATGCTATCTAGATGCATTAGTCTCTGCATTGGACATATATTAATACAACATTAAAGAGAGAAAAAAACACCTTTAGAAAATGTATCTAAAGCTATGATTTCAGAATTATAGTTCTAAACATGATTTGAATTTGTAATAAATTTTTCTGAAATTTTATTTCTTAGGGTTTTATAGAATTGAAAAATCATACATGTGGTTGCTTTCCTTCTAGAATCTACTTTTCATCCTTTTCCTCTTGCAATCTTCCTAAATTAGTACATGGTAACAATATTCACCAAATTACTCAGGTCAAAAACATAGAAGACATTCTTGATTCATCCTATTGCCCACTTCTTTGGCAAGCTACATAATTCCCCCTCACCTGGATTATGACGGGAAAATTATCTTGACTGGGATCTGTTCTTCCATTCTTGACACCTGCAATCTATTTTCTACACACTAACCAAAGCAATATCTTAAACTACAAATCTCACTCTATTTAAAACTGCTTTTCATTTACAAAATTCCAATCTGCATATTATGACCTATTTTGCTTGCGTCTGATGACTTCTTCCATACCTTTAGCCACTCATCCAACTGCTTGTTGTGCTGTAATCATACCAGTCTTCTTTCTGTTAGTCTGTAAGGTAAACTAGTTCCACCTTGAGAGTCTTCCAATTTTTGTTCCCTCTGCCTGAAACACACTGTCCTCATGTTTTCCTTTTGTGACTCAGGTCATAATACAATGTCAGCACTCCAGAGGCTTGTTCCCGACCAAAAGTCATTCCTTGACCACACTCAAACCTGACTGAAAAATAGAGATCCCTTGTACAGTTCACCCTTGAATAACATGGGGGATGGGGGCACCAACCCCCACACAGCTGAAAATCCAAATATAACTTTTGACTTCCCCAGAACTTAACTACTAATAGCCTACTGTTGACTGAAGGCCTTACCAATAACATAGTCAACACATATTTTGTATGTTATATGTATTATATACTGTATTCTTACAATAAAGTAAGCTAGAAAAAAGAAAATGTTATTAAGAAAATTTTAAGGAAATAAATTATAAGGAAAAGTACAGTACTGTACTGTATTTATCGATACTATAAGTTTATGTCATCTGTTTACAAGATGAATTGTCTGTCAGTACCTACATCAATATTGTCTTATATGAATCAAAACATTGTAGATGTTACACGTATTAATAACACTGACATCAGAAATGAAAAAATAATGTGAAAAAGAAATTCATGTTTATTTACAGGTATAATGATTCATGCATTGATAACAAAGCAGCAGCAATATGATTGCTTCGGGGTAGCTTAGTGTAATCAATATGATTGCCTCATGGTACCCTAGCCTATACACTAATGAATGAATTGTTATAAAATTTTTATTACATATGGTATTGCAGTCATATTCACTATACAGTATTAGAAAATTTAATTTCTTAAAAATATGACTTACCTGTGATGATAGGTTGATACACAGTTTCTCCAATTATAAGAAAGTGGGGCATACTGTACAGTAATCTAATTCTTTAAAAGCAAAGTTACTAAACAGTAAGAAAACTAACACATTGGTCATTTAATATTAAATACCACTCATGCATATGGAAAGACAGACTAGTATCTACATCTATTTTATTCATTCATATCAAATTTTTCTTAATTTTTTCAATATTTCTAGGCTATGTGGTTCATTTGAAAGGTTTTCCAAATTGTTAGAAATCTCCAAAACTTTGTCTCATATATTTATTTTAAATAATCTGTGTAGAGAGCCAGGAAGATGGCAGAAGAGTAAGATGCGGAGATCACCTTCCTCCCCACAGAAACACCAGAAATACATTTACACGTGGAACAACTCCTACAGAACACCTACTGAACACTGGCAGAAGACCTCAGACCTCCCAAAAGGCAAGAAACTCCCCATGTACCTGGGTAGGGCAAAAGAAAAAAAGAAAAAACAGAGACAAAAGAATAGGGACGGGACCTGCACCAGTGGGGGAGACCGCGGGAGATGGAGAGGGGAGCTTTGGTGCCGCAGAGGAGAGCACGGCAGCAGGCGTGCAGAGGGCAAAGCGGGGAGATTCCCGCACGGAGGATCGGTGCCGACCTGCACTCACCAGCCCGAGGTGCTTGTCTGCTCACCCACCAGGGTGGGCGGGGCTGCGAGCTGAGGCTCGGGGTTCGGTCGGAGCGCAGAGAGAGGACTGGGGTTGGAGGCTTGAACATAGCCTGAAGGGGTTAGTGCACCACAGCTAGCCGGGAGGGAGTCCGGGGAAAAGTCTGCACCTGCCAAAGAGGCAAGAGACTTTTTCTTCCCTCTTTGCTTCCTGGTGCGCGAGGAGAGGGGTTTAAGAGCGCTGCTTAAAGGAACTCCAGTGCGAGCTGCGGCTAAAAGCACGGACCCCAGAGACGGGCGGGAGACACTAAGGCTGCTGCTGCTGCCACCAAGGGGCCTGTGTGTGAGCACAGGTCACTATCCACTCCCCTCTTCCGGGGAGCCTGTGCAGCCCACCACTGCCAGGTTCCCGGGATCCAGGGACAACTTCCCTGGGAGAACGGACGGTGGGCCTCAGGCTGGTGCAATGTCATGCCAGCCTCTGATGCTGTAGGCACGCCCCACACGCCATGCCCCACCCTCCCCCTGGCCTGAGTGCGCCAGAGCCCCCGAATCAGCGGCTCCTTTAACCTCGTCGTGTCTGAGCAAAAAAAAAACGCCCTCCAGGGCCCTACACGCAGAGGCAGGGCCAAATCCAAAGCTGAGCCCCTGGGAGCTGTGAGAAGAGAGAAGAGAAAGGGAAGTCTCTCCCAGCAGCCTCAGAAGCAGCAGATTAAAGCTCCACAATCAACTTGATGTACCATGCATCTGTGGAATACATGAATAGACAACAAATCATCCCAAATTGAGGAGGTGGACTTCGAGAGCAAGATCTATGATTTTTTCCCCTCTTCCTCTTTTTGTGAATGTGTATGTGTATGCTTTTGTGTGAGATCTTGTCTGTATAGCTTTGCTTCCACCATTTGTCCTAGGGTTCTATCGGTCCATTGTTTTTTTTAAAATTTTTTTCTTAATAATTAATTTTAATTTTAATAACTTTATTATACTTTACCTTCTTTCTTTCTTTCTTTCTTTTTTTCTTTCTTTCTTTCTTTCCTTCCTTCCCTCCTTTAGAAAACGAATCATCCCAAATTGAGGAGGTGGACTTTGAGAGCATGATTTATGATTTTTTCCCCTTTACCTCTTTTTGTGAGGGTGTATGTGTATGCTTCTGTGTAAGATTTTGTCTGTATAGCTTTGCTTCCAACATTTGTCCTAAGGTTCTATCTGTCCCTTTTTTTTTTCTAAATAATTATTTTTTAATTCAATAACTTTATTATACTTTATTTTTACTGTATCTTCTTTCTGTCTTTTTTCCTTCCTTCCCTCCTTCCTTCCTTCCTTCCTTCCTTCCTTCCTCCCTCCCTCCTTTCTTTCCTTCTTGCCTTCTTTCCTTCTTTTCTTTCTTCCTTCCTTCCTTCCTTCCTTCCCTCCTTTCTTTCTTTCTTTCTTTCTTTCTTTCTTTCTTTCTTCATACTTTTACTAATTCTCTCTACTTTTTCTCCCTTATATTCTGAGCCGTGTGGATGAAAGGCTCTAGGTGCTCCAGCCAGGAGTCAGGGCTCTACCTCTGAGGTAGGAGAGCCAACTTCAGGACACTGGTCGACAAGAGACCTCCCAGCTCCACATAATATTGAACGGTGAAAATCTCCCATAGACCTCCATCTTAACACCAGCACCCAGCTTCACTCAACGACCAGCCAGCTACAGTGCTGGACAACCTATGCCAAACAACTAGCAAAACAGGAACACAACCCCATCTACTAGAAGAGAGGCTGCCTAAAATCATAATAAGTCCAAAGACACCCCAAAACACACCACCAGACGTGGACCTGCCCACTAGAGAGACAAGATCCAGCCTCATCCACCACAACACAAGCACTACTCCCCTCCACCAGGAAGCCTAAACAACCCACTGAACCAATCTTAGCCACTGGAGACAGGCATCAAAAACAACGGGAACTACGAACCTGCAGCCTGCAAGGAGACCCAAAACACGGTAAGATAAGCAAAATGGGAAGACAGAAAAACATACAGCAGATGAAGGAGCAAGATAAAAATGCACCAGACCTAACAAATGAAGAGGAAATAGGCAGTCTACCTGAAAAAGAATTCAGAATAATGATAGTAAGGATGATCCAAAATCTTGGAAATAGAATGGACAAAATGCAAGAAACATTTAACAAGGACCTAGAAGAAATAAAGATGAAACAGGCAAAGATGAACAACACAATAAATGAAATGAAAAGTACTCTAGATGGGATCAATAGCAGAATAACTGAGGCAGAAGAACAGAGAAGTGACCTGGAAGATAAAATAGTGGAAATAACTACTGCAGAGCAGAATAAAGAAAAAAGAATGAAAAGAACTGAGGACAGTCTCAGAGACCTCTGGGACAACATAAAACGCACCAGCATTCGAATTATAGGGGTTCCAGAAGAAGAAGAGAAAAAGAAAGGGACTGAGAAAATATTTGAAGAGATTATACTTGAAAACTTCCCTAATATGGGCAAGGAAATAGTCAATCAAGTCCAGGAAGCACAGAGAGTCCCATACAGGATAAATCCAAGGATAAATACGTCAAGACACATATTAATCAAACTGTCAAAAATTAAATACAAAGAAAGCACATTAAAAACAGCAAGGGAAAAACAACAAATAACACACAAGGGAATCCCCATAGGGTTAACAGCTGATCTCTCAGCAGAAACTCTGCAAACCAGAAGGGACTGGCAGGACATACTGAAATTGATGAAGGAGAAAAACCTGCAACCAAGATTACTTTATCCAGCAAGGATCTCATTCAGATTTGATGGAGAAATTAAAACCTTTACAGACAAGCAAAAGCTGAGAGAGTTCAGCACCACCAAACCAGCTTTACAACAAATGCTAAAGGAACTTCTCTAGGCAAGAAACACAAGAGAAGGAAAAGACCTACAATAACGAACTCAAAACAATTAAGAAAATGGGAATAGGAACATACATATCGATAATTACCTTAAATGTAAATGGACTAAATGCTCCCACCAATAGACACAGATTGGCTGAATGGATACAAAAACAAGACCCATATATTTGCTGTCTACAAGAGACGCACTTCAGACCTAGAGACACATACAGACTGAAAGTAAGGTGATGGAAAAAGATATTCCATGCAAATGGAAACCAAAAGAAAGCTGGAGTAGCAATTCTCATATAAGACAAAATAGACTTTAAAATAAAGACTATTAGAAGAGACAAAGACAGACACTACATAATGATCAAGGGATCGATCCAAGAAAAAGATATAACAATTGTAAATATTTATGCACCCAACATAGGAGCACCTCAATACATAAGGCAAATACTAACAGCCATAAAAGGAGAAATCGACAGTAACACATTCATAGTAGGGGACTTTAACACCCCACCTTCACGAATGGACAGATCATCCAAAATGAAAATAAATAAGGAAACACAAGCTTTAAATGATACATTAAACAAGATGGACTTAATTGATATTTATAGGACACTCCATCCAAGAACAACAGAATACACATTTTTCTCAAGTGCTCATGGAACACTCTCCATGATAGATCATATCTTGGGTCACAAATCAAGCCTTAGTAAATTTAAGAAAATTGAAATCGTATCAAGTATCTTTTCCGACCACAACGCCATGAGACTAGATATCAATTACAGGAAAAAAATCTATAAAAGATACAAACACATGGAGGCTAAACAATACACTACTTAATAACGAAGTGATCACTGATGAAATCAAACAGGAAATTAAAAAATACTTAGAAACAAATGACAATGGAGACACAACGACCCAAAACCTACAGGATGCAGCAAAAGCAGTTCTAAGGGGGAAGTTTATAGCAATACAAGCCCACCTTAAGAAGCAGGAAAAATCTCGAATAAACAACCTAACCTTGCACCTAAAGCAATTAGAGAAAGAACAAAAAAACCCCAAAGCTAGCAGAAGGGAAGATATCATAAAAATCAGATCAGAAATAAATGAAAAAGAAATGAAGGAAACGATAGCAAAGATCAATAAAACTAAAAGCTGGTTCTTTGAGAAGATAAACAAAAGAGATAAACCATTAGCCAGACTCATCAAGAAAAAGAGGGAGAAGACTCAAATCAATAGAATTAGAAATGAAAAAGGAGAAGTAACAACTGACACTGCAGAAATAAAAAAAATCATGAGGGATTACTACAAGCAACTCTATGCCAATAAAATGGACAATCTGGAAGAAATGGACAAATTCTTAGAAATGCACAAACTGCCAAGACTGAATCAGGAAGAAATAGAAAATATGAACAGACCAATCACAAGCACTGAAATTGAAACTGTGATTAAAAATCTTCCAACAAACAAAAGCCCAGGACCAGATGGCTTCACAGGCGAATTCTATCAAACATTTAGAGAAGAGCTAACACCTATCCTTCTCAAACTCTTCCAAAATATAGCAGAGGGAGGAACACTCCCAAACTCATTCTACGAGGCCACCATCACCTTGATACCAAAACCAGACAAGGATGTCACAAAGAAAGAAAACTACAGGCCAATATCACTGATGAACATAGATGCAAAAATCCTCAACAAAATACTAGCAAACAGAATCCAACAGCACATTAAAAGGATCATACACCATGATCAAGTGGGGTTTATTCCAGGAATGCAAGGATTCTTCAATATACGCAAATCTATCAATGTGATTAACCATATTAACAAATTGAAGGAGAAAAACCATATGATCATCTCAATAGATGCAGAGAAAGCTTTTGACAAAATTCAACACCCATTTATGATAAAAACCCTGCAGAAAGTAGGTGTAGAGGGAACTTTCCTCAATATAATAAAGGCCGTATATGACAAGCCCACAGCCAACATCATCCTCAATGGCGAAAAACTGAAAGCATTTCCACTAAGGTCAGGAACAAGACAAGGTTGCCCACTCTCACCACTCTTATTCAACATAGTTTTGGAAGTTTTAGCCACAGCAATCAGAGAAGAAAAGGAAATAAAAGGAATCCAAATCGGAAAAGAAGAAGTAAAGCTGTCACTGTTTGCAGATGACATGATACTATACATAGAGAATCCTAAAGATGCTACCAGAAAACTACTAGAGCTAATTAATCAATTTGGTAAAGTAGCAGGATACTAAATTAATGCACAGAAATCTCTTGCATTCCTATATACTAATGATGAAAAATCCGAAAGTGAAATCAAGGAAACACTCCCATTTACCACTGCAACAAAAAGAATAAAATACCTAGGAATAAACCTACTTAAGGAGACAAAAGACCTGTATGCAGGTAATTATAAGACACTGATGAAAGAAATTAAAGATGATACAAATAGATGGAGAGATATACCATGCTCTTGGATTGGAAGAATCAACATTGTGAAAATGACTGTACTACCCAAAGCAATCTACAGATTCAATGCAATCCCTATCAAACTACCACTGGCATTTTTCACAGAACTAGAACAAAAAATTTCACAATTTGTATGGAAACACAAAAGACCCCGAATAGCCAAAGCAATCTTGAGAACAAAAAATGGAGCTGGAGGAATCAGGCTGCCTGACTTCAGACTATACTACAAAGCTACAGTAATCAAGACAGTATGGTACTGGCACAAAAACAGAAAGATAGATCAATGGAATAGGATAGAAAGCCCAGAGAGAAACCCATGCACCTATGATCAACTAATCTATGACAAAGGAGGCAAAGATATACAATAGAGAAAAGACAGTCTCTTCAATAAGTGGTGCTGGGAAAACTGGACAGCTACATGTAAAAGAATGAAATTAGAACACTCCCTAATACCATACACAAAAATAATCTCAAAATGGATTAAATACCTAAATGTAAGGCCAGAAACTATCAAACTCTTAGAGGAAAACATAGGCAGAACACTCTATGACATAAATCACAGCAAGATTCTTTCTGACCCACCTCCTAGAGAAATGGAAATAAAAACAAAAATAAACAAATGGGACCTATTGAAACTTCAAAGCTTTTGCACAGCAAAGGAAACCATAAACAAGACCAAAAGACAACCCTCAGAATGGGAGAAAATATTTGCAAATGAAGCAACTGACAAAGGATTCATCTCCAAAATTTACAAGCAGCTCATGCAGCTCAATAACAAAAAAACAAACAACCCAATCCAAAAATGGGCAGAAGACCTAAATAGACATTTCTCCAAAGAAGATATACAGACTGCCAACAAACACATGAAAGAATGCTCAACATCATTAATCATTAGAGAAATGCAAGTCAAAACTACAATGAGATATCATCTCACACCAGTCAGAATGGCCATCATCAAAAAATCTAGAAACAATAAATGCTGGAGAGGGTGTGGAGAAAAGGGAACACTCTTGCACTGCTGGTGGGAATGTGAATTGGTTCAGCCACTATGAAGAACAGTATGGAGGTTCCTTAAAAAACTACAAATAGGACTACCATATGACCCAGCAATCCCACTACTGGGCATAGACACTGAGAAAACCAAAATTCAAAAAGAGTCATGTACCAAAATGTTCATTGCAGCTGTATTTACAATAGCCCGGAGATGGAAACAACCTAAGTGCCCATCAACGGATGAATGGATAAAGAAGATGTGGCACATATATGCAATGGAATATTACTAGCCATAAAAAGAAACGAAATTGAGCTATTTGTAATGAGGTGGATAGACCTAGAGTCTGTCATACAAAGTGAAGTAAGTCCGAAAGAAAAAGACAAATACCGTATGCTAACACATATATATGGAATTTAAGAAAAAGAAAATGTCATGAAGAACCTAGGGGTAAGACAGGAATGAAGACACAGACCTACTGGAGAACGGACTTGAGGATATGGGGAGGGGGAAGGGTGAGGTGTGAAGGGCGAGAGAGAGACATGGACATATATATACTAACAAACGTAAGGTAGATAGCCAGTGGGAAGCAGCCGCATGGCACAGGGGGGATATTGGCTCGGTGCTTTGTGACCGCCTGGAGGGGTGGGATAGGGAGGGTGGGAGGGAGGGAGACACAAGAGGGAAGAGATATGGGAGCATATGTATATGTATAACTGATTCACTTTGTTATAAAGCAGAAACTAACACACCATTGTAAAGCAATTATACCCCAATAAAAATGTTTTAAAAAAATAAATAAATAAATAATCAGCGTATAAGTAGACCCACACACTTCAAACATTTATTGTTCAAGGGTCAACTGTATACTTTTTAATTTCCTCTCAAGCAGGGTTTGCCACAACATAGACACGGAATATGTATTTTATAGATGAATAAATATGATTCACTAATGTATGTAATTCTTAATTTATGGATTTTCTAATTAGTATAAAATTGTGGAAAGGAAAGGAGCATGCTGTAGAGGAAAACGCATAGACTCTCCTATCAAATACTGGATCTCAAATCACATCTTTTCCATTTATTCACTATATGGGCAAATATATATAACACTACTAGACTTTTTCTATAAAAAAATAGCTTTCTAAAAATAGTATTTAATAAATGAAATAAAATTGCACTTTATATGTATGGCACTACTTAGAGCTGAGTAAATATTAACTTAATCTCTTCTGTGTGTGTATGATTGCTTAAAAATGTCTTCTTCAGATATCTACGTTGTCTCATGTAAGGGAAATTATTAGGTAGTGACTATATTCAGAAGGAATAAATATATATTTAACTGCACTGAAGAAGAATAAAGAATTGAAAAGTTTTGCCTAAAATTGGGGTTGTCACTAGATAGTCATGGGTATTAATCATACAATACAAATAGGCACAATTTAGAAGCCTTCAAAACACTTGTTACTTGTATTTTTTTCTACTTAAAGTCATAAAAGCCATTTGTTACTGTATGTGTGTTTGCAGCTTAACAGCAATTTAATGTATATCACGTTTACTAAGAGATATGAAAATGAATAACATTATCTAAATATAGAACAATTTGCTAATTTCCTTCTGAACAATCCAAATTATTTCCAAAGATACATATATCACAATAGTTCTAATTTTTTAAATTACAGAAAGAAATCTGATTTCTAACAGCAGACTTAGAATCTTCTTTCTCAGAGGGCATATCCTTCATGTTCTCTATTGAACAATTAATGTCATCAGAGGATAGAGAATTAATAGCTCTCATTAAAAACATCTGGAGAATTTCAGCACCACCATAACTGCTGCTAACTTATTCTGCCCAAGTGGAAATCAAGGTTATATCCTTTATTATTGCTTTTAAATTGCCTTCAACAAGTTTATGATTATCCAAGTGAAAACTATTTTGGAGATTCAAATTTGGTTGCTATTCAGTAGTAGTAGAAACACTAGATTATTAATTCAGTTTAATAAAAATTATCTTGACATAATATCAATTAGTATAGGAAAAACAATACTGTTTTTATTTTCTGCAGTTAGAATGACAGAATGTTATATCCTTGTTATTGCCATTATTCCTAAGGCCATCAAGAGAAAGTGATTTTTCACTATCTCTGCAATTGATACAGAACCATGTAGCCTTGGAATTGTTTCCTCATATACAAAATCACATAGTGGTAATCTAATTCATTAAGACAAAAGAGGTAGTATTTAAATATGTCATTTAAATTGATGTTCAGTTCTTAAATTATTAAAAAAGCTATTATAGAATACATAATATTATATTTAAATTCATACCAACTAATTTGTTAACTTTATTATATATGCTGCCTTAATTCTAAAGGTGCAGAAAAATAGAGTTCATCTAGATTAAAATATTTGATATATTTTAATAAGGCATAGGATAAACTGGAAAACGAAAGAAGGCAAATAAAAAAGTATGTGATACGAAAGTAGTGGAGGTGTAGTTCTGCCAACCTGGTAGTCTGAGAGTTACGAAACTATTAGTAATGTAATAGGATCTTCCATACATTGTGGTGGCCCAAATTGCTTTTATTCTTTAATTATTAATTTGCATTTTCTACTAAAAGTCTACATGTTTGATCATCAGCTCTCTTTGGAATTATAATTTTCAACCATTTCATGCAGTTTCTTTACCTTCAACTTAAAATTTCGAGTATTTTGGATAATTTTTCAGAAAATATCACTAATTATATAATTTGTGCCTGACACAAATCTTCTGTTATTCCAAGGATAAACAAATTTATTGTAAATTGCTACAGTTTAAAAACTATTTTCAGGGCTTCCCTGGTGGCACAGTGGTTGAGAATCTGCCTGCCAATGCAGGGGACATGGGTTTGAGCCCTGATCCAGGAAGATACCATACGCCGCGGAGCAACTAGGCCCGTGAGCCACAACTACTGAGCCTGCACGTCTGGAACCTGTGCTCCGCAACAAGGGAGGCCGTGATAGTGAGAGGCCCGCACACCGCAATGAAGAGTGGCCCCCGCTTGCCGCACTAGAGAAAGCCCTTGCACAGAAACGAAGACCCAACACAGCCAAAAATAAATAAATAATTAAAAACAACAACAACAACTATTTTCAAACACTAACATCCATTGAACCATTTTTATGTGTCACATGTCAGGTATATATATATATATACACACATATATATACACACACAAATATATATGTATATATATACATACATATATATATCAACTTTTGCCTCTGGCCCTGATTCCATTCATTAATTGTGCAAAGAAGTGTTTATTAACACCTACATATTTGGTATTTCATTAAACATATTGGTTGACAACAAAATAAGCATAAGAAAGATTAAAATGCCCTAAAACAGTTTATTATCCATTGAAGGAGATAGAATTTACATATGTGAAATCATTAGACAATTACCAACAGGCAACATCATGGGTTCTGTTCATCAGTTTACCATGGAAGACTTCAGTGTAAGGTGATATTTTGAAGAAACTCTTTTTATAAATAACATGCATTCTATCAATGTGATTATTTTCCCAAGGCCATACATTTCTTTTAAAAAAGACGTTTATTTTCATAAGTAATATTCAAGCCACAAACTTACAGTATCGGTTTCAATGAGTTGGCACAGTTGCCTCTTTCACAGATTTATAATTAAGATATCCTCTGATTATTTAGCTTCTTTCCTTAAGTAATTTAGTCATGAAGGTTGAGGTTGTATACAAGTATTATTTTTGCCATCAGTGTTTGTATGATATTTTACTTTTGAATTAAAAAGTATAATATGCTGACTGTCAAATGGCAGTTTAAAATAGGTAAACCAAAGGGATTTTGGTGGGGCGGGGGGCTGAGAGGTCAAACCACCTGAATTGATTCCCAGCTTTGTAACGTATTAACTGTATGATTCTAATCATAATGTCTTCACTGTCCTTTAGTTTTCTCTTCTATAAATTAGGGGCATTACCTTTCTCACAATATTGTGAAATTAAGTAACTTAATATAAGTAAAAAATAAGGAATCTGGGGGTATATGGAATGCTAGTCATTAATAAAATTATAAATTTAGTGGCATTGACACCAAACAATAGAAAGCATTTTCTTAAATTACACACATCCAACGCATTATATTATTCCAAGGGAAAGAAATGTTACTTTATTCTATGAATCAGGATATTACATGATTGATACAGAAATGTAATCCATCACCTCAGCTATGTTAACCCCATCCTCTTAAGAGAATGTTTCCCAAAATATGCACTGCTAAATGCTAGTTTTAAAAGATGCTCTGGAAAAAGGGTTCTGTACCCAAATAAATTTTGCAAATATTGCATATACATCATTCACTTGGAGAATAACAAATTATTTACTATATAATAAATTCTGAGTGAAAACTATAGTGAAAACTAAATAAATGAAAAGATGTATCATATTTATGAAACAGAAGACAATATTTCTTAAGACATTAATTCTCCCTAACTTTACCCTATAGTATTAATGCACTCTCAAAGTCCTAGCAAGATATTTTTGGAGGATATTGGTAAGATAATTAAAAATGTATTTGGCAATACAAAGACAAAAATAGCAAGTCACTCTTGAGGGAGAATTACAAAATGTGAGTGTGTTAGACATCAAGATTTTTTATGAAAACACTATAGTGATTTGGTAGTAAACACAACAAACACAGCAATGGAGCACAATAAAGAGTACAGAAGCAGACACAAAATCACATGTATCCTGAATTATGACAAAATTACCACCAAAATGCAGTGGAGAAAAGATTCTTCAATTAATGGTGTTTGTTTAGTTAGATATCCATATAGGAAAAAAAATTGGCACTTATATACTAAATAAATCTTAGATGGAGCATACAATTAAACAATAAAACTTTTAGAAGATAAATAGGAAAATATCTCTATAGCCTTGAGGAAGCCAATGATTTCTTAATGAGACACAAAAAGTAATAACAGTAAAATAAATTTGATAAAGTCTTCATTAAAATTAAAAACATGTGTTCATCAAAATTAAATATTAAAAAAGTTTAGTCAGGACAGGAACTTGAACACATATACAGTATATATGTCAAACAGAGGATTCTTATCCAGAAATCAGTAAAAAGAAACAAAAACAAAAACTAATAGGAAAAAAATGGGCTAAAGGGTTAAATGGGAATTTCATTAAATGAGCATATTAATAATCTATAAGCAAACAGTCATCAGAGAAATGCAAAACAAAATCACAATGAGATAAAACATTACCTACCCACCATAATATTAGGCCAACATTAAAATAAAAAAATAACAAAATATATATACAGTTATGTACTAAGTAGCATTCTCACACACTGCCTGTGGAGGTGTAAATTAATATCACTTTTCTTAAAGACATTTAAATACATTTTAATAGCAAATATATAGAAAAAGATCAGAAGACAGATAACATTAAAAATATGTTCTTGCATGTAGAATATTTTATTTCAAAAAGCATACTAAATGGATGTTATCCAATGTATGATTTTTATGTGATTAATAACACAGCATTACTAAATATTTTAATATTCTTAGGAGTCTCATAAGTGCCATTTTAAAATCGAGAGATAACTGACATATAACATTATATTAGCTTCAGGTGTACAACATGCTGATTCAGTATTTGTATATATTGTAAAATGATGAGCACACTAAGTCTAGTTAACATCCATCACCATTCATAGTTACAAAATTTTCATTGTATGACTTTTTTAAAAGACTACGAACACTAGTTAACATCAGTAAAAATTTACTTCTTTTATAAACTTCCAAATGCAGGAAATGTCAAGGTTTATCTATAATTATTTTAATGATGAACTGTTGAAATTTGTCCAATAAAATGCTCTGATTTGGATTTTATGTCCCTACATTTTTACTAAAATACAATTACATGAACAAAAATGAAAAAGAAAATCTTGTAAAAACCTGATTTTGTCTTCTATTTTTCTTTTTGCTGTTATACATTAGGTAGTTTCAACACAATGGGGAAAAATATCTAGTGTTCAGAACTGCCAATAAAAAGATAAAACCTTTTTCAAAAGAAAAGTCCTGTTTCCCATCGAACTGAACCGTCAGCACTTACATGGCATGCTACTTAATGTTTCTTGGCATAATATTTTTCATGGATAGAAGCCAGGTAGATATTTTCAAATGGGTTAGACAGTTGGGCTTCACTTATGCCTGCACATATCTAATAGCTTTATTCAGGAAGAACAGATGTCTTTTGAAGACCTACAGTTTTCCATATCAAATGGTGGAAAAGGAGTTTACAAATAAGGAGTTCGGGCAAATTCTGATAATGTCTGATATCACTGTGTTTGATTGTGCTTTACTATGTATGGCACATTAAGATTTCACCTTTCTGGTAGTGGACAAACTCTTGTAAAGAGCTTTCCTAGCTAACTGCTTTGCAGGCAGTTGGCTTGGTCCATGGTAAAGAAGTCCTTTTTAGGCCCCTCCTCATTTGCCATTAGCTCACAGAGGCAGAGGCATTGCTAGTTCTAGAGAGTGTCTACCATCACAGAGGCAACAGCCACAAATTCAGGTACAATCACTTTTAAAAGTGATTTGGCATTACAGTCTTAGGTTTATAAACAAACGGTCTAACAAAACACATGTACAAAATGTCATCTACTTAACAAGAGAATTGACAAATTGCAGTATATTTCTATAAAATATTATACAGTAATGTAAAAGAAACACACTATTGGTATATGCATCAATGTGGATAAACCTCACAAGTATCAAGTTGGGTGAGAGAAGTCAAACACAAAAGAGCACATCTGTATCATTACATTTAAATACAGGTCAGAAACTGATCGAATTAGTCTCTAATTACTTTTTTTTAAATTTTAAAAACACTCCTTTTTCATTGTACTAAAATGTTAAGACAACTATTTTGTATGTATGTATAAAACAAAACTGGTCATGTGATCTAAAAGTGTGTTAGGATTTGAGGAATTAACTTATCCTGCACCTGTGTTGCCATTAGAACTGCTACACTGTTATCTTTGTAATTTTCCTTTTTTTAAAGTATTATGTAAATAAATATGAAAATATTAACTCTACAATTTTGTGAAGTTAGTGAATAAAAAACATTGTTAAATCTTTTTTAACACTTTAAAACATATATCAAATAAAAAAATATTAAGGAGTGTATGACTGTCTTAGGAATCAAAATGAGTGGTCTTTTATAATTGTTCTCCAAGCACAAAGATCATTCAATTATTTTTCTACAAATTTAAAATGTGTATATTGAAACTTTTGGAAATTTTATTTTGATTTTTTAAAGGATAACATCCACCCTTAATTTCAAATGACAGCAATCATAAGCACATAGTTAAAGTAAAACAGATCTGTACACAAAACGATAATGAAAAAATAGGTTATCTATACTCATAAGCAGTACCTTAAATCTTGACTGTAATTCATTGCTATTGATCTTTCTAAAAGCTTTTCTTAAAAATATCTCTCCAAATTATTTAGAATCTCTTAAAATTTGCCTTATATTATTTCGCCAGATAACTGTGCTTTTTTCATTGCTGAAAGGAGATGGGAGGCAGCAGATAATGTAATTTACATTGTTTCATAATAAATCTTCTAAGAAAGCTATCAGGGTATGGAATGTGATTGGTTACTTCTGAAATCTTTCACATTTGCAATACTATCATAGCATAAGAAAGCATATTATATTTTAGAGAAACTGCCTAACACTACTGAGCTTACATAGCACTAATTTTGCAAAATTATTTTTCATTCTTGCTATAACAAATTATTGAGAGGTTACAATTTGTAAGGCACTGTGCTAAAGAATGAAAGTACAAAGCTGAGACGTACTTCCTGATGTTGAAGAATTCTCACTCTAACGACAGGTATAGATGTACTAATAAGTTATCATAACGTAGTCTTGTAAATTTAATCTTACAGGATGTTAATGAAAGTGATAGCACAGGATATAATATGGAATTGGAAAGTCTTTCTGGGAAAGAGAGTACACAAGCAGAGATTTAAAAGGTAAACAGGAGTTAGCTAGGTAAATCAGCTGGAAAATAGTAAATCATTCCTGGCATGTGTCACAGAGTAAGAAAACATGCAGTGGCAACAAATTGATAGGATGCTCTATAAAATATATTATTTGAATAATTTTTGGAGTTTAAAGAAAATTAGGAAGTGACAAGAGATTATGCTAGAAAAATATGTAAAGAGCAGATCATGGGAGACTTTATACTTCATACTTGCCATTTTGACTTTCATCTTGTAGCTATTTCAGAGGCATTGGGCATTTAACCAAGCAAAAGACACAGTCAGATTTAAAACTTAAATAGGCTACTTTGCTGAATAAAGGACTGATTTCAGGTGAGTATTCCAGAATTGACAGTTCTTCGAAAGCAGATTAATTTGTTAATGAGATATATTATGGAGACCTGGTCTAGGGAAGTAATTTGGGGAAAAGGTGTGCAAAGAATGCAACTAAGAAGTGATTATAACCAATAAATGCTGGAGAGAGTGTGGAGAAAAGGGAATCTTCCTACACTTTTGGTGGGAATGTAAATTGGTACAACGATTATGGAGAACACTACAGAGGTTCCTTAAAAAACTAAATATAGAACTACCATATGATCCAGCAATCACACTCCTGGGCATATATCCAGAGAAAACCATAACTGAAAAGACACATGCACCCTGATGTTCATTGCAGCACTATTTACAATAGCCAAGACATGGAGGCAACCTAAATGTCCATCAACAGAGAAATGGATAAAGATGTGGTACATATATACAATGGAATTTTACGCAGACATAAAAAAGAATGAAATAATGCCATTTGCAGCAACATGGACAGACTTAGAGATTACCATACTAAATGAAGTAAATCAGACAAAGACAAATACTATATGATATTACTTATATGTGGAATTAATTAAAAATGATATAAATGAACTTACTTACAAAACAGAAACCGACTCACAGATCTCAAAATCAAACTTATGGTTACCAAAGGGGAAACGTGGGGGGAAATGATAAATTAGGAGACTGGAATTAACATATACACACTACTATACAGAAAATAGATAACTAATAACGACCTACTGTATAGCACAGGGAACTCTACTCAATATTCTGTAATAACCTATATGGGAAAAGAATCTGAAAAAGAATGGAAATATACATATGTATAATTGATTCACTTTGCTGTACACCTGAAACTAACACAACATTGTAAGTCAACTATACTCCAATAAAATTTTTTTAATAAAGTGTTTACAAAATGAACTTGTGGCGTTTTTGCTTACTTAATTGTGAGAAGGTATTATCAAGTTTTCTAACTTGATAACTAAATGGTTTTGCAATGTTTTATTTCAGTAAAGAACTTTAAGATGGATTAAATTGTAGAGATAGGATATAATCACTAATTCATTTGACAAGATCTAAAGTAATCCAAGTTCTCCTAAAGACACTTTAGATTCTCTCTGAAACTCTTCCATTACATATTCTTGAAATCTTCTGCAGGGAGGAGGTGGTCATGATTCAACAATGTGAATGAAATAACTGCAATCAGGCACATCAATAAATTTGTTTCTATTAAACATGGCAAAAATAAGTACCTATGTTATTATGTAGCCATAAACCAAATGATATTCATTTGTTCACTTATTAATAACAATTAATCATCTAATCTAGGCAAGGCATTAATTGTAAGTATTGTGTGGAAAACTGTTCTCACCTATGCTAAAATTTTTAAAAATCTATAAGAATATAAAATCTCTAAGATTATAAAAAGTAAATCGACCAATTAGGCATATAAGATTAGTTTCATAAAGATGATGCCAAAAACGTTGACAAATTTTCACCTTTTCCACATTTTGTAACTGTGCTATGTAAACAGTCAACTTTTTGAAGAATTTGAGACATATATTTAATTATATGGCTTTGGTAGAATTTGTACCACATTCCATTTAGTTATTTTATCAGTTTTATTAAAATTGATGATAGATTAAAGAATTTATCATAAACAAAAACTCTCAATATGTTGTTCATATTTTAAAGCTCTATTACAAATTGTATATAAATTTTAACTTATTCAATATCCCCAGCTTATTGATACTTTCTTGATTATAAAACAGCTTTCTTTAGGAATTCTTTTAAACTTACATTTAATTTTTCTACAATATTTTTGGTTAGGTAATATGACATGAAACTTGTTTTCCCAATTTTTCTTTGTTCTTATATTTAATGTGCTTTTTTTTTTATATGTGACCTGTAGACATTTCTCCCCTAAATTCAATGTGAGAATCATAATCTTTTAATTATAGTGTTTAGTTGGTTTACATTTCATATAACTACTAATAATATTTGATATGTTAGCTAAAATTTTAATTTTTTACTTTGGGTGACACCTAGAGTGGAGAAAGATTACGGAAAACCAACCAAGGATTAAAAGGAGTAAATGATAGCTCTTTGTTAGTCTACTTCTGTTTCTTACTTTGAGTCTTCCCTGAAGCAGAGCCTGAGACAAAGTTTTGAATGCAAGTATTACTTTTGTTTAAGAACGTGATTCCAAAAAACATCAGTAGGGGAGTGGCATTGTAAGGCTGTGAAGGAAAAGATATGGAATATGATTTTACCAAAACCTTAATAACTCTGTTCGTCTCAGAATTTCTGGCTTGAACTGGTTTGATTTCTCTCTCTCTTTTAATTTTTCTCCTGAATGCATTCTTTCATTTTCATGCTCTGGATCCACATAACACACATTCTATGTATGGAAACTGAGCCAGCAGCTTAGTTGCTTCCTCCACAATATTTTCTTGGCATGCTTAAATAAGGAACCCTTAAATAAGGAGCTTCCATCCCTGCCCCATTGTGGACCACATCTATTATCATTAGTGTCAACAACCTTAAATGAGGCTCTCTCTTTCATCATCAATAAACTAGTCTAAGGTCTTGTACTTACAGCAGTCCAACCAACCACTTTCAAAGAAGTATCCCATTTGTAGGTGGGGAAGGGTGTGGGAAAGTCTCTTCTCAAAATAGGTTTGTCACAGATTGTCCTTAACTCCAAGGAACAAACTGTCATAGTATTGAGAAGCATCTGCTCATAGAAGTTTGTAGCCTCTTAGGCATTTATGGTCCTATTATTTCATTTTTTCAGGTAGTACCTGAAATTAGCAATGTACCTTCCTGACAACTGAGTACATATCCATGTCTATACAGACCAGACTTCTGCTAGCATTTCTTACTGAAATATTCAAGTTCTTTTATGGAGTATTCTTAGGATTCAGTGGTCACTTGATCTTGTTCTCCAACTATAAGACTTCCTATAATCGTAGGTCTTACTTACTTTAATTTGTGAGTGAATAGGAAATATCTCCAGGTAGCATAAAAGAAAAAGTAGGCATTCCAACAATAAGAAAAAACAAGTTTGACAGTATTTCTCCTTCTCTTTTAAAGGTGTCATTATCACCACTGCTGCTAGCAACTGCCAGGGTAGAATTTTAGCCTATTAACCTAATCCGTGGGATTGGATAGTCAAATCAGACTCATCAGTACCAAGTTTTACTAAATATTATGAAAGATAAAATCTACTATAAAGCTTAGATTTTCCTCAGGTCCTTCTCACACAAACTCTGCCCCCTCCAGGCCAGAAAAGATGAGTTCTCTAACTGGGTTTCAAGGGATCATCTCATACAGCAGCAGTAGTTAAATTTTGAAAGATGTTCATTTTATACTCCAGAAACTTGTATAGCTCTGACATTCTCCAGGGAACCGTGTCATACAGACCCTGAGATCTATTAGATAATCCTTGGCCAGGGACATTCTCTAGGGCATTTTAGAGATAAACTACCTTCCTCATAGCAATTATCAGCAGTCTTTTTACCTAGGTCATCTTTTTTTACTTTTCCTGGGATATCCTACAGAAAAGAAGAGTGAGTGGACCTTGCAGGTCAGATTTTTTAACTCCTTTCTTCCATTGTTTTTTCTTTCTGGCCATTTCTCCCTATCATTCCACTTAACAAGTTTCCTCAAGGGTCTAAAACTATTTTCTCCAAATTTCATTGGTGACATTTGTCCTTTATAATTTCCCTTCTTTTTTCTTGCTAAATGTGCCACAGTCAGTGGTTTGTTGGTCCAGACAATATCATTATCACAGCAGTATGAGCTAATAAATTAGAGATCTTACCCAGTACCAAGCCTTCCTAATAATTTCAAAGATACAAGTGATCAAAAGGTATGGGTAAAGCAGGAAGAGGCCTGGGACATTCCACATGTTTCCTAGGCCTCTGCTTCCTGCATTGGACACTACTGGATACATACATGCTTAATAGGCTGTATTAAAAGATCAGGACTCTGTTAACTCAGTAGGTTATTATCTCACAAAGCTGGGAGCACTTAAGTTATGAACTATCTTCATTTTATACATCAGAGACATAGCTTAGGTGAAATTCTCCTGGAAGTCATGCTTCATACTCCATGGGTTCTAGGTATGTTTGCCACAGGAAATTCTAAGCTAAGTGTTCTGGACTATACATTTGTATCCTCCCAAAATTTGTATGTTGAGAACCTACCCCTTAGGGTATTAGGAGGTAGGGGATCTGGGAGATAATTTTTTTTTTTGTAGGTCTTCCAAGTGTCCGGGTTTATTGAGGGCTTGAGGGTCTACAGGGGAGCCCCAGGTGCCTGTGGGGAGGGCCTGCCATCACCCTAGAGGGGCAGCAGCCCGGCGAGCAGCCAGGGATGGGGTCTCCAAAACCTGGGTTTACTTGAAATTGTGGCTCTCTGCCCCACTGTGCCTGAAGCCTTTGGGGCTGAACATGGCCGCATAACAGGGGTGGGTGCAATAGGACTTGCCTTCATGCTAGGCGTGAACCCTCGAGGTCAGTGTCTTTCCAAGTTTCTCACATTTCAGGCAAGGGCGATGCCAGTCCTTCCCCAGGGAGGTCAGCCGCTCAGCAAAGTACACCTCCTTGTTGCACTTGGGGCACTTGGGCATGGTGGTGCCGGGTCCGGGGCGGGTGGCTGAGTGGGAGCAGAGCGGAACGCTGGACTCTATGTCAGAGCATTATGAAATAAGGCACTGAATATATTGACCACAGGGTCTCTGAAAACATGCAAGATGCTGAATCATGTTTAATAGGGATGAAGATAGCAAGCCAGGTCCAATGTCCTTAATGAATGTGGAGAGATGAGTGGGAGTAGATAAAATAGGAACTGTTTAAGATTATTAAAAAGAGTTATACATTGCTAAAAAATAAATATTCATGATTTGGAAGAGACAAAAAATACACCCCTTTCTTTCCAACTGAGAATCAATTTTCAATTAAGGTAAGTGACAGAAAATTCAGTAAAATAAAATTGTACTGGGAATGTTTTTTAGGAAACTCCTGAGAAGTATCTTTCTAATTTCTTTTTCTAAAGTTTTGCATACAATTTATTTAGTACAAAGTTTATTTATTTATGTGGATCTACCTGGGATCTAATATCTTGTTATGTAGATGTGTCTGCTAATTTTGCGGGTCTGAGAGTATTTCCAGGAAATTCAGCTGCGTATATGGTGACAGGTTCGGTAAATCACAAATGTGAATTTATAGCATTATTCTATTGCCTGAGTTTTCTGTTTCCATGTTGTCATACCTGGCCCATTAGCTAAGGAGTGTGATTAATAAGGTGATTCCAAAGGACCATTTAAGGGTTTGAATGACCTTGTAGCTATTTTATGTAAAAACTGCTTAGAATCATCAGGGATGATTAAATTATACCCATAAACTCCCAACATGGATGATTTGTATTTTCACTAGGAGTCATTAACAAACTATATTTCTACTGGAAAAGACAATAAATATATGAACTGTCAGAGTGTGAAGAGCATGATCAAAATAAAATTAGTTTCCCAGCACTATTATTTTTAGTAATCCTGAAAGAACTAATCTAGTATTTGGTTGATGTTTTGTCAGTAACTTAAAAATATTTTTCAGGAAATATGTGGACCAAGTTATTTCAAAAGCCTATATATAAGACTGGACACTATAAAACTCTTAGAGGAAACATAGGAAGAACACTTTTTGATGTAAATCATAGCAAGATCTTTTCTTGACCCACCTCCTACAGTAATGGAAATAAAAACAAAAATAAACAAATGGGACCTAATGAAACTTCAAAGCTTTTGCACAGTAAAGTAAACCATACACAAGAAGAAAAGACAACCTTCAGAATGGGAGAAAATATTTGCAAACGAAGCAACTGACAAAGAATTAATCTCTAAAGTATACAAAGAGCACATGAAGCTCAATATCAAAACAACAAGCAACACAATCAAAAAATGGGCAGACGACCTAAATAGACATTTCTTCAAAGAAGACATACAGATGGCCAACAAACACATGAAAAAATGCTCAACATCACTAATTATTAGAGAAATGCAAATCAAAACTACAATGAGGTATCACCTCACACCAGTTAGAATGGGCATCATCAAAAAATCTACAAACAATAAATGCTGGAGAGGGTGTGGAGAAAAGAGAACCCTCTTGCACTTTTGGTGGGAATGTAAATTGATACAGCCACTATGGAGAACAGTATGGAGTTTCCTTAAAAAACTAAAAATAGAATTACCATATGACCCAGCAAGCCCACTACTGGGCACATACCCAGAGAAAACCATAATTCAAAAAGACACATGCACCCCAATGTTTATTGCAGCACTATTTACAATAGCCAGGTCATGGAAGTAACCTAATTGTCCATCAACAGATGAATGAATAAAGAAGATGTGGTACATATATACAATGGAATATTACTCAGCCATATAAAGCAATGAAATTGAGTCATTTGTAGAGATGTGGATGGACCTAGGTACTGTCTTACAGAGTGAAGTAAGTCAGAAAGAGAAAAACAAATATCATATATTAATGCATATATGTGGAATCTGGAAAAAAGGTACAGATGAACCTGTTTGCAAGGCACAAATAGAAACACAGATATAGAGAACAAATATATGGACACCAAGGGGGGAAAAGGGGAATGGGATGAATTGGGAGATTGGAATTGACATATATACACTAATATGTATAAAATAGATAACAAATATAAACAGTTGTATTCACAGGGAACTCTACTTCACTTCTCTGTACTGTAGAAACTAACACAACATTGTAAAACGACTATACCCCAATAAAAAAAATCAAAGCCAAAATAAATAAATAAATAAAAGCCTATATATATTTGACAACATTTAAAGTTATGATTCATTCAAATCACTTTATATATTTATGGGAACTAAATCAGAATTATATCTTAAAGTACCAAGTTGAAACACACAACTTTTTAATTTTATTTACCATCTTTATTGGAGTTTAACTGCTTTACAATGGTGTGTTAGTTTCTGCTGTATAACATAGTGGATAAGCTATAGATATACATACATCCCCATATCCCCACCCTCTTGCGTCTCCCTCCCACCCTCCCTATCCCACCCGTCTGGGTGGTCACAAAGCAGCAAGCTGATTTCACTGTGTTATGTGGCTGCTTCCCACTAGCTAGTTATTTTATATTCGGTAGTGTATATAGGTCCAGGCCACTCTCTCACTTCGTCCCAGTTTACCCTTCCTCCTCCCCGTGTCCTCAAGCCCATTTTCTAAGTCTATATCTTTATTCATGTCCTGCCCTTAGGTTCTTTAGAACTTTTTTTTTTTTTTTACATTCCATATATTTGTGTTAGCATATGGTATTTGTTTTACTCTTTCTGACTTACTTCACTCTGTATGACATCCATCCACCTCACTACAAATAATTTAATTTCATTTCTTTTTATGGCAAATAACATTCCATTGTATGTATGTGCCACATCTTCTTTATCCATTCAACTGTCAATGGACACGTAGGTTGCTTCCATGTCCAGGCTACTGTAAATAGTGCTGCAAAGAACATTGTGGTACATGAATCTTTTTGAATTATGGTTTTCTCAGGGTATATGCCCAGTGGTGGGATTGCTGGGTTGTATGGTAGTTCTATTTTTAGTTTCTTGAGGAACCTCCAAACTGTTTTTCATAGTGGCTGTATCAATTTACATTCCCACCAACAGTTGAATTAGGGTTCTAGTTTCTCCACATCCTCACCTTTTTTTTTTTTTTTTTGTGGTATGCGGGCCTCTCACTGTTGTGCCCTCTCCCATTGCACAGCACAGGCTCCAGATGCGCAGGCTCAGCTGCCATGGCTCACGGGCCTAGCCGCTCTGCGGCATGTGGGATCTTCCCAGACCGGGGCACGAACCCGTGTTCCCTTTATCGGTAGGTGGACTCTCAACCACTGCGCCACCAGGGAAGCCCCTCCAGCATTTATTATTTGTAGATTATTTGATGATGGCCATTCTGACCGGTATAAGGTGACAACTCATTGTAGTTTCGATTTGCATTTCTTTAATAATTAGTGATGTTGAGCAACCTTTCATGTGTTTGTTGGCAATCTGTATATCTTCTTTGGAGAAATGTCTATTTAGGTCTTCTGCCCATTTTTGGATTGGGTTGTTTGGTTTTTTGATATTGAGCTATAGGAACTGCTTGTATATTTTGGAGATTAATCCTTTGTCAGTTGCTTCGTTTACAAATATTTTCTCCCAGTCTGAGGGCTGTCTTTTCATCTTGTTTATGGTTTACTTTGCTGTGCAAAAGCTTTTAAATTTCATTAGGTCCCATTTGTTTTTGTTTTATTTTCTTTTCTCTAGGAGGTGGGTCAAAAAGGACCTTTCTGTGATTTATGTCATGGAGTGTTCTCCCTATGTTTTCCTCTAAAGCATTATAGTGTCTGGCCTTACATTTAGGTCTTTAATCCATTTTGAGTTTGTGTATGGTGTTAGGGAATGTTCTAATTTCATTCTTTTACATGTAGCTGCCCAGTTTTCCCAGCACCACTTATTGAAGATGCCGTCTTTTCTCCACTGTATATTCTTCCTCCTTTATCAAAGATAAGGTGAGCATAGGTGTATGGGCCTATCTCTGCGCTTTCTATCCTATTCCATTGATCTATATTTCTGTTTTTGTGCCAGTAGCATACTGCCTTGATTACTGTAGCGCTGTAGTATACTCTGAAGTCAAGGAGCCTGATTTCTCCAGTTCCATTTTTCTTTCTCAAGTTTGCTTTGGCTATTCAGGGTCTTTTGTGTTTCCATATAAATTGTGAAATCTTTTGTTCTAGTTCTGTGAAAAATGCGATTGGTAGTTTGATAGGGATTGCATTGAATCTGTAGATTGCTTTGGGTATTAGAGTCATTTTCACAATGTTGATTCTTCCAATCCAAGAACATGGTATATCTCTCCATCTGTTTGTATCATCTTTAATTTCCTTCATCAGTGTCTTATAGTTTTCTGCATACAAATCTTTTGTCTCCCTAGGTAGGTTTATTCCTAGGTATTTTATTCTTTTTGTTGCAATGGTAAATGGGAGTGTTTCTTTAATTTCTCTTTCAGATGTTTCATCATTAGTGTATAGGAATGCCAGAGATTTCTGTGCCTTAACTTTGTGTCCTGCTACTTTACCCAATTCACTGATTAGGTGTACTAGTTTTCTGGTAGCATCTTTATGATTTTCTATGTATAGTATCATGTCATCTGCAAACAGTGACAGTTTTTCTTCATCTTTTCCAATTTGGATTCCTTTTATTTCTTTTTCTTCTCTGATGACTGTGGCTGAAATTTCCAAAACTATGTTGAATAACAGTGGTGAGAGTGGGCAACCTTGTCCTGTTCCTAATCTTAGTGGAAATGGTTTCACTTTTTCACCATTGAGAACGATGTTGGCTGTAGGTTTGTTATATATGGCCTTATTATGTTGAGGTAAGTTCTGTCTTTGCCTACTTTCTGGAGACTTTTTATCATAAATGGCGTTGAATTTTGTCAAAAGCTTTTTCTGCATCTTGAGATGATCATATGGTTTTTCTCCTGCAATTTGTTAATATGTTTTACCACATTGATTGATTTGAATATATTGAAGAATCCTTGCATTCCTGGGATAAACCCCACTTGATTATAATGTATGATCCTTTTAATGTGCTGTTGGATTCTGTTTGCTAGTGTTTTGTTGAGGATTTTTGCATCTATGTTCATCAGTGATATTGGCCTGTAGTTTTCTTTTTCTCTGGCATCTTAGTCTGGTTTTGGTATCAGGGTGACGGTGGCCTCATAGAATGAGTTTGGGAATTTCCTGCCTCTGCTAACTCTTTTGGAAGAGTTTGAGAAGGATAGGTGTTAGCACTTCCCTAAATGTTTGACAGAATTTGCCTGTGAAGCCATCTGGTCCTGGGCTTTTTGCTTGTTGGAAGATTGTTAGTCACAGTTTCAATTTCAGTGCTTGTGATTGGTCTGTTTATATTTTCTATTTCTTCCTGGTTCAGTCTCAGAAGGTTGTGCTTTTCTAAGAATTTGTCCATTTCTTCCAGGTTGTCTATTTTATTGGCATATAGTTGCTTGTAGTAATCTCTCATGATCCTTTGTATTTCTACAGTGTCAGTTGTTACTTCTCCTTATTCATTTCTAATTGTATTGATCTGTGTCTTCTTCCTTTTTTTCTTGATGAGTCTGGCTAATGGTTTATCAATTTTGTTTATTTTATCAAAGAACCAGCTTTTAGTTTTATTGATCTTTGCTATCATTTCCTTCATTTCTTGTTCATTTATTTCTGATCTGCTCTTTATGAGTTCTTTCTTTCTGTTAAGTTTGAGGTTTTCTTTTTCTTTCTTTCTCTAACTGCTTTAGGTGTAAGGTTAGGTTGTTTATTTGAGATGTTTCTTGTTTCTTGAGGTAGGATTGTATTGTATAAACATCCCTCTTAGAACTGCTTTTGCTGCATCCCATAGGTTTTGGGCTGTTGTGTTTACATTGTCATATGTTTCTAGGTATTTTTTGATTTCCTCTTTGATTTCTTCAATGATCTCTTGGTTATTTAGTGGTGTTGTGTTTAGACTCCATGTATTCGTATTTTTTCAGATTTTTCCTGTAATTGACATCAAGTCTCAGCGCTGTGGTCAGAAAAGATACTTGATATAATTTCAATTTTCTTCAATTTACCAAGATTTGATTTGTGATGCAAGATATGATCTATCTGGGAGAATGTTCCATGAGCACTTGAGAAGAAAGGGTAATCTGCTGTTTTTATATGGAAGGTCCTATAATATCAATTAAGTCCATCTTGTTTAACATAGCATTTAAAGCTTGTGTTTCCTTATTTGTTTTCATTTTGGATGATCTGTCCATTGGTGAAAGTGGGGTGCTAAAGTCCCCTATTATGATTGTGTTACTGTTGATTTTCCCTTTTATGGCTGTTAGCATTTGCCTATGTATTGAGGTGCTCCTACGTTGGGTGCATAAATATATACAACTGTTATAACTTCTTCTTGGATTGATCCCTTGATCATTATGTAGTGTCCTTCTTTGTCTTTTGTAATAGTTTTTATTTTAAAGTCTATTTTGTCTGATATGAGAATTGCTACTCCAGCTTTCTTTTGATTTCCATTTGCATGGAATATCTTCTTCCATCCCCTCACTTTCAGTCTATATGTGTCCCTAGGGCTGAAGTGCGTCTCTTGTTGACAGCATATATATGGGTCTTGTTTTTGTATTCATCCAGCCAGTCTATGTCTTTTGATTGGAGCATTTAATCCATTTACATTTAAGGTAGTTATCGATATGTATGTTCCTGTTACCATTTTCTTAATTGTTTTGGGTTTGTTTTCATAGGTCTTTTCCTTCCCTTGTGTTTCCTGCCTAGAGAAGTTCCTTTAGAATTTGTTGTTAAACTGGTTTGGGGGTGCTGAATTCTCTTAACTTTGGCTTGTCTATAAATGTTTTAATTTCCCCCTCAAATCTGAATGTGATCCTTGCTAGGTAGAGTAATATTGGTTGTAGGTTTTTCCCTTTCATCACTTTAAATATGTCCTGACACTTCCTTCTGGCTTGCAGAGTTTCTGCTGAAAGATCAGCTGTTAACCTTACAAGGATTCCCTTGTATGTTAATTGTTGCTTTTCCCTTGCTGCTTTTAACATTTTTTCTGGTATTTAATTTTTGGTAGTTTCATTAACATGTGTCTTGGCGTGTTTCTCCTTGGATTTATCCTTTATGGGACTCTCTGAGTTTCCTGGACTTGACTATTTCCTTACCCATATAAGGGAAGTTTTCAACTATAATCTCTTCAAATTGTTTCTCATCCCCCTTTATTTTCTCTTCTTTTTCTGGGATCCCAATAATTCAAATGTTGATGTATTTATTATTATCCCAGAGGTCTCTGAACTTTTCCTTAATTCTTTTCATTCTTTTTTCTTTATTTCGCTCTCTGGTGGTTATTCCACTGTTTTATCTTCCACGTCCCTTATCTGTTCTTTTACCTCAGTTATTCTGCTACTGATTCCTTCTAGAGAATTTTTAATTTCATTTATATTGTTGTTCATCCTTGTTTGTTTGCTCTTTAGTTCTTGCAGGTCTTTGTTAAACATTTATTTTTTCCATTCTATTTCCAAGATTTTGGATCATCTTCACTATCATTACTCTGAATTCTTTTTCAGGTAGACTGCCTATTTCCTCTTCATTTGTTTGGTCTGGTGGGTTTTTACCTTGCTCCTTCATCTGCTGTGTATTTCTCTGTCTTCTCACTCTGCTTAACTTACTGCATTTGGGTGTCCGTTTTACAGGCTGCAGGTTTGTGTTTTCTGTTGTTTTTGGTGTATGCTCCCGGTCGGTAAGGTTGGTTCAGTGGTCTGTGTAGGTTTCCTGGTGGAGGGGACTTGTGCTTATGTTTTGGTGGTTGAGGCTGCATCTTGTCTTTCTGGTGTACAGGATCACGTCTGGTGGTGTGTTTTGGGGTGTCTGTGGACTTATCATGATTTTAGGCAGCCTCTCTGCTAATGGGTAGATTTGTGTTCCTATCTTGCTAATTGTTTGGCATAGGGTGTCCAGCACTGTATCTTGCTGGTAATTGAGTGGAGCTGGATCTTATCGTTGAGATGGAGATCTCTTGGAGATCTTTTCCCGTTTGTTATTATGTGGGGCTGAGAGGTCTCTGGTCGTCCAATGTCCTGAACTCAGCTCTCCCACCTCAGAGGCTCAGGCCTGACACCCGGCCAGAGCAACAAGACCCTGTCAACCACATGGCTGTGCTCATTTGTTGCTGCATGCTGCTTAATTACCAGAGAGTTTCTGTTGAGGATTTTTAGCCCTCTTTGAGTCCAGACCTGTCTGAAGCAAGGTCCTGTAGTAACACCCCACCATGTGTGGCAGATGGCAGGCAGGACATGGTGGCCACACAATGAATTTTAAATCAGGATTTATGCTAAAAGAATATATGACATTTGAAGAATGATGTTTATTTTAAAATGATGTTTAGAACTTTTACAAAAAGGAACAGAGGAAAATTAGATTATTGTTTTGTGCACAAAACAAATTATATTTTTGTTATTTTATTTGAAATATCCTTCAGTACTATACAATAAAATGCATGATATAAATCTTAAATTTACTGAGCATTATTTTTATATATGATGGTTTTATGTAACCATCACCTGTCAAGATAAAAAATATTTTCAGCACCTCAGAAAGCTGTCACATGCCACTTCTCAGGACTTTCCTCCCCTGCCCAAAGATACCACTGTTTTGATATCTGTCATGTATCATGAAAGGCATTAAGTATTAAATGTTTCTGAACTATGGCTCCTTAGATTAAAATTGATATTAAAAATCTGGGAAAAATTTAAAAGAACATATATAAAGTACAACATTGGCAAATGAAAAATTCCAAGACAACTGAAATTCAGAAAATGAAGTTTCTAGTCTTCCTTGTTGAGATAGAAGTGAGATTATGAAGGGCATCCACCTTTATTCACTGTTTAAATTCTAGAAGATAATTTTGATCTTTCCCTATTGATGAAGTAAAAGA
>NW_006799724.1:1737521-1794399 GCF_000442215.2 Lipotes vexillifer
CAGCAGGATAACAGCTTGATGTATGTCTAGTGTGACAGCATTGAGTTATTTAAATGAAGATTTCAAAATTTTACCTGATCTAGGGTATCCCTAGGTAAGTTTTTTCACGAAAATTCTTATGGAAGCAGCTTATGAAATATAAATGTTGAGTATACATAAACCTGTTAATTAAACAATATAATGTATGCATTTGAAGTTACCCTTATTACATAATATTTTAAAGAGTATTAATCTTAGTATCAAGCAGTGTCTTAGCCCCAAACCTACTGTAACACCTTGGCCAAGTAATTTAATATCACTAAACCTGAGCCTCCTTATCCAGATAAGGGAGAAAATAAAAATTACCTTACAGATTAATTGTGTAAATTCAATGAGACCATTCAATAATGCACTTAGCATTTTACCAGAAACTCCATTGCCACTTAGTAATTGCTAACTATCATGAATTCAAGTCTTAGCTTGCTTTTAACTCTATTAATTAAAATATTATCTCTAATGTAGCAGGTGTGTAATAAACATTTAATTTTAAAGTACATTTAGGAAGGAATTTTACCAGAATTGCATAGTAAGACCTTGAAAAGCCACTCCTCAATAAAAACAATGAACACTCTGCCAAAAATGTCAAAATCAACTTTTTCAGAACGCTGAAAATGAATTACACACTTAAAAAAATCTGAATAGTACTTATGTAAGAAAAATAGCCAACTCTCAGTAAGAAAAACAAGTTTTTAAAATTTATTTACACTATTCTTATTCCCCTTCTCCCTAACTTGATGCATGTGTGGAAACAGTCTTTGCAGACACTGGAGGAGGAAAAACAGATTTGGAGGTCCACAAAAGCCCCATTCCCAAGGAATTGTAAACATCTGATGTCCTTGCTCACTAGAAAGCTCCATTCCCATGGTTTTCATTAGCTGACCTGATTCAGAGCCGCTCTGAACATAACAGACTATCCTCTTGTTATCTGTCAAAATTCATCAAAATAGGGCTTCCCTGGTGGCGTAGTGGTTGAGAGCCCACCTGCCGATGCAGGGGACATGGGATCATGCCCCGATCCAGGAAGATCCCACATGCCATGAAGCGGCTAGGCCCGTGAGCCATGGCCGCTGAGACTGTGCGTCCGGAGCCTGTGCTCCGCGACGGGAGAGGCCACAGCAGTGAGGGGCCCACGTACTGCAAAATAAATAAATAAAAATTCATCAAAATAAAAATCTTCTGCACAGCAAAGGAAACCAACAAAACAAAAGGCAACCTACTGAATGGGAGAAAATATTTGCAAATCATATATCTCATGAAGGGCTAATATCCAAAATATACAAAGAACTCATACAACTCAACATCAAAAACACAAACAACCTGATTAAAAAAATGTGCAGTGGACATGAATAAACATTTTTCCAAAGAAGACATACAAAAGAAGACATACAGATGGACAACACACATATGAAAAGATGTCCAACATCACTAACCATCAGGGAAATGCAAATCAAAACCACATTTGATATCACCTCACACCTGTTAAAATGGTTATTATCAAAAACACAACAAATAATAAGTGTTGGTGGGGATGTGAGAAAAGGAAACCCTTGTGCCGTGTTGGTAGGAATGTAAATTGATGTAGCCACTATGAAAAACAGTATGGAGATTTCTCAAAAAATTAAAAATAGAAATACCATATAATCCAGCAATCCCATTTCTGGGTGCTTTTCCAAAGAAAACAAAAGCACTGATTTGAAAAGATATATGCACCCCCATGTTCATTGCACCCATAATAGCCAAGTTGTGGAAGCAACCTAAGTGTCCATGGTTAGATGAATGGATAAAGAAGATGTGGGGTATGTATATGTATGTGTACACACACACACACACAATGGAATATTACTCAGCTATAGAGAAGAATGAAATCTTGCCATTTGTGATAACATGGATTGACCTAGAGTGTTTTATGCAAAGTGAAATAAGTCAAACAGAGAAAGACAAATGCCATCTGATTTTACATATATGTGAAATCTAAAAAACAAAACAAATGAACAACAATAACAAAACAGAAATAGATTCACACATACAGAGAACAAATGGGTGGTTGCAGAGGGGAGGGTGTAGGGGAATGAGTGAAATAGGTGACGAAAATTAAGAGGTACAAACACCAGTTGCAAATGGATGAGTGACAGGGATGAAATAAAATAAAGTGAGGCCAGCAAAAAAAAAATAACAAGATGACCAAAAGACAAGCTGACCAAAAATAATAATAATAAATTAAAGAATGAAGAATGAAAAGTCCATAGGGAATTCTGGAAATTTCTGGCATATTGCTCAGAATCTAGAAGGCAAAAAGATACACCAGGAGATTGATTGGTCCAGGATGGTGGAGTAGAAGGATGTGCACTCACTCCCTCTTGCGAGAGCACTGGAATAACAACTAACTGCTGAACAATCATCAACAGGAAGACACTGGAACTCACCAGAAAAGATATCCCACAGCCAAAGACAAAGGAGAAGCCACAATGAGATGGTAGAAGGGGCACAATCACAATAAAGTCAAATCCCATAACTGCTGGATGGGTGACTCACAAACTGGAAAACACTTATATCACAGAAGTCCACCCACTGGAGTGAAGGTTCTGAGCCCCACCTCAGGCTTCCCAACCTGGTGGTCTGGCAACAAGAAGAGGAATTCCTAGAGAATCAGACTTTGAAGGCTAGCGGGATTTGAATGCGGGACTTCAACAGGACTGGGGGAAACAGAGACTCCACTCTTGGAGGGCACACACAAAGTAGTGTGCACATCGGGACCCAGGGGAAGAAGCAGTGACACCATAGGAAACTGAACCAGACCTACCTGCTAGTGTTACAGGGTCTCCTGTAGTGGTGGGGGGGTGGCTGCAGTTCACCCTGAGGACAAGGACATTGGCAGCAGAAGTTCTGGGAAGTACTCCTTGGCATAGCCCATCCAGAGTCCACCATTAGCCCCACCAAAGGGCCAGGCAGGCTCCAGTGTTGGTCATCTCAGGCCAAACAACAAACAGGTAAGGAACCCAGCCCCATGATCAGCAGAGAAGTGGATTAAAATTTTACTGAGCTCTGCTCGCCAGAGCAACACCCAGCTCTACCCACCACAAGTCCCTCCCATCAGGAAACTTGCAAAAGCCCCTTGGATAGACTCATCCACTGGAGGGCAGACAACAGAAGCAAGAACTACAATCCTGCAGCCTGTGGAACAAAAACCACATTCATAGAAAGATGGACAAGATGAAAAGGCAGAGGGCTATGTACCAGATGAAGGAACAAGATAAAACCCCAGAAAAATAACTAAATGAAGTGGAGATAGGCAAGCTTCCAGATAAAGAATTGAGAATAATGATAGTGAGGATGATCCAGGACCTCGGAAAAAGAATGGAGGCAAAGATTGAGAGGATGCAAGAAATGTTTAACAAAGACCTAGAAGAATTAAAGAACAAACAAACAGAGATGAAGAATAAAATAACTGAAATGAAAACACACTAGAAGAAATCAATAGAAGAATAACTAAGGCAGAAGAACGGATAAGTGACCTGGAAGACAGAATGGTGGAATTCACTGCTGTGGAACAGAATAAAGAAAAAAGAATGAAAAGAAATTAAGACAGCCTAAGAAACCTCTGGGGTAACATTAAATGCAACAACATTCACATTATATGGGTCCTAGAAGGAGAGGAGAGAGAGAAAGGACCCAAGAAAATATTTGAAGAGATTATAGTTGAAAACTTCCCTAACATGGAAAAGGAAATAGCCACCCAAGTCCAGGAAGCAGAGTCCCATAGAGCATAAACCCAAGGAGAAACACATCGAGGCACATAGTAATCAAACTGGCAAATATTAAAGACAAAAATTATTGAAAGCAACAAGGGAAAAATGACAAACAACATACAAGGGAACTCCCATAAGGTTAACAGCTGATTTCTCAGCAGAAACTCTACAAGTCAGAAGGGAGTGGCATGGTATATTTAAAGTGATGAAAGGGAACAACCTACAACCAAGATTACTCTACCTGGCAAGGTTCTCATTCAGATTTGTCAGAGAACTCAAAAGCTTTAGAGACAAGCAAAAGCTAAGAGAATTCAGCACCACCAAACCAGCTCTAAAACAAATGCTAAAGGAACTTCTCTAAGTGGGAAACACAAGAGAAGAAAAGGACCTACAAATACAAAACCATAACAATTAAGAAAATGGTAATAGGAACATGCATATTGATATTTACCTTAAACGTGAATGGATTAAATGCTCCAAACAAAAGACACAGGCTCACTGAATGGATACAAAAACAAGACCCACATATACGTTGTCTACAAGAGACCCACTTCAGACCTAGGGACACATACAGACTGAAAGTGAGGGGATGAAAAAAGATATTCCATGAAAATGGAAACAAAAAGAAAGCTGGAGTAGGAATACTCATATCAGATGAAATAGACTTTAAATAAAAAATGTTACAAGAGACAAGGAAGGACACTACATAATGATCAAGGGATCAATCCAAGAGGAAGATATAACAATTATAAATATATATGCACCCAACATAGGAGCACCTCAATAGATAAGGCAACTGCTAATAGCTATAAAGGAGGAAATCAACAGTAACACAATAATAGTGGGGGACTTTAACACCTCACTAACACCAATGGACAGATCATCCAAACAGAAAATTAATAAGGAAACACAAGCTTTAAATGACACAACAGATCAGATAGATTTAATTGATATTTATAGGATATTCCATCCAAAAACAGCAAATTACACTTTCTTCTCTAGTGCACACAGAACATTCTCCAGGACACATCACATCTTGGGTCACAAATCAAGCCTCAGTAAATTTAAGAAAGTTGAAGTCAGGGCTTCCCTGGTGGCGCAGTGCTTGAGGGTCCGCCTGCCGATGCGGGGGGCGCGGGTTCGTGCCCCGTTTCGGGAGGATCCCGCGTGCCGCGGAGCGGCTGGGCCCGTGAGCCATGGCCGCTGGGCCTGCGCGTCCGGAGCCTGTGCTCCGCAGATGGGAGGGGCCGCGGCAGTGGGAGGTCCGCATAACGCAAGAAAAAAAAAAAAAAAAAAGAAAGTTGAAGTCATATCAAACATCTTTTCTGACCACAATGCCATGAGATTAGAAATCAATTACAGGGTAAAAAACACAAACACATGGAGGCTAAACAATACGTTACTAAATAACCAACAGATCACTGAAGAAATCAAAGAGGAAATCAAAAAATACCTACAGACAAATGACAATGGAAACACGACGATCCAAAACCTCTGCGATGCAGCAAAAGCAGTTCTAAGAGGGAAGTTTATAGCAATAGAAGCCTACCTCAAGAAACAAGAAAAACCTCAAATAAGCAATCTAACCTTACACCTAAAGGAACTAGAGAAAGAAGAATAAACAAAACCTGAAGTTAGTAGAAGGAAAGAAATCATAAAGATCAGAGCAGAAATAAATGAAATAGAAACAAAGAAAACAATAGCAAAGATCAATGAAACTAAAAGCTGGTTCTTTGAGAAGATAAACAAAATTGATAAACCATTAGTCAGACACATCAAGGAAAAGAGGGAGAGGACTCAAATCAATAAAATTAGAAATGAAAAAGAAGTTACAACAGACACCGCAGAAATACAAAGCATCCTAAGAGACTACTACAAGCAACTCTACGACAATAAAATGGACAACCTGGAAAAAACGCACAAATTCTTAGAAAGGTATAACCTTTCAAGACTGAACCAGGAAGAAATAGAAAATATGAACAGACCAATCACAAGTAATGAAATTGAAACTGTGATTAAAAATCTTCCAACAAACAAAAGTTCAGGACCAGATGGCTTCACAGGTGTATTCTATCAAACATTTAGAGAAGAGTTAACAACCACCCTACTCAAACTCTTCCAAAAAATTGCACAGGAAGGAACACTCTTAAACTCATTCTATGAGGCTACCATCACCCTGATACCAAAACCAGACAAAGATACTATAAAAAAAAAGAAAATTACAGACCCAGAAAACTGATGAATATAAATGGAAGAATCCTCAACAAAATACTAGCAATAAGAATCCAACAACACATTAAAAGGATCATACACCATGATCAAGTGGCATTTATCCCAGGGATGCACGATTTTTCAGTATATGCAACTCAATCAATGTGATACAGCACATTAACAAATTAAGGAATAAAAACCATATGATCATCTCAATAGGTGCAGAAAAAGCTTCTGACAAAATTCAATACCCATTTATGATAAAAACTCTCCATAAAATGGGCATAGAGGGAACCTACCTCAACATAATAAAAGCCATATACAACAAACGACAGCAAACTTCTGTCTCAGTGGCGAAAAACTAAAAGCATTTCCTCTAAGATCAGGAACAAGACAAGGATGTCCACTCTCACCACTATTATTCAACATAGTTTTGGAAGTCCTAGTCACGGCAATCAGAGAAGAAAAAGAAAGAAAAGGAATTTAAAATGGAAAAGAAGAAGTAAAACTGTCACTGTTTACAGGTGATATGATACTATACATAGAGAATCCTAAAGATGCCACCAGAAAATTACTAGAGCTAAACAATGAATTGGTAAAGTTGCAGGTTACAAAATTAATGCACAGAAATCTCTTGCATTCCTATACACTAATGATGAAAAATCTGAAAGTGAAATTAAGGAAACACTCCCATTTACCATTGCAACAGAAAGAATAAAATACCTAAGAATAAACGTACCTAGGGAGACAAATACCTGTATGCAGAAAACTATAAGACACTGATGAAAGAAATTACGAAGGGATGGAGAGATATACCATGTTCTTGGAATGGGAGAATCAATATTGTGAAAATGACTATACTACCCAAAGCAATCTACAGATTCAATGCAATCCCTATCAAATTACCAATGGTATTTTTTACTGAACTAGAACAAAAAATCTTAAAATTTTTATGGAAATGAAAAAGACCTGAAATAGCCAAAGCAGTCTTGAGGAAAAAAACGGAGCTGGAGGAATCAGACTCCTTGGGTTCAACTATATTACCAAGCTACAGTAATCAAGACAGTATGGTACTGGCACAAGAACAGAAATACAGATCAATGGAACAGGATAGAAAGCCCAGAGATAAACCCACGCACCTATGGTCAACTAATCTATGACAAAGGAGGCAAGGATATAGAATGGAGAAAAGAAAGTCTCTTCAGTAAGTGGTGCTGGGAAAACTGGAGAGCTACATGTGAAAGAATGAAATTAGAACACTTCCTAACACCATACACAAAAATAAACTCAAAATGGATTAGAGACCTAAATGTAAGACCGGACACTATAAATCTCTTAGAGGAAAACACAGGAAGAACACTCTATGACATAAATCACAGCAAGATCTTTTTTGATCCCCCTCCTACAGTAATAGAAATAAAAACAAAAATAAACAAATGGGACCTAATGAAGCTTAAAGGCTTTCGCACAGCAAAGGAAACTACAAACAAGACGAAAAGAGAACCCTCAGAATGGGAGAAAATATCTGCAAACAAATCAACGGACAAAGGATTAATCTCCAAAATATATAAACAGCTCATGTAGCTCAACATTAAAAAAACAAACAACCAAATCTAAAAATGGGCAGAAGACCTAAATAGACATTTCTCCAAAGAAGACATACAGATTGCCAAGAAGCACATGAAAAGCTGCTCAACATCACTAATTATTAGAGAAATGCAAATTAAAACTACCACACCAGTTAGAATGGGCATCATCAGAAAATCTTCAAACAACAAATGATGGAGAAGGTGTGGAGAAAAAGGAACCCTCTTGCACTGTTGGTGGGTATGTAAATTGATACAGCCACTATGCAGAACAGTATGGAGGTTCCTTGTAAAACTGAAATAGAATTACCATATGACCCAGCAATCCCACTACTGGGCATATACCCAGAGAAAACTGTAATTCAAAAAGACAGATGCACCCCAGTGTTCATTGCAGCACTATTTACAATAGCCAGGTCATGGAAGCAACCTAAATGCCCATCAACAGATGAATAGATAAAGAAGAAGTGGTATATATATACAATGGAATATTACTCAGCCATAAAAAGGAATGAAATTGGGTCATTTGTAGAGACATGGATGGATTTAGAGGCTGTCACACAGAGTGAAGTAAGTCAGAAAGAGAAATATCATATATTAATGCATATATGTGGAACCTAGAAAAATGGTACAGATGAACCAGTTTGCAGGGAAGAAATAGAGACACAGATGTAGAGAACAAATGTATGGACACCAAGGGGGGAAAGTGGTGGGAGGGGGGTGTTGTGATGAATTGGGAGATTGGGCTTGACATGTGTACACTAATATGTATAAAATGTATAACTAATAAGAACCTACTGTATAAAAAAATAAAATTGAATTAAAAAAAAATGATACACAGGGATATGTACCTGCCCATGCAAAACTGAGAAGACTCTAAATTCTAACCTCTGGCTGACTTTGAGCATCTGTGTAAGCAGAAAATGAAGGCTAAAGTAAGCTAAGTAGATGGGTAATAAAAAACATGCCATGTAAATAGTACACAGAAGAAAAAGAGGGTGACTATACTCATATCAGACAAAAAGAGCTTAAGATGAAATTGTTAGAGACAAAGAGGGATATTTTATCATGATAACAGAAGCAAGTATCACGAAAATATAAGAATTATAAACATATATGCACCTAAGAACAGAATCCCAAAATACATGGAACAGAAACAGAACTGAAGGTAGAAAACAGACAATTCTACAATAATAGCTACATAGTTTAATATTTTGCTTTCAATGGTGGGCAGAATAATCCGGCAGAAGATCAGTACTATACATCAGTTAAGGTTAACAGAAACTTTAAAAACACTTCATTCAACAATGTCACATACAAACTCCAATCAGATGCACATGAAGCATTCACCAGGGTAGATAGAAGACAGACATCTATAGCAGACTCCACTCAATAACAGCAGAATAGACATTTTTCTCAAGTACACATGGAACATTCTCTAGGACTGACCATATTTTAGCCCATAAAACAAACCAACACATTTTAAAGGATTTAAATCATACAAAGTATATATTCTTATAACAATGGGATAAAATTAGAACTCAATATTTGAAGAACATTTTGAAAGTAACAAATATGTGGAAATTAAAAGCACACTCCTAAGTAAACAATGGGTCAAAGAAGAAATCAAAAAAGGCTATTAGGAAATACTTTGAGATGGAAGAAAAAGAAAACTCAGTATACCAAAACTTATGGGCAGGAAAAACAGTGTTTAGAAGAAAAATTATATATATATATATATAAATGCTTACATTTAAAAAGTGGAAAATTTCAAATTGGTAAATTAACTTTCCACTTTAAGAGACTAGAAAAAGATCAGATTAAACAGAATGCAAGCATAAGGGAGAAAATAATAAAGACTATAGCAGAAATAAATGAAATGGAGATTGGAAAAACAACAGACAAAATCAAAGAAACAAAAGACCTGTTTTTAAATGATCAGCCAAAATCAACACAAAACTTTAGTAGGACTGATCAAGAAAAAAAGAGAGGACTGAAAATCAATGTACATATACTGCAATAAAAATTAATTTTTAAAAATCAGGAATGAAAGACATGGCATACTACCAACTTACTGAAATAAAAAAAATAATATAAAGGAATATTATGAACAATTATATGCCAACAAATTAGATAACCTACTGGAATTGGAAAAAGATTTCAAAAGATAGAAAGTACCAAAAATGGTCAAGAGAAAGAGAAAATCTAAATTGGCTTATAATAAGTAAAGAGATTAATAATCAAAACACCCTACAAAGAAAAGCTTGGGCCTGGATGGCTTCACAGGTGAATTGTACCAAAAAGTAAAGAATTAACACTAATTCTCTGAATGCTCTTCAAAAATGTAGAACACTTGAAAACTCATTCTATGTGTATTATGTGTGTTACCCTTATATGAAAATAAGACAAGGCCATCACAAGAAACTTAAACTACAGATCAAGATCCCTTATGAATATAAATACAAAAATCCTCAACAAAATATTAGCAAACATAATCCTCCATGAACTTAAGTTTGGTTTAACATATAATAATCAACCAGTGTAATTCAACATATTAATAGCATAAAGGACAAAGACAACATGATTATCTCAAAAGATGTAGAAAAACTTTTTGATGAAGTCCAATACTCCTTGATGATAAAAAAAATATCCACACATTAGGAATATATATAAACTTCTGCAACCTGTTAAGGGTCTTCTAAAAAAAACTACGGCTGGTATTTATACTTAATAGTGGAAGACCGAATGTTTAACTGCCAAGATCAGAAATAAGACACAGATGTACACTCTTGCCAGTTCTATTTAAAATTGTACTGGAGATTCCAGATAGGGCAATTAAGCAAGAAAAAGAAATTCAAGGTATGCAGATGGAAAGGAAGAAGTAAAATAGCCTCTATTTATGGATGTATTGATTTTGTATATAGAAAATTCTAAGCAATCACAAAGAAAAATCTATCAGAAGTAATAAATGAATACAGCAATGTTCCATGACAAAAAGATCAGTACATAAACATCAACTGTATCTCTACACACTAGCAATAAACTTTCTGAAAATAAAATCAAGAAAATTCCATTTACAACAAATCAAAAAGAATATAATACTTAGGAATAAATTTAACAAAAGAAGTACAAGACACACACTGAAAAATACAAAATATTGTTTAAAGAAATTAAGATCTGAAAATAAATGGAAATATATCTCATGTTTATGAATGAAGTCTTAATATTTCTAAATTGGCAACACTCATCAAACCCATTTATAGATGCAACACAATCCATATTAAAATCTACTGTTTTGCAGAAATTGGAAAGATGATTCTAAAGTTCATATGGTACCCAAGAAACAGAATAGCCAAAATAGTCTCAAAAAGGAAAACAAACTTGGAAGTCACACTTCCCAAATTCAAAACAATGCAAAGGGGCTTCCCTGGTGGCACAGTGCTTAAGAATCCGCCTGCCAACACAGAGGACACGGGTTCAAGCCCTGGTCCGGGAAGATCCCACATGCCATGGAGCAACTAAGCCCATGCACCACAACTACTGAGCCTGCTCTCTAGAGCCCACGAGCCACAACTACTGAGCCCACGTGCTGCAACTACTGAAGCACATGTGCCTAGAGCCCATGCTCCACAACAAGAAGCCACTGCAACGAGAAGCCAGTGCACCACAACGAAGAGTAGCCCACGCTCAACACAACCAGAGAAAGCCCATGTGCAGCAACAAAGACCCCACACAGCCAAAACAAATAAATAAATAAAATTATTTAAAAAATCAAAAAAAACAATGCAAAGCTACAGTAATCAAGACAAAGTGGGACTGGTATAATGATAGAAATATTAATCAATACCATAAAATTGAGAGTTCAGATATAAGCCCATACATTGATTACCAACAAGGAAGTGAAAAAAAAAACAAACACAATTCAATGAGAATAGAATATTCTTCTTAGCAACTAACACTAGGACAAGTGGGTATCCACATTTTAAAGAATAAAGTTAGACTCATACCTTACACCATATTAAAGTAATTCCAAATGAGTTGTAGATCTATATTTAAGAGCTAAAACTCTGAAACTCTTAGAAGATAGCATAGGAATAAACATTTGTGGCCTTGGATTAAACAATGCTTTCTTAGATACAAACCCAAAAGCACAGAAAAAAATAGCAATAATAATAAATTAGACTATCAAAATTAATGTTTCAAAGGACAATTATTTTACAGTTGGGTTTCAATTCATTAAACTCTTAGAATAATATTTTCAGATATCAAAAATAAAATTACCTTACTGATCTTAGGGTGAAAGTACTCAGTGTTTCACCATTAAGAATAACATTAGCTTATGGGAGAGTAACATTAATAGCATGCCTGGTAGGAATAAGCTAAGGTACTGTTGTAAGAGAAGAGTGCAAGCTATTATAAGGATAGAATGTATTCCTTGTTGCTATTTTTAATTGCATTAAGAGTCTATAGGGGAGTCAAGATGGTGGTGGGCGAAGACACTGAGTTAGCATCTCCCCACAACTAGGGCATTTGCTGGCCACTGGTGGGGGGATCCTGACGCCTAAGGAGATGGGAGGAGCCCCCAAGTGAACCAATAGGATGTGGGGGGACAGAGGGGAGGGGGGAGGAGAAGTGGCGGCCAGACAGGGTCAGTGGTCCTGAGGCCAGGGAGATCAGAGGGGCACTATGGAAGGAGCAGGAAAGGAGCAGAAGGTGTTTGCCCTGACCACTCAGGCCCGGGGAGCCTGCTGAGCTCCCAGGTGAGGTACCACGACCTCTGAGACTTGGGCCCCTTCTGCTCCTTAAGCCTAAGCCTCACACCCCAGAGCCCCCAGGGCCTTTTCCAGCCCTGTGGGTCCTAAGCATAGGCCTCGCCCACTGCCCAAAACCTCGCCCATCCTGAGGCTCAGCCCTCCACAGCCAAGGCCTTTCCCCCTCCCCCCCTTTTTTAATCTTTCTTTCTCTTTTCCCACCTCATCTTTTTTATTAATGTGGTACTGTTGTACCTTCCAGTTGTTGATTCATCTATATCTTTATTTTTATATTCTTTATAACATAGCTGTTAGTTTCCTACTATAATTTTATTTTTTACTTTGTTATTGTTCTCTGTCTTTTTTTTTTTTTCCTGGCCAACCCAGGTGGCTTGTGGAATCTTGATTCATGAGCCAGGAGTATGTCCGAAGCTCCTGCAGTGGGAGCTCCATGTCAGAAACACTGGACTAACAGAGAACCTCAGACCCCAGGGAATATGTATCAGAGTGAGGTCTCATGGAGGTCCTCATATCAGCACTAAGACCCAGCTCTACCCAGCAGCGTACAAACTCCAGTGTTGGAAGCCTCACTCCAGTGTTGGAAGCCAAACAACCACTAAGACAGAAACACAATCCCACTCAAAAAAAAAAAAAAAATGAGATGGCAAAAAAATTATGTCACAGATGAAGGAGCAAGGTAAAAACTTACAAGACCAAATAAATGAAGAGGAAATAGTGAATCTACCTGAAAAAGAATTCAGAGTAATGACAGTATGGATGATCCAGAATCTCAGAGATAGAATGGAACCATGGACTGAGAAAATCCAAGAAATGTTTAACAAAGATCTAGAAGAACTAAAGAACAAACAAACAGATGAACAACATATTAATTGAAATGAAAAATACACTAGAAGGAATCAGTAGCAGAATAACAGAGGGAGAAGAATGAATCAGTGAGCTGGAAGACAAAATGGTGGAAATAACTGCCAAGGAGCAGAATAAAGAAAAAACAATGAAAAGAACTGAAGAGAATCTCAGAGACCTCTGGGACAACACTAAACGCACCAACATTCAAATTATAGGGGTCCCAGAAGAAGAATAGAAAAAGAAAGGGTCTGAGAAAATATCTGAAGAGATTATAGTGGAAAACTTCCCTAACATGGAAAAGGAAATAGTCACTATGAATAGTCACCTCTGAATAGTCAACTATGAAAGGAGAAATTGACAGTAACACAATAACAGTAGGGGACTTTAACACCCACTTACACCAATGGACAGATCATCCACACAGAAAATAAATAAGGAAACACAAGCTTTAAATGACACAATAAACCAGATAGATTTAATTGATATTTATAGAACATTCCACCCAAAAGTGGCAGAATACACTTTCTTCTCAAGTGCACATGCAACATTCTCTAGGATAGATCACATCTTGCAGCAAAAATCAAGCCTCAGAAAATTTAATAATATTGAAATTATATCAAGCATCTTTTCTGACCACAACGCTATGAGATTGGAAATCAATTTCAGAAAAAAAAAAAAGACTGTAAAAAACACAAATACATGGAGGATAAACAGTGCATTACTAAATAACCAAGAGATCACTGAAGAAATCAAAAAAGAAATTAAAAATATACATAGAAACAAATGAAAATGAAAACATGATGACCCAAAAGCTATGGGATGCAGCAAAAGCAGTTCTAAGAGGGAAGTTTATAGCAATTCAATCTCACCTCAAGAAACAAGAAAAATCTCAAATGAACAACCTAACCCTACACTTAAAACAACTAGAGAAAGAAGAACAAAGAAGACCCAAAGTCAGTAGAAAGAAAGAAATCATAAAGATCAGAGCAGAAATAAATGAAATAGAAATGAAGAAAACAATAGCAAAGATCTGTAAAACTAAAAGTTGGTTCTTTGAGAAGATAAACAAAATTGATAAACCCTTAGCCAGACACATCAAGAAAAAAAGGGAGAGGACACAGATCAATATAATTAGAAATTAAAAAGGAGAAATCACAACTGACACTGCAGAAATACAAAGGATTATAAGAGACTACTACAAACAACTATATGCCGATAAAATGGACAACCACAAAGAAATGGACACTTTCTTGGAAAGGTACAATTTCCAAGACTGAAACGGGAAGAATTAGAAAATATGAACAGACCTATCACAAGTAATGAAATTGAAACTGTAATTAAAAATCTTCCAACAAACAAAAGTCCAGGACTACATGGCTTCACAGGCAAATTCTATCAAACATTTAGAGAAGACCTAACACTGATCATTCTCAAACTCTTTCAAAAAATTGCAGAGGGAGAAACACTGTCAAATTCATTCTACGAAGCCACCAACTTGATACCAAAACCAGGAAAAGATACCGCTAAAAAAGAAGATTATAGACCAACATCACTGATGAACATAGATGCAAAAATCCTGAACAAAAGCTAGTAAACAGAATTCAACAACATATGAAAAGGATCATACACCATGATCAAGTGGGATTTATCCTGGGAATGCAAGTATTCTTCAGTATATGCAAATCAATCAGTGTGACACACCACATTAACAAATTAAGGAATAAAAACCATATGATCATCTCAATAGATGCAGAAAAAGCTTTTGACAAAATTCAACCCCCATTTATGATAAAAACTCTCCAGAAAACGGGCAAAGAGGGAACCTACCTCAACATAATAAAGGCCATATATGACAAACCCACAGCAAACATCATACTCAATGGTGAAAAACTGAAAGCATTTCCACTAAGATCGGGAACAAGACAAGGATGTCCACTCTCACCACTATTATTCAACATAGTTTTGGATGTCCTAGCCATGGCAATCAGAGAAGAAAAAGAAATAAAAGGAATACAAATTTAAAAAGAAGAAGTAAAACTGTCATTGTTTGTGGATGACATGATACTATACATAGAAAATCCTAAAGATGCCACCAGACAACTATTAGAACTAATCAATGAATTTGGTAAGGTTGCAGGATACAAAATTGATGCACAGAAATCTCTGGCATTCCAATATACCAACAATGAAAAATCAGAAAGAGAAATTAAGGAAACAACCCCATTTACCATCTCAACAAAAAGAATAAAATACCTAGGAATAAACCTGCCTAAGGAGGCGAAAGACTAGTACTCAGAAAACTATAAAATACTGATGAAAAAAATCAAAGATGACATAAACAGATCGAGAAATATACCATGTTCTTGGATTGGAAGAATCAATATTGTGAAAATGATCATACTACTCAAAGCCATCAACAGATTCAATGCAATCCCTTTAAACTACCAATGGCATTCTTCACAGAATTAGAACCAAAGATTTTATAATTTGTATGGAAACACAAAAGACCGCAAATAGCTGAAGCAATCTTGAGAAAGAAAAACGGTGCTGGAGGAATCAGGCTCCCTGTCTTCACACTATACCACAAAGCTACAGTAATCAAGACAGTATGGTACTGGCGCAAAAGAGAAATATAGATCAATGGTACAGGATAGAATGCCCAGAGATAAGCCCACACACATATGGTCACCTAATTTACGACAAAGGAGGCAAGAACATACAATGCAGAAAAGACAGTCTCTTCAATAAATGGTGCTGGGAAAACTGGACAACTACATGTGAAAGAATGAAATTAGAATACTACCTAACACCATACACAAAAATAAACTCCAAATGGATTAAAGCCCTAAATGTAAGACCAGACACTATAAAACTCTTAGAGTAAAACAGGGAAAACACATAAATAAACCACAGCAAGATCTTTTTTGACCCACCTCCTAGAGTAATGGAAATAAAAACAAAAATAAACAAATGGTGCCTAATGAAACTTAAAAGCTTTTACACAGCAAAGGAAACTATAAAAAAGACAAAAAGACAACCCTCAGAGTGGGAGAGAATATTTGCAAACGAAACACAGACAAAGGATTAATCTCCAAAATATACAATCAGCTCATGGAGCTCAATACCATAAAAACAAACAATCCAATTAAAAATGGGCAGAAGACCTAAACAGACATTTCACCAAGGAAGACAACAGATGGCCAAGAGGCACATGAAAAGGTGCTCAACATCACTAATTATTAGAGAAATGCAAATCAAAACTACAATGAGGTATCACCTCATACCAGGTAGAATGGCTATTATCAAAAAATCTAGAAACAATAAAATCAGGAAAGGGTGTGGTGGAAGCAGAACCCTCCTGCACTGTTGGTAGGAATGTAAATTGATACAACCACTATGGAAAACAGTATGGAGGTTCCTTAAAAAACTAAAAATAGAACTGCCATATGTCCTAACAATCCCACTACTGGGCATATACCCTGAGAAAACCATAATTCAGAAAGAGACATGTACCAAAATGTTCATTTCAGCACTATTTACAATGGCCAGGACATGGAACCAACCTAAATGTCCATCCACAGATGAATGGATGAAGAAGATGTGGCACATATATATAATGGAGTATTACTCAGCCATAAAAAGAAAAGAAATTGAGTTATTTGTAGTGAGGCGGATGGACCTAGAGTCTGTCATACAGAGTGAAGTAAGTCAGAAAGAGAAAAACAAATACCATATGCTAATGCATATATATGGAATCTAAAAAAAAAATGGTACTGATGAACCTAGTTGTAGGGCAGTAATAAAGATGTAGACATAGAGAATGGACTTGAGGACATGGGGTGGGAGGGGGAAGCTGGGGTGAAGTGATAGTAACATCGACATATATACACTACCGAATGTAAAATAGTTAGCTAGTGTGAAGCAGCACCATAGCACAGGGAGATCAGCTCGGTGCTTTGCAATGACCTAGAGGGGTGGGATATGGAGGATGGGGAAGGAGGCTTAAGAGGGAGGGGATATGGGGACATATGTATGCATACGGCTGATTCACTTTGGTGTACAACAGCAATTAACACAGTATTGTGAAGCAATTATACTCCAATAAAGATTTTTTTAAAAAAAGAGTCTATAGGTATGCATATCATAAACACCTGGCATATCTTGGGCTGAGTGTTAGGGGGAAAAAATGAAAACCCTAATGGAAAGGAAATATGTATGTTATATATATTTGACCAGAAAGCTTCTTTTTCTAATTTTCTCAAAATTTTTCTAGGCTCAGCATTATTTAATATTTAAAAAGCATCCAAGATTTTGAGTTCAATTTATTGGCAGTTATAGAACATGAAAATAAATCACAATCCTGAGCAATCAGACTAATACACTGTATTTACAAACTGTTTATTGAGAATCTATACATTTGGTACTCATCTTGTAAAGAATAAAATAAATAACCTATTTCCTTAAATTCTCTATCAACGTACAAATGCCTAAACAAATTAATACAAGACACACTAAAAATTGTCACTCAGGATATTGCTGCTGTGCAATGTCAAGTATAGTATATTACTGTTAACTTAAAGTCACTCAATTTTTTGATATATTATTCTATTCCTTAATATACAATAAGAAATTTGCAGAGAGTACACAGTGGTAGAAAGGACATATTGATTCTCTGTGGTTTACAGCCAGATAAGCAAGGCTTCTGGTTGTTCTCAACCATAAATACTACAACTGCAATGGCTTTGATAAACTACCCTGACTTGTGTTTGAAAATGAACATCAGTCAACTTGATGTCACTTTGGCTGGTTCATTAGCTGACAATGAATTTCTGTAAGGAAAATTTTTATGTATAGTTTACTATTACCTAACTTGACAAAGCTATGTTTGTCAAGCAGAAAGTCACAACAATTCAAAACAACTAAAGAAAATTTAACTAGAAAAATATTGGGAAGAGACCAGAGATTCAATGCATTTTAGGATAACACTCAAAGTGATATTAAAACAAAATTAATAATTTGATTCATAACAATTCCTTTTTTTCTTCTGAGGTGGTTGTAAACCAGGAACAAATGGAGCCTTCTTGTGGAGAATTATGTACTCTACATGTAGTAAATTCTTATTATTCTTGGAACTTAATTTTTTGAAAAATAATTATAAAATGTTTTATTTTGAAATAATTTTAAACTTGGATAAAGGCTGCAGAGAGAACACAGAGTTCCCTTTCATCCTGCACACAGCATCTGCTAATTTTTAGGGATACGATAAGTAAGATGATTTTTCTTTTATACAGTATTTGAGGATGAATAGACTATGGTTTTTCAAGGCTCAGTACAGAGAGTTTTGACAACTGTGGTGATTAGAGGAAATGTCGAATCAACAGCAGGGACACTTTCATTTTGGTGGAGATTGTGATTGATTCTATGTCTGATTTCTTTAGGACAGTGCTACACAAAGTGTGGTGCAGGTTTATTACTTCAGGTCTGTGAACTGTAACCACGGCATCCCAGCACACAATTACTGGAACCATCTTGGTGAACAGGATATAGACCAATTCAGGTGTAGAAAAACTCACAAGGTATACTGCATATGATGCAAGCTGCATCCTAGTCACAGGTAGAAAAACTGTTATAATTTATGATATTTTAAGGTTTATCAATTTGACTCCAAAATTACATTAAAAAATAACATAAAATGCATAAACATTTATTTTAATAAAGTATAATCTTAACCATCCAGGTTAGGAAAATCCACAGACCTCTCAAAACACAGTATCATAACATATAACAAAATAAGTCACCTCTGATATCACCTATTTCATCAAAGATCAGCCAAGTTGCTTCATATTTTAAAAGGTCTTCAGTGTTGCTCTTATGCTGTCTACAGTCAGGAAAAGATATATTTGTTCCTTCAATAACAAATTACAATTGAGCAGTTCTTTTTGAAAGAAAAATCCCCTTTTCCCGCTGTTCTGTAGAATGGCATTATTGTCAAGTAATGATATAAACCATGAAACTGGAAAGGATGGAAATGGACTTCTTTTCACAGGGGAATTTATCTTATATAAATCCTTTGTATAGGTACTGATTTAAAATTATTTCATAAGATCAATACTTCTTTAGAAGTCTATAGAAATGCTCCATAAATCTATTTTTAAGGAGGTATTTTCTTATCAATGTAGTCATTAAAAAATATTCTGTGTGCTCAATATATACTCAACATCACACTAGCCACTTGTCTTATAAAGATAAATAAAGCATACTTATTTAAAAGTATATAAAAAATTGTAGGAGAAAGTCTAGTCTCGATTTTCATGCATGCAGTTTATTGGAGACAGTTCTCAGGAACCAGACCATAGAGAAGTGAGTAATGCAGGGTTAGGTTTGGAACTCCTGTACTTGCTCATTTCATATCAAAACTGTTTACAAGGGAGTGACACAATATGTGATTAAACACATTTGCGTTTCACCTCTCCCCCCCCCACACACATATTTTTCCTGCACACTCAAAGATCCTGATAAATATATATATATATATATATTTGCTATACACACACCCCCACACACACATATGTGTATATATATATATATTCACTTCCAAGAAAAAAATATTTATATATACATTTGAACCTTGAACAGCATGGGGGTTGGAGTGCTGACCCTCTGCACAGTTGAAAATACATGTACAAGTTTACAGTTATATATCAATACTCTCTGCAGTTCTATATCAGCTGATTCAACCAAGGATTGTGCAGTTAGTACTACAGCATCTATTTACTGAAGAAAAAAAAAATCCATGTATAAGTGAAACTGCCTAGTTCAAACCCATGTTGTTAAAGGTTCAACTGTATATATAATACTTTTTCTTGGAAATGAATATAGTTCCAGCTCAGCTCCTTCAACCTATAATCTCTTCTCTTAGCAGTTCCAGAACTTGTCTGGCTGGGTTGTGTTATAACTTAACAATACTTATTGATCTAGTGGCCAGTATGGGACTAGGACTTAGATTCTGAGCAGGCAATGTTCTCTTGCAAGACAGATATCTGAATCAATTTCAAGCAAGGAAGAAAGCACAAGTCTTTAGAAGTGGGTCACTTCAGAGGATTCATAGGATTGAGGAAAAATATGGGATTCAAGGTATTTGAGTGTATAATTCCCAGATGTCCACATGCCAAGTCTTAGGGTCTTATTCCTTCCCAATCAGAAATGGCATATTTGGTTGGCATAGCAGACTTGCTGGGAATGATAACTCAACCTTCAACAGAACACTGCGATTATTATAATATGCTCCAGGCCTTATCCTCAGCTCTTTCTGTTCTCTGTCTAAAGGAGATGAGTGTCTTTATATATTGGTTTTCACACCTTAATTTACTTAGGTAATTAGTCACCTTCAGTGATTCTTGACTTTCAAAAATAGTCCTCATATTCCTTTTTGCATAATTACTATTTCTTCTGGACCTCTCAGAGGTCTGAAATCTTGTACTTGCCAATGCATTTCCTTTAACCAGTACACCACACTATCCCAGTTCATCACTGGTGAAAGTTTTAACAATTGCACTGTCACCTTTTGCCACTATCTGTCTGTGTTCTATTATACTTTTAACCAGCGAGTGATTGGGTCCTCATTGCAGCTGCTGAGGCAGACGGCAATGCTGAATCACGGCAAGTCCCAAGAACAGAAGGCATACTTGGAAATATAAAGTACGTACTCTAAAGTGTGGTGACCCCTGAGATGCAGGGACCATAGCAGGGGTACTGTCTGCACAGGTCTAAGGGTGGTACTACCTGCAGCTTTAGCAAACACAAATGGTTTTCCTTTATGTTTTACCAATTTATATTCCTACCAGCAATGTATAAAAATCCAAATTGTTTAAAATTCTTACCAGCCTTTTCTTCATTTTAACCTTTATGTTAGGTTTATAATATTAAATTTTAGTTTTACTCATTATTTCTGATGACTATTAAAAATTTAGCATTTTCTTTCAAAAATTTTAAACCATTTAGATATCCATTTTTTTGAGGCACTTACTCTTCCATTGGATTTTTTGTCTTTTTATTACTAATTTTAGGAATTTTATATTTTAGATTTGAATCTTTAGTCCTTTGAGTAGAATTTAATTTCAATTTTATATTTTATCTTTAACATTTTAAAATGTTAAATTCAATTATATATTTTATCTTTAACATTTTAAGTTCTTATTTCTCATTAAAGTATCATTGTTTGTCCCAAATCATGAAGCTATATTCAATTTTTTCCCTAGAAGTTTTATTATTTTATCTTTCACATTTGGGCCAACTTTATATCATTTCATTGTCTTTTGGCTTCCACTGCTTTTTTGAAACAGGGAACATTCCTTTTTTTTTTTTTAAAGAGGGAACATTCTTACTGTAATTCCTCTGAAGTTAAACTGTAATATGATTCTTGTTACTCTGGTTGTTAACAGTGTTATTATATGCTTAGTGTACTTGTTCTTGTATTTATCTCTCTTAAAATTTGTAAGGATCCTAGAATCTTTGTAGTGGGTATGATATCTTTTCTCAGCTTGGGTGTATTGTAAGCCCTATTTTCTTCAAATATTGCTTCCGAAATCTTAGAGATTTTTAAGAATATTTTGTGCAGCTCTCCTACTTGTTTCCTCAGGAGGTAAATTTTATGGAAAAAAAAAATCCTCACTTCTCTCTCAAAGAATCTGTTGAATTGTTCTTTTGGCAACTCTTCTTTCTTCTGAATATTTTGTTACAATAACTCATCACTGGTACAAGTTTAATCACTGAAGTCAGTGAAAACACTTAAAATGTTTCTCACTAGTCAGGTAAGTAATGATAGAGGTGTAAATTTAAGGGGAAAGTACAAGAGGAATCAGGGAAAAATTATGAACTTATATGTTGATCTGAATTTAAAACAATCCTTTATTCCTTGTGATGAGGATACAGTCTCTTTATTCCATACTATGATTAAAATTTGTCTAGGGTAAATTCTTAAAATCAAAATTATTCTCAATGAAATTCTTACTATAAGAATATAGAATAGAAAAGTATTCTTGGAGAAGTGGATCAAGATGGTGGCAGAGTACAGGACATGAAGCTCAACTCTTCCCACAAATACGTCAAAAATGTATCTACATGTATAACGATTCTCACAGAATACCTACTGAACCCAGGAAGAAGACCTCAGACTTTTGGGAGGGCAAGAAAATCTCCATTTAACCAGGTAGCACAAGAGAATAAACAAAAAAAGAAAGTGAGAACGGAATCGGGAACAGGACCTGCCCCCCTGGGAGGAAGTTGTGAAAAAGGAAATGTTCCTGCACCCTGGGAAACCCCCTCACCCCCAGGGAGATCAGCCAGGACAGAGGGGAAGCTTCAGAAAATTATTCTTATAAACATAAATATTCCTTGCAGCAGCACAAACACATTGATTTGCCTGTGCTATGGTTTTACACATTTAAATAGTGTAGAAATATTATATGTTGCCCTTTAGTGTAATCACTGAGTAGTGCTAAAATTGGTATCATTTCTGTCAATATGTTGCAAAACATAACCAAAAATAAATAAAATAACACATTCCCCAGGCACTAAAGAGTAAGTTGAAAGAGTAAAGTGTGTTTTCAGTGTATCACGACAGACCACAGAAGGGTTCTTCACAGGAAATGCTACAAAGCGTATTTCAGTTGAAGCAATGAACTTTAAGCGGAATTCCATTTTACACATGAACGTATACTGTGTGATAATCTCAAGTCTATTAATCAACAGCTGGATCTCAAGATTAGAATGAAGGTGACAAGAGTATAGAGAATTATATTCCTACAGAGTAAGAAAAATCCTATTAACTTTTAATGACCCATTTTTTCTTGGGCTTTTAGTTTAAAATTCTGATATAACCTACTGGTAATTTTGTTTTATTTTAAGGGTTAGACTCATAGTGTACAAAAGCAAATGTATATATTTTATTAATAATAGTCATTTTAATTTAGACAGTGAGTCCAAAGCCAGGGTGGGTGTTTAGAGACTAATTTTGAAGTGGCACAGGGAAACCTAAGGAATAACGTATGCAAGACATGAAAGTATTGGATGCAATCATAATGTACAGAAGTATACATCTAGAAGTTAAATCTCAGTGCTATATTACTTCCTGTTCCACTCAATACTGCCTCGGTTCATCTATCTGCACAACTGTCATATTACAGCAACAACAAAGCCTTTCATGACTGACTAATGAGCTATGTTATTAGTTTAATTATTGTCTGGCCACTTAGAGACTCAACTTATTGGAAAGGAAATGGTGATTACTACAACTGGCAATTCCCCTTGGCTTACACTTTATTCAGGACACTACCTCATGGACTTATTGCTTTGCTATTTTACGCACAAGTAGGACCTAAACATTTCATTAGTAAATTTTCTGCTATATACAATAACACATAAATATTTATTTTGTGAATGTTTAAATGATGAGTCTTATAAATCTTTCTCCACTTGACTATTTATTTATCTACATTTGATCATGTTAAAATTTAAAAAATAATAATACTCATTATATTCCAGACACTGTGTTAAATATTTGATATGTGTAAGTTCATATAAGGCATGGCTCATGCCTTTAAAAATATCTTAATAGGAAAAGTAGAGCATGAGCTAGAATAGTTAGAATTTAAATAAGTGTTCAGTAATTGCCATAACAGCAGAACGAGCTTGATATAAAAAAGATACAAATTTAGAAAAATATTTATTCTGAGTATAGTGGCCAGGATAGGCTTACAAAGGTGAACTGGACCAAAAGAACAGACATGTTTTTAAGAGGTAGTGAGGAAAGATGAGAGTTAGTTTGGGTTTTATACAGATTGAGTTATATGTACTTCCAGAATATTCAGAAAATTATGTGAATTAGGAAGCTGACATCTAAGCCTGGATCTTAGAGATTGAGAGGTATCAGTATGAGATGCTAACAAAAGAGGTGAGAAGAAAGTATACTAGAAACAAGAAAATGTAGAGATAAAATTTAGTCTTTGGGAAGACCTTTCAATGAACATGGGGAGAAAGTTGACTGATGGAAGGAAACCCAATCAATCAGAAAAAGAAGGGGAAAATCTGGAGACTGAAGTGTCATTGGATGGATACAAGCAGTTCAAGGTAGACTGCACAGTCAAATGCTGAAGCAAGGTTGAGTAATATGTATCCGGGTTTTGATAATTAGGAGAGCATGGTTGATTTATAAAAGTGTGAAGTCAGAGAATAAATGATTAAGAGGTGACAATATAATGACCAACTCCTGTTTAACCTGCTTAACATCTTATTGCTTCATAACCTCCTAAGCCTAACAATGGTGATGATTCTTGAAACTAATCCAAATCCAAGAAGATACAAGAGACTTTTAAAAAATTGTTAGTGCTGAATCTTAACAATAATTTATACATACTGACATCAGTTTTCCAAGTGTTGCTCATAGCACTTTGTGCATGTTAACTTATTCATTCCTCCCATAGAGTTATTATTAACACTATCAGATAAGTGAACTGAGGAACAGAGGCATTAGGTAACTTGCCTAATATCAGAAAGATAGTAAGCAGACAAGCCAGGAATGTCATACCATCTGATTCCAGAATCTTGTGAATTTAAGCACTAAACTGTTGCTTTTTTTGTTGCTATTGTTGTTTTTGTTTATTTGTTTTACTGATTTTATTATTGACTAGTTCACAAAATTATTTCCAACAAAATAAATGATGAAAAATTGAGTGCAAAAGTACCTAACTTCAAGTGATTCTTGAATGGAATCTGTTGTTTCATAAATCAACATATTGTAGCTCTTTCTTTTTTAGGAAAATTATTTTCCTTTCTTAATAATTTTACCCTCCTCACATATATTTTTCATTATTTCTTGTAATTTTTAGTTTCAGTTTCTAAATAACCAGTTAATATACTGATAGAGTCAAAATATCTGTCCCATTCACTCACTCTTTCAGTCAACAAATAGTTAATTGAGTATGCCTCTGTGAAATACTTTATATTAAGTATGTAGAATATGTGTGTATAACATATATGTATATATAAAACTATGACACTTTTTAAACCTATTTTGCATTCCTACTTAACTGTTTAAGACCTAATTTGATAGTGGTTATTTATACAGTTAACAAGTAGATTTTTGGGAAAAAAAGAATCAAATCAATGATCAATTTTTGTCTGAGCTCTTAACAAAGCTACTTAAAGCAGATAAAAATGATATTTTCTTTCTTTTTTGTTTGTATGTTTAGAAGGAGCAGGTAACATAGGAACTAACAATATAATGTGGTGAGAGAAGAAAAGTATTCCTGTATTCTAGGGTAACTTTCTCTAAAAACTAACTAATACTAAAGTACATTTATTTCTTAGATTGCTTAGACTAAACCTCCATTTTACTACTAAAATTGTCTTTGATCAATTGGAAGTTGAAAATTACATATAGAAAAATGAAATTATAGTTTCAAAATTATCAATGTGTCATTCTCATAAATTGATATTAAGAACATATGAAGACAATTTAATTGAATACAACTGACCTTGCTTATGAAACATTATTCTGGTAAAATCTATCATATTTTACAATGAAACATCTGGCAGGCTACATGACATTTATTAAATTTGGCTTTATCTAATACAAGGCATGCCAAAGCTTCAACTTAATGAACATTGATGGCTTATGCCCATCATTTGTTCCCTGACAGCTGAGATATACATATTTATTTGAATGATCTGGGGCTATGTGGCATCCAAAATAAAACAAGCAATGTCACTGAAGTCAAAATTGAATTAAATTACAAATGTGTGTATATATATATATATATATATATATATGTTTATATATATATGCATATTCTAATTTGTAGGTAAAGGAGTGTATAGTCATTTGGAACTGATTTATTGATATAACCTCATTCTATATGTAATGAAAAATACCAGAATAGGAAAATAGGAAGCACAAAATTAATAGAGGAAGTCCCTAGAAAATTATAAACTGTGGAAACCTATCCCTGGCACTGTTTGGCATCCTTCTGACATTCTAGCACAGAATAAGAATGTACAGAGTGACAATTCATTCTGTTTGTGCCTTTCATCTTTGCCCAAAATATAGGCAACAGTCTCAGAATGTTATCTACTTGTCCTAATTATCATACACATCTTCTTCACCATAATATCTTTCTGCCCTTTTAATGGCATTGGAATATTCTTTCTTGTATAAACAAATTTGGCCTCCACTTTATATTTTCTCCATAACCTTTCCTTCACTGAGCACAGATTATTCTCCTTGAGATCAAATTTTTACAATCCCAAGGAGCAAAGCCTGCATTTTCCCTCATACATCTTTTAATTTAGCAGAGAAAGATTAGGGATGACTAACGAGAATTCTTGAGAACTCTCAAGGTTCAAGACATTCTTTCTTTTAGAGATTTCATCCTGCTTCATACCAAGCATGAAGATTCTTATGGATCCCATATTAAATTAAATGTTTTTTGTAAGCTTAAACAGGATTATAATATTGCTTTTGAAATTATTTGCTATAATTTACTCATTTAATTTAAAATCAGATAGGGCTTCCTTTTAGCAATTAATAGGCATGTTCAGAAATCCTTACAAAATGTGAAAATCTAACCTTTAAATGTTTTTTTCAAATATGGTATTCAGCCTCCCAGCTACTATTTTCTGCTGTGTTTCTTGGTGCCTCCCCCATGCATGGGCAGTTTAGGAGTTGGCCAAAAAGTTGAGGGAAATATTTTGGAAATTGTGTGACTCACTTTTCTGAGCTCCTACCACGTTTCAGCCCAAACTCTGACCTGGGCACCCTCAGTCTAAAAACATTGCATCCCTGGTCTCTTTCAGTTAACTTGGAACTGTAAAAAATTGCCCTCAGCAAAAAATCCAAAATGAGTGTGGTCTTTATGGATGTTTCCCTTTTTCAAGTATTGTAATCCCTCAAGACTGCTTTAAATTAATGTTCTTTCAATGTCTTTAAACAATATTTTGTTAAAATTCTGTCCAACACTTATAATTGCTTCAAAAGAAGGGTTAACCCAATGTAAGCTACTTCATCATAGGCAAAACTGGAAGTCATATTTAAGTGTGGTGGGTGTGTGTCTTTCTACTTAGGAAACTTTAATCTTTCCTTTACATATACAATACATTAATACAGTCAAGGTCCACTCTACATATCATGTTACGTATAAATTTCTTGGTAACCTATAGGGGCAGATTTGAATACTGTCTTATTTTTACCATCATCATACAGCCTTCCACCCCGCATTGTTTCTCTTTCACATGTATGTTTATTTGACTTTAGAGAACATATTAATCCTTCTATCATTAGCAACTCACTCAGTTCCCAGCACAAGGTAGATGATCAAAAATGATCCTGAATAAATGAATAAAAGAATAAACCTGAAAATTCATGTTCATTACAATCATCAAAATCTTGGACTATTTAAGAGAAATTTCTTTATCCATTCTACAATTAATGAGTAGTTTTGATCTTATTGTAACAACAGGCAGAAAAGACAAAGAAAAGCTGTACTGTTTGAAAATCTAGCTGAAATAAATTTAGTAACTAAAATACCTCATTTTAAGAGATTTTAAACTGTAAATTAGGTTTATGTCATAAACTCCAAAATATTTCTTAAATGCAGTTTTTAAAAATTACTTTAAGATACGATTTACTAAACATTTTAAGAATATAATAATATATCAAATAATCAGGATATAAGAAAAATGATTGGATGATTTTAGAATCCTAGAGGAAATATAATTTCATGCTACATTTAGTACCAATAGCAATATCTGACAGATGTTTTTGACAATATTTTAAACTTGACAGATAAGTATGACAAAGTTACTTGTTTTGATATTTAAATGAGTAGCATCATTCTGTTTTGGTAATCAACAACTCAAGTGCTTTTGTTAGACAAACTAAACTGATCCTAATAGAAAAAAAAATACATTTAAACATATATAACTGACTGGCCCTAAAGAGAAAGTAGATTATGAATTAAACTGCTTAGTGAAAGTATCATGGTAAAAAATGATATTTAAGAAAACAAGAACGAATATAATTTTCACAGTAGGGGAGGGAGTAAATAATATTACATAAAGAGAAAAGCATATAAAAAGGCAGAGTCATGGGGCTTCCCTGGTGGTGCAGTGGTTGAGAGTCCGCCTGCCGATGCAGGGGACACGGGTTCGTGCCCCGGTCTGGGAAGATCCCACATGCAGCGGAGCGGCTGGGCCCGTGAGCCATGGCCGCTGAGCCTGCGCGTCCGGAGCCTGTGCTCCGCAACGGGAGAGGCCACAACAGTGAGAGGCCCACGTACCGCAAAAAAAAAAAAAAAAAAAAAAAAAAAAGGCAGAGTCATGTTACATATAAGGAGAGGAAAAAAAGGCTGAAAGTGGGCATAAATTATATTTGTCACTCTAAAGAATTTTGATTTTAGAATTTTATAATGTTACGTAAGAGAAGTTACAAAAGTATTTTAAACCTGATGGCTGACATGATCTGATATGACTTGAGAATTATTATTCTGGCAACTATGAAGAAGAAGGGATGGCATTAAGAGCAAAAGAGGAAAGACCAATTCAGATCTTATTTCAATGGTCCAGTAAGCAGTAGCAGTGGGGATGGAAAGGAGTAGATGGAAGCAATATGGCTTGGTTCACTGCCAATATATGGGTGGAGGAAGAGAAAGATTCAATAATGACTCAATTTTTCTGACAGGCAATTTAATGCATAATGGTACCATGGACTAAAAGAGTAAAGCACCTGTAGTTATAGTTTTAAAATATAACCATTAGAGTTTGATTTATTAATTAATTATCACAAGAAACTGACCATGCTAGCACCTTGACTCTGAAGCTTCCAGAACTGTGAGAAATAAATTTCAGTTGCTTAAGCCACCCAGTCTATTTTATTTTTGTTATGGCAGCTTGCCCTAAGATAGATCTTGACTGACACTGGAATTGATAATTAGAGTTTGATTGACAATTCTACTATAATAAAACAAATATTACATTAAGAATGAAATAAATATCTTTATATCATACCTTAAAAATTAAGAAGTATATGATTATCCGACCAAATACTCATAACATTAGCCAATAAAAATCATGTAGCCTAGGGAGATATATATATATATATGAGTTGAGGTATGTATCTTGCCCACATTTTAAAGTAATGTTATATAAAATTTCAATTAAAAATGGTTGATTACTCATAGAAAATATTTCCACTTAAGAGTAATTTAAAAAAAACATGATTTCAGTTACCTGTGGTCAACCATGCCAAAAATATTAAATGGAAAATTCTGGAAATAAACAATCCATAAGTTTTAAAATTTTGCACTGTTCTGAGTAGCTTGATGAAATATGTCCCAACTGGGAAGTGAATCAACCCTTTGTCCAGCATATCCCCACTGTATACATTACCTGCCTATTATTCACCTAGGAGCCGTCTCGGTTATCAGACAATCAACTGTCTAAGTATCACAGTGCTTGTGTTCAAGTGACCCTTATTTTACTTAATAATGGCCCCAAAGTACAAGAACAGTGATGCTGGCAATTCAGATATTCTCTTACTGTGCCTAATTAAACTTTATTATAGGTTGTTTGTACAGAAAAAACAGTACATATAGAATCTGGTACTATTCAAGATTTCAGGCATCCACTGGGGCTCTTGGAAATATACCCCACGGATAAAAGGGGGCTACTGTAGAATCAAATGCTCTAACTTACTCTGGCTAAACATATCTGTAACATTCTATTTATATAAAAACAAGCACACAAACTGAAACTAAAAAAAATCTGTTAAATTTTATGGAACATGCCATTCTCTTTATCATAAAATCAAATTCCAAAATACCATAAACGAGCACTTTTTTGTGTACTTGGTTGAATGAAACCAATAAAGATGCTATCTTAAAACCAATCATCATCCTATAATGAGCAAAGCATGTGTTCTTAGATATGTTTGTAAAATTAAATGAAATTCTTAATTATACAAGTTTAATCAGAGTTAGCTATAATATTTCAATACATTTCATTGTCCATTTCTTGTGCTAAGGTGTGAATTTAATTAAATACATTTTTTCTGCATGTACTGAGGTATATGTGTAAGGTTTTTTCTTTTCTTATATTATTTGTTAAGGTAAGGAATTGCATTGATAAAGTTACTATGATAATCCTTATTTTAATTCCTTGGTCAAGCTGTACTTATTTGTGATACTTATTATTCCAATTGTTAATAATTTATTTGGGACTTTTGCACTTATTGGATTGGTCTATAATTTTATTTTCCAATAAAGACATCTTCATATTGTAGCTTGTATGTCACAGTAGCGTTATGAAATACTTTAGATTTTCCTTTAAGTTAGTTATTAACTATATCTTGCTATATTATTAGGTGGTTACAAATTCAGAATTGCTGCACATTTTAATAGGGTAGCCACATTTTTATTATTCAGTGAATAATATTACCTTTATACAAGGTTTTGTTCTATATTCAAATTTAGTTGATAGAAATACTAGCATCTAAGCTACATTTTAGTTATATTTCCCTGATTTCTCTCTCTTCAACCTTTTTGTGTCATTTAGTGCCTCATGTAAATAGCATATAACTTTGACTTCATTATGTTTGTTGCTGCTGCTGCTCCTCTTGTTCTTTTTTAAAATTTTCATTTACACAAAATTATAGTTATCTTTTAATATGATAACTCATTCAGTTTGCATATATTATGATTACAGATATATTTAAACTTATTTACATAACTTATTTACTCATTCAGTTTGCATATATTATGATTACAGATATATTTGGACTTATTTACATAATTACATAATTTTGTTTTCTATGTATTGATATCATACTATTTATTTGTTTTTTAAATCTTCTTTCCTTACTTCTTTAGGATTTATCTATTTTCTTTATTTCTTCTGCTCTGGGAGTTTTACCCCTTATTTTTATGATTTAGTAATCCTCTCTTAATTTTTACTTGAAGACTTAGATTACCAAAGCCCATAATTAATACCCCTATCATCCTCCTCAGCTGATTAAGTCCACCTGAACCCATTTTCTTCCTGATCCCCACAAATTTTCTGTTACTGTGATCTGCAATTTGAGTCTAATCTTCTTTTTTAAAATAAACTTTCATTAGTCCTAATTATTAATAATATTGTTTAGAGTCAATATGCATTTAGATTTAATGACAGTTTCACTAATATCTTTAATCAACTCCTTCCTGCCAGTGTCCAAATTTTGTTTTCAAATTCATCATTTCATACTTCTTTCAGGTTATATTTTTAGTATTTATATGTCAGAATACATTTTATTTCACTTTATTTATTTTTTATACATCTTTATTGGAGTATAATTGCTTCACAATGCTATGTTAGTTTCTGTGGTACAACAAAGTGAATCAGCCATATGCATACATATAGCACTTTCAGTCTTAAATAATTTGAGTTTATCTGGGTACAGAAGGTTAAATTGACTTATTTCATCTGTCACATATTGTGACTGATGGGAAGCTTACTGTAATTGTATCATATCTTTGTAAAGAATATATTTTTCCCTCACAACTGTCTACATTTTCTATTTGCTTTTATGTTCTGCATTTGCACTACAATGTAAGTATAGAAATATTTCTATCTATGCTGCTCAGGACTGTATAAGTTCTTTCTATCTGAAGCGTCATACCTTCTTCAATTTTGTCATTTTTATAAATATTAATTCTCTGAATATTGAACTCAGCCTCACTCCCTTCCCTTAATCTACTATTTTTTCTTCTTGCAATTTCTATTAGATAAATACTGGATCTTGTTTTTTTATACTTCATGGCTTTTAAACTATGTTTCTTTCCTTTTTCTTTCTTCTTTCCTTCCTGCCTTCTCGTTGTCCTACCTTCATTCCTTTTATTCCATGCCCTCCATTAATGGATAAATCTTCACACTTAAATTCCTATATATTAATTCTCTCTTTGGCAGTGTTTCTCAACCACCAGCTGTACAATAAATTGTATATACCTTTCATTCCCAGAATTCTTTACTAAATATATGTGGCCTTCTTTCATATTGTTCTTTCTTTACTATTTTTGAACTTTTAATCCTATTTATTTTGAATATTCCTTCAGAGAATACATTATGTATTTCTTCTAGGAGAACTTATTTCCTCATGTACTTATTTACAGCAAGCTACTTTTCAGTTGAGAGAAGCTTCCTTTAACTTAGAGGACTCTACATTTTGGGTATACTTCCACAGGCAACAGTACATTTGCCTCTGACTGGATCCAGTGGATTTCACTGGTTCTAAACCAGCGTGTATGATGCTTTTTCAGAGTAGCATCCAAACACCAAACAGTTAGTGTGAACCTCTGACTCATTTCTATGTACAATGAAAGACCAGGATTCCAATTTTTGTAGGTGACCCCTTTTTACTGTACCTCTAAGTCAAATAGTCCATGTTTTAAGAGACTTTATGACTGTTTGCTTTGTGTAGCAGTAGACTTACTTCCAACTACCTAAATACATAGAACCTCCATGCTAAAGTTCCCTCCTCACATGGACTTTAAACACAAGCCCCAGATGTTTACACTTTCATTTGTTTATAATAATCCCCTGAGTCTTTTATCTCTAGTTCTGATTCACTGCTCTGAATTTTTATATTCTTTCCTTGTTTTCTTTGTCATTAATGATTTTGCTTCCTTGGCAATGCATTTTAAACTAGTTTATTTTTTGGAAAATATATAACTGTCTAGTCTGTGGTAGCATAGCAAGGGTGGGGAAAGAGGAGGTGAGTAGTTTTCATGTCAGCTAAGTCTGCCATATTGTCTTAACAGTTGTTTTTATGCAGCATACTATTTTTATTTGTTCATCAAATATATATAGACCTTTTACTTTGTTCCTGATAGTATTTTAGGTCCTGGAAATACAGCAGTGACTATAACAGACACAAATCCTTGACCTCATGGACTCCACATTTAATGTAGAATCTGAAAATAAACAAAAAACAAAAACAAGCAGACACGTGAAAGAAGAGATTAGTTCCACACCAGTAAGCAAGACTATGAATTTACTTTTGGTTTCCAGCAGTATATGACTGGCTTCAACTAAATGAATTTCCAATGTTTCTGGTCCACACAAAGTTCTATACCATATACCAAAGTCTTTGTTGTTGACACCATTTGTCATTAGGAAAGTCTTTACTCAGAAGCCACAGCTATATTGCCTTTCAGATGGGAATGTGGGGCTTTCTGACCCACTGTCATGATAATATATCTTCTTCCTCCTATACAGAGGAGACTGAAAACAACCAAAGCACTATTCTGACAGCTTGATTCAATTCTACCTCTTGCTTGTTCAGTCTCATTATGAGGTAGGAAAGTGGTTACTTATCCTACCCACTTTCCACACTACGCGAGTAAAAGTATTCACTACTGGATCCTAGAGAGTCTTCTCATATTCCCCTCACCTGCCCTGTGGGGTTCTTTGTATTTTCTCATCCATAAAGCCCTCTCTCTGTCAGCATCCTATTCTCATCACCACAACTGTTAAGGTTAGAGGTTTTACTCTACTTAAAAGCTAATGTTAACCTGTTATTGTTTTATGGATACTTGCAGAAGACACAAGACTTGGGCAAACGGCTTTTTATTACTCTTTGCACAATAAGCAGTATGAACATCAGCATTTTCCCATGAGTTCTACTTGTTTCCCAAACCAGCGAGACAATATAGAGGGGCCCTAATGCATGCTATGCTTCCAGTGGTTTGTGTCATAGCTGATGAACCTTGAACTTGTAGAATACAAGAAAAACTTACTACCTTGAGTGAATTCTAGCTAATAAGGGAATCGATCTTCTCTGAAAACTTGACTCAGGATAAGGATACTCAAGGATACTCAAAGAAGGGAGAGTTAGATATAGGATCAAAGAGAGTTAGCTTGATCTCTAATTTGTAAAACATTGCTTCCCACTATCTTTGTCCTTTATAAACTAAGCATAGAAAACATAGCAATGAGGCATTTTTTCCTTTAGACAAGGAGTAGCAGAAATAAAAGGTGAAATAATAAATATTTTAGGTTTGTGAGCCATACACACAGTCTACAACTACTTAACTTTGCCATGGTAGCATGAAAGCAATAACAGACTAAAACAGGTGTTTGGCCAGATTTTGCCTGTGTTTCACAGGGTGCTGAACCTTGCCCTAGACTCAAAGTTTGAGGGTTACTATCAAAATATTGGAATGATTTGCTCTATGAAACCTAAGACTGAAAGTGATAGAGGAAAGGAATCTGCATAGAAGCATGCAGGAATCCCACAGTTTAAAGGTCAGAGCCTTCAGCCCTCACAATTTAAAGAAGTCAAGTTCTTTGGTCAACAGTCCCCATACAAACACAGAACTCTAAACTTTTTATGGTATCATTTTATTTTTATAGGAAAATAGAGAAAGATCACCAGAAATCTGTGGAAACCTACAACATAAAAGATAAGGAATGTGGTTTTAAAAAAAGAAAGAACAAAAACATCAAGGAAAGAGATATTTGGGCAACAGAAGGCAATTTAAAATAAATTATCTGACATCTTAAAGAAAATATTGCAACCACCAAAAAACCCCCAAATTTTATAAAAATTAACTTGAAATAAATAAATTTAGATATTTACTAATTGTTGCTTACATTAAAAAGTCAAAGACTGATATAAAATCCAAAAATAATCTCACAGAATAGACAAAAAAGCCCAGAAACTATTTAAGAGAATTAAAAGATAGAGCACCTATCTCAAAAAGGGAATAGAGAAAATAGAGCAAAGAAAAATTTTAAATGGACAATATGCAAGTTTCTTATAGCCAGAAGAAACACATATTCACATAGAGAGGGCTCTCTGAATAACATGTAAATCTAAAAAAATATTTTCACCTTTGAATCCTATTCTCAAATAAATTATCAAGTATGACAACAGAATAAAGTTTCTAGGATGCAAAATCTTACAGTCCACATGACCTTTACTAGGCTTACAGGGAAGTAAACCTGATATTGGAAACAGGATTGAACCTAGGAGACAGATGACATCTAGTTCCAGAGGTTCAACAAAGCAGCAAGCTGAGATAGTTATAACTGTATGTTCGAGAAGAATTAAGGGACTGTGATCGTTAAGAAGTATGATGATTTAATAGAATAGTTAAAATTATATAGACTGAAAAATTTTTTAAATAGAGTAAAAATAATTGATGGGGTCTTAAAAGAAAAATCCTTTTAAGTGTTACTTAGAATTGATTTTTTAAGAGTTTAGGAACACTATACCCATAGATAATTAAATGCAACACAAACTCATTGTAAAGTGATATCTTTGGCAATAATTAAATAAAAGCTACATACTGGTTTTCAATGTTTAGTTTCATATTATACACAAATTATGGAAGGCTTAACTATTCCAATACAAAGCTGATACCACAGGTAACCTCATCCTATTTCATTTTATCATGAGAAAAAATACCATGCAAATTCCATAACATCTCTAGAATATGACTACTGCTTGCATTACATATGTGTATTATATGTCTGTTAAGGCTTCCTTGCTAGATTAACATAATGTCTCTTCAACATATTCTGCTATGTGGCAAAATGCTTCTGGCATTCATAATCGAAGATCCAACTATGCATGTATTTCCTTTGATTAAAAACAAACAAAATCTACCTGTCAAAGCATTCCAGCAGTATACTGACTGAAGTCTAAGATACTTGTAAATCTCTTCAAATATTTTTATAGTTATCCTATTAAGAAAACATAGCTTTTCACTTCCAGAAAAGTATATAGTTGTATTCAAACTACAGTCTAGAATAATTCCTCAGTACATTTATCTCATTACCTTAGTTTTTCAGTCCACATTTTGTTATCTATTTACCAATAATTGATTTGTTATAAACAGAAGAGTAATTGCAACAGTGACTTTTCTTGGCAATTCTTCATCCAAGCATATCAAGATAAGCATACATGTTTTTCATTACCTCACAGCACACATGGTTGACAGTTTGGGTATCTGTACAGCACTTCGTGCTAAATTTCATTATTTGATCTGCTTTGACATAGGAAAGGTTGTTATACTAGTGTGCTGACAAATTGACAAGCTCTGCTTCTGCTGTTATTACTTTCTAATCAACATCATAGTTAATATTCATCTGGTGTTCCTCAACTGTGTACCACAGGAGGGCATACATTCATTACAGTTAATTGAGAAATCAGTATGATGATTTGGACAAATATTAGAAGTGATGCTGCTTACGGTGGCTATTTATGATTTGATCCACATTAAGAGTAATCTGAATCATTTTTCACTTATGCAATATGTGTGCATGGCAAAAAGTATTTGGTTATTTGTCATAGTATTTCTCACTGTCTACTTGTTTTTCTGTTGTATTTAATTTTGTTCTCCTATTTTATCACTTTAAATGCATTATTATTGCAATTTTATACTGAAACACAAAAACAATGAAACTAATTAAAGAAAATCCAGGTAAAAATGTCTAGGTAATATGAATGAAAATTGAATAGCCCTTTAAGGTGTTTCACCTATTCTACCTATGCAAATAAACATGATGAGGCAGTGAAAGTTTCTACATTTAGACCTCAGAAAGACAACATCTATCTGAGAAGACACTGTCCTAGTCACTAGGAGTTAGTACAAATGTAAATGTGAAAAATGCATTATTTTCATGTTTGGGTTACTTGAAATCCAACCATGCCTCCATAATTGGCTATTTACTTTACTACTGACTCTTGGCACTTGTTGGGTTCTCCCAGTCTCAGTTTTTCTTTAAAACCAGAGAATTCTAGCCACAGTTTGATACATCGATAGTCTTTATATTAAATGTTTAACAATGTAATGAATGAATGGTATAACTATTTACAACAGACATTTTGTCTTGTCAGAGGTAATGAAATCATGTGAGCAGCAGTTTTTGAACTGTCCACCAAGGGTAAGGTCAGTCTGCCATAACTGCTTAAAATTCAACATAAATAGTTAAAGTGAAATAAATGAAGCTAATGTTTAAGTAGTGTTTAGGCTTATTTTAATACATTTTCAACATATTTTTATTATATATAATTAACACACCCATCACTTTCACTTCAAGTTCAGGAGAAATAGATATCTTCTTAGTAAGGATCAACTTTTTTATACATAATTATTCCAAATGTAACCCTTTAGGAAAGCAAAATATTCTCAACCGAACTTCACAATAGCTATAAACATTATAAAAACATTTCACTTTATATAGTTGTAGAAAGGACGAACATGTCATTCTCAAGTCTGCTTGAGATTTTATTTCCCATGGGGTTTTCTTACATCTTTGTGTGAGCACACAGTCTCTGTTGGCCAAGAACATGTGGGTAGTTTGGGCCCACTATAGTCTATGTTGTGTATATACACAATTTTTGGTCAACTCAGGATATGGGAATAATATCACTTTTGGCTAAGATATGGTTATCTCACACCTAGAACTCCCTTTTGAATTCCCCAACAAATCCACGTGTCCACTGCTTTCGCCAAACAAAACCACAACCTCAGGCTAGCGGAGCCTACAATTCTCCTGTTTGCTTGTCACTAAGATCACACTTCAACTGACAGTGCTCTACATCAATTGAGCCTCTCCCAGCAGCAAAAGCAAAGCAGCTGAAATGGTTTCACAGCCTAACCCACTCTTGTCCAAAATAGGCTGACAGAGACAGGTGAGGGTGGGAGCCGCTGTGCTTACTGGACTTTCCAAAGATAACCTTAATTTCATTAGAGACTTGATGGCCAGCAAAACGGTTCAGAATCATGGAAAATATAGCTTCCATTTGAAGTCAGATGTCAATATAAACATATTTCTATTATATTCAAAGGCATAATGGATATAAAAATTATAAAAGAATGAGAATATCCTTCATGAAGCTGACAGAAACTAATAGGCAATTTGTTTACTATATGACTTTAGCACAAGACTCCTCCAATCTACAATCTTTTCATCTGTGAAATAGGCTCAGTATAAGCACATGGATAAAATAGACAGCTGTGAGGTTGATGAAAGGCAGTATTTATTTAAAGCATTCCATCATGTCAAACTACAACCTATAATGTCTCCTCAGAGAGCTATTTCCCCTAACTTTTAATCAATTGTTTTCACTCTTAGGTTTCTAAGTTGTCCATCACAACAATAAAATTTCAATAAAGACCTGATCAATAGTAATTATAGTAGATTACTCTGTAAGTCCTATAATCTATAGACTTATATTACCTTTCTATGTTGCTATTTAAATAAACATATGACATCATAGACAAAAATGTCAAAGATTAAGACTTTCCATTACATTCTGTTTCATTTTGTCCATTTTCCCATATAGATTTGGTTTAAAACAATATTCTCTGACTATGTACAGAATAAATTCTCATAATAGAAAATTTAGAAACTCCATAAAAGAAAAAAATTGAAAATAACAAGCATCCAAAAACATACATCCACAATAGAAATTATGAACATCATTTTCCTTTTAAAAGCTTGAGTTTTAAACTGTATTATATTTTAAAGTACTGTAATTTATTCTGATATTTTAATTGTTATCTAGTAAAATTATTTTTTTCCATTTGCCTAAAATCTATTTTCTATTCTTTTTTTTTAAAAAATTACTTTTAGGATTCTCCATCAGTTGTTTGTCAAATACCACATTTTTTGTTTGTTTAGAATAAAGCTCCATCAAAAAGTTTGCTTAACTAGTGTATAAAGGAACCAGCAGAATAGTAAACCCCCTTCAAAGGGAATTAGATAAATGGAAGTATTTACAGGCATACCTCACTTTATTGTGCTTTGCTTTATTGCAGTTTGAAAATACTGCATTTTTTACATATTGAAGGTTTGCAGCAACCCTGCATAAAGAAAATTTATTGGAGCCATTTTTTCCAACAGCATTTGCTCACTTTTAATGTCTGTATCACATAGTGGTAATTCTAACAATATTTCATACTTTTTTATTATTATTACATTTGTACGGTAACCTGTGATCAGTGATTTTTGACGTTACTACTATGACTTACTAAAGGCTCAGATGATGGTTAGCAATTTTTAGCAGTAAAGTATTTTTTAACTAAGGTATGTACTTGTTTTAGACATAGCTATTACATACTTAATAGACTATAGTGTAAACATAACTTTTATATACACTGGAAAACAAAAAAATTGTGTGACTCACTTTATTGTGAATTTGCTTTATCATGGTGGTCTGCAACTGAGCCCAAAATATCTCCAAGTTATGCCTATAAAAAGGCTGAGGAAAAGAATATTCAAGTAAGATTTCTAATTTACATTCAAAATAAAACCATAGGTTTGAGGTTGTAATCTTCTGAACTGGACAAAACCCAGAAACTCCTAACATCTCTATTAGACAAAATTAATTTTCTTTGCTTTCACACAAAAACTGTTTGTAAATATCAGTTTTCTACAGGATAATATCTATCCTTACAGCATCGTAAAATGCACTAATCAGTAGCAAAGAGTAAGTCAAAGATACTCACACATGTACAGAATCAGATAATTCCAGATGAGCCTGCTAGACACACCCAATAGACCCCAAAGGAACACCACTTAATTCTTCTTCTCTATCACCAATTCTTGGGCAACTATTCCCTAACAGTAATTCTTCTGATCATAAATAATCTGCAAAGGTTATTCTTGATCACACAGAGACAGGCTACTTTCATTATGGTTAGCCTGTTCTTGTTTTTGTTTTTAATAAGTGCAACAAGAGGTTTTAATACATATATATGCCTCCTCATCTTCATTCCATTAACTTCACTTTGGAGCTTTTATAAATATATTGTGAATGTCCAGGGATCTTCCCATTATTATGCTGTTATTATTATTTTCTTTGGTTTTTTTGGAAATTGAAAAGTAACTAAGAAATTTACCTCCAGCGGATTTCACCTACTCTACTTATAAATGAGGCTGAATTCCTCCCTTTGATGTCTCACAAAACGTGCAAGATTCCTGGCCTGGCAGAAAGTGACCTTCCGGACTACTTGAAACATTTGAGCCTTCTAAACCATTAGACAGACATCACATAGGTTTGCTGGGCAGACTTGGTGGGAATTGGCTTTCCATATGAAATATAATGCATGTTTCTTAATGGTAGGTTTGCCAGACTTAACAAGTAACATTTTTTCTCAAATTTCTTATAAAATTGACACATATCTATGATATTTCAATCTTTTAAAATAAATTTTGTTTCATAAAATGAAACAAAATTTATTTTAAAAGATTGAAATATCACAGATATGTTCTTTGATTAGCATGTAATTAAATTAGAAATAAACATCAATAAAGCATCTATAAAGGCGAGTATCTGAAAATTAATTTAATTCTAAACCACCAATTGTTAAGGAAGAAGTTGCAAAGGATATTAGAAAATTGTAGAAATTCAATGACAATGAAAGCACAACTTACTAAAAATTTTGGGACATATCTTAAGCTGCACTTAGAAGAAAATTTATAGCTTTAGTGTACATTAAGAAAGTGTTGAAATAAAAAAATAGGCTTCCACTGTGGGAAGCTAGAACAATGGTAAAAATTTAACCCAAAGATATGAATATATGCTGTCTACAAAATAAACAAATAAACAAAAAACCTCACTTTATATTTAAGGACACACACAAGCTTTAAATGAAAGGGTAGAAAAATATATCTATGCAATGGCAGCCAAAAGAGAGTAGAAGCAGCTATACTTATATGAGATACGAGACAAAATACATTTTAAGCCAAAAATCATCACAATAGAAAAAAGAACAGTATATAATGATAAAGAAATCAAATTAACAGTAATATATAATAATTATAAATATATGTGCATCCAACAATAGAACACTTAAATATATAAAGCAAACATTGACAGAACTGAAGAAAAAAACAGACAGAAGTACATTAATAATAGGGGATTTCAATATCCCATTTTCAATAATGGACAGATCAACCAGACAGAAAATCAGCAAACAGGGAACTTGAACAACACTACAGACCACATGAATCTAACAGACATATACAGAACATTCTACCCAACAGGTGCAGAATATATGTTCTTCTCAGTTGCACATTGAACCTTATCCAGGATAGCTCACACGTTGAGACACAAAACAAGCCTTAACAAACAAGAAGACTTAAGTCATACCAAGTGTCTTTTCTGACTACTATGGAATGAAACTAGAGACCAAAAACAGAAGGAAAACTAGAAAATTAATAAATATTTGGAGATTAAATAGTACAGTTTGAACAAATAATAGGTCAAAGAAGAAATTAAAAGACAAATTAGAGAATATCTTCAGATGAATGAAAATACAACACACCAAAACTTATGAGATGCAGCAAAAGCAGTACTAAGATGGAACTGTATGGCAATAAACACTTACATTAAAAAAGAAAAAAAAAACTCTAATAAACAATCTAATTTTACACCACAAGGAGCTACAAAAAGAAAAGCTAAGTCAAGTATTATGAGAGGAAAGGAAACAATAAAAATTAGAGCAGAAATAAACAAAATAAATAGAAAAATCACTAAAACTGGGAGTTTTTTTTAAAACCTATTCTGTTTTTTTTTTAATTTATTTATTTAATTTATTTATTTTTGGCTGTGTTGGGTCTTCATTGCTGCACACGGACTTTCTCTACTCTTCATTGTGGTGCACAGGCTTCTCATTGTGGTGGCTTCTCTTGTTGTGGAGCATGGGCTCTAGGCACATGGGCTTCAGTAGTTGCAGCATGCAGGCTCAGTAGTTGTGGCTCACAGGCTGTAGAGCTCAGGTTCAGTTGTTGTGGCACATGGGCTTAGTTGCTCCACGGCATGTGGGATCTTCATGGACCAGGGCACAAACCCGTGTCCCCTGCATCAGCAGGCAGACTCTCAACCAGTGTGCCACCAGGGAAGCCCCAATAGGCAGATTCTTAACCACTGCACCACCAGGGAAGCACAGGAATTGGTTTTTTGAGAAAATAAACAAAATTGACAAACCTTTAGCTAGATTAACAAAGGAAGAAAAGAGACAGGACACAAATAAATAAAATCAGAAATGAAAAAGGAGACAGTATAGTTGATGCCACAGAAGTAAAAGGAATCATAAGATATTGCTATGAACAATTATTTGCCAAGAAACTGGATAAACTAGAAAAAAATGCATAAATTTCTAGAAAACTACAACTTACCAAGACTGAATCATGAAGAGAAAGTCTGAACAGACTTATAACTAACAAGAAGATTGAAACAATAATTAAAAACCTCCCGACAAAGAAAAGCCCAGGTCCAGATGTCTTCACTAATGAGTTACACCAAACATTTAAAAAAGAAATGATGCCAATCCTTATCAAACTTTTCCAAAAAATTGAAAAGGGGGCAACAGCTGCAAACTCATTTTATGAGGCAAGTGTTACCCTCATCTGATAGCCAAATCAGATAAGAAAACTAAAAATCAATATTACAGATAAATATAGACGCAAAATTCCTCAACAATATACTACGAACAAATTCAATAAGACATTAAAAGGATCATACCATGATCAAGTGAACTTTATCTGTGGGACGAAAGGAAGGTTCAGCATACCTAAATCATTCAGTGGTACACCACATTAACAGAACAAGGTTAAAATCAAAATATTATCATAATAAATGCCAAAAAAGCATTTGACAAAATTCAACACGTTTTCATTCCAAAACACTAGGAATAAAAATAAATTAACATAACCTTAACATAATACAGATCATATATGAAAATGCCACAGCTAACATCATACTCAGCAGTGAAAAACTAAAAGCTTTTCTTCTAAGATAAGGCAAAAAGCAAGGGTTCCTACTCTTGCACTTCTATTCAACATAGTACTGCAAGTCCTAGCTAGAGCAATTAGGCAAGAAATAGAAATAAAGAGCATCCAAATCAGAAAGAAAGAAGTAAAATTACCTGTTTGTAGATGACCTCATCTTATACTTAGGAAACCCTAAAGGTTACACACACACACACACACACACACACACACACACACACACACAGACATACACAGACTGTTAGACTAATAAATGAATTCAGTGAAGTGGCAGGACAAAAAAATCAACATACACAAATTATTTGCATTTCTATACACCAACTATGTACTGTGTGGAAAGAAAATTAAGGGAAAAATTCCCTTACAATAGCATCAAAAAGAACAGAATACTTAGTAATAAACTTAACTAAGGAGGTAAATGACATATAAACTGAAAAATTAAAAATTAATGAAAGAAATAAAAGAAGACACAAATGAAAAGACATCCCATGTTCATGGATTAGAACACATTACTACTGGGCTTCCATGGTGGCACAGTGGTTAAGAATCTGCCTGCCAATGCAGGGGACACAGGTATGAGCTCTGGTCCAGGAATATCCCACATGCCATGGAGCAACTAAGCCCATGCGCCACAACTACTGAGCCTGTGCTCTAAAGCTCACATGCCACAACTACTGAGCCCATGTGCCACAACTACTGAAGCCTGCACACCTAGTGCCTGTGCTCTGCAATGAGAAGCCACCGCAATGAGCCACCAGCGCACTGCAACAAAGAGTAGCCCCTGCTCGATGCAACTAAAGAAAGCCTGCGTGCAGCAATGAAGACCTAATGCAGCCAAAATAAATTAAAAAAAAAAAGAAGACATTACTACTGAAGTGTCCATACTACTCAAAGTGATCTATAGATTCAGTGCAATTTCTATCAAAAACCAAATGGCATATTTTTACAGAAATAGAAAAAACTCTAAAATTCTTGTGGAAGCACACAATAACCCAAATAGCCAAAAATAATCTTTAGAAGGAACAAAGTTGGAGACCTCACACTTCCTGACCAAACATACTGCAAAGCAATAGTAAATAAAACATAGTTTTGGCATAAAGGCAGACACATAGAGCAATGGAATAGAATAGAGAAGCCAGAAATAAATCCTGACCCATAAGGGCAAATGATCTTCTACAAGGGTGCCAAGAATGCACAATGCAGAAGACAGTCTTTTCAACAAATGTTGTTGGGAAAACTGGATAGCCACATGCGAAAGAATGAATTTGGACCCATATTTTACACCATAGAGAAAAATCAGCTGAAAATAGATTAAAGACTTAAACATAAGACCTGAAGCTGTAAACTCCTAGAAGAAAACAGAGGAAAAGCGTCATGACATTGGACTTGGATAATTTCATTGAGATGACACCAAAAACACAGCCAACAAAAGTGAAAATAGACAAATGGGACTAGATCAAACTAAAAAGTTCTGCACAGAAAAGGAAATAATAAACAGTGAAAAGGGAACCTATGAAATGGCAGAAAATATCTGCCACTTATCTGACAAGGGGTTAATATCCAAAATACATAAGGAACTCCTATAACTCAACAGCAAAATAATTAATAACCCAGCTAAAAAATAGACTAAAACATGAATAGGAATGTCTTATTCTAAGAAGATATTCCAATAGGTATTTTCAAAGATGTTAAATGTCACTAATCAGTAGGGATATGCAAATCAAAACCTCAATGAGATACCACCGCAAACCTGTTAGGAAAGCCATTATCAAAATAACAAAAACAGAAAGAAAAACAACATCAACAACAAAAATAACAAGTGTTTGAGAGAATGTGGAGAAATTGGGACCCTTTCACTCTGTTAGCAGCAATGTAAAATGATGCAGCCACTGTGAAAAACAGTATGGAGGTTCACCAAAAATTAAAAATATAAGTACCACATGATTGAGCAATCTCAATTCTGAGTATTTATTCAGGAAGAACTGAAATTAGCACCTTGAAGAAATACCAGTACTTCAGTGTTCATTACAACACTATTCACAATAGTCAAGAAGTGGAAACAAACTTACTGTCCATGAACACACAAACAGGTAAAGAAAATGAGATACATATGCTGGAATATTATTCCATGCTAAAAAAGAAGGAAATCCTGCAATACGCAATAACATGGATGAACCTGGAACACATTAGGCTAAATAGAATAAGTCTGTCACAGAACAAATACTGCATGGTTCTACTTATATGAGGTATCTAAAATAGTCAAACTCATAGAATTAGAGTAAAACAGTGGATATCAAGAATTGGGTATGTGGAAGGAGAAACTGCCAATCAGTGGACATAAAGTTTCAATCATGCAAGATCAATAAATTCTAGACATCTGCTCTACAAATTGTGTCTATAATTAACAATGCTATATTATACACCTAGAATATTTGCTAAGAGGATAGATCTCATTTTTTTTTTTTTTTTTTTTTTTTTTTTTTCGCAGTACGTGGGCCTTTCAATGTTGTGGCCTCTCCCGTTGCGGAGCACAGGCTCTGGACGTGGAGGCTCAGCAACCATGGCTCACGGGCCCAGCCGCTCTGCGGCATGTGGGATCCTCCGGGACCGGGGCACGAACCTGTGTCCCCTGTATCAGCAGGCGGACTCTCAACCACTGTGCCACCAGGGAAGCCCGATAGATCTCATTTTAAGTGTCCTTACCACAGTGAAGTTTTTTTTTTTTTTAAATCTGTAGGTAGATTGATCCTAAAGAGAGGGAGAGAGAACACAAATTACCCAAATTAGAAATGAAAAAGGGGTCACTACTATACATTATATGGATAAGAAAATGAAAAGAAATGCTATATTAGTACAGACTGTACAGATATTATAAAGAAAAAGGTGTGTGTGTATAAACTTTATTGTAACATATTTGACAACTTAGATAAAATGGCAAATGACTTGAAAGACAAATGTTATCAAATATGCCACAAGAAGAAATAGACCTTAATAGCCTATTATCTAATAGAGAAATTAGATTTGTAAATGAAAATCTCCCATGAAGCAAATTCCAAGGCTTGAGGAATTCACCTGTGAATATTTTATAACATTTAATGAAAAACAAATACCAAATCAATAAAAATTATTTTATAAAGTAGAATAAGAAAGAACAATTCTCAAATTATTTATAAGGACAGTCTCACTCTGTCCAAATCTAATCAAAGACATTACTAGAAGAGAAAATTATGGGCCAAGTATTCCCCATGAACAGTGATGCAAAAATCACTAACCAAATATTAGAAATTGAATAGAAAAGTATATAAAACATAGCATACATCATGAACAAAACGTTTATACAAGAATGCAAGGATATTTGGTGCTCAGCTATAAATCAATGTATTATAATTAACCATATTACCAAAATAAAGGAAATTGAAAAAGAAAATGTATTTGGCAAAATTATACACCATTCATGGTAAAAACTTATAGTAAACTAGGAACAGAAGGGAATTTTCTCAATTTGAAAAAGATCACCTACAAAAATCTACATCTGATAGCATAAGTAACAGTGAAATATTGAAAATGCTTTCCCTGCTCTACATGCAAGTACTTCTATTCCTAGGTGAGCAGTCCATCTTCTGGTTAAAAACCTATTTGCAATTTTTCAGGCCTGTCTACATACAATTACAAAGGCTTTACCAGGGCTCAAGGAAAACCTGCCCTCCACACACCAGACTAAGTGCACATTCAGTGCACTGCAGTATCTGAAGAGAGTTATAGTCAAGGTCTCAGGCATCTCTGGCCAGTTATGCTCTTCATATATTTACATTCCTAGCCTTAGCAGCTTCATCCTTAAGTCTCTTTATCTGAGGCCTTGTCTTCTTTCAGGTACCTCTGCCAAGAGCTCCTTATCAAGAAGAAGAGAGAGAAGACTTGGACACTTTTCCCCACTCTGACTCAGTACTTTATTCCTAGTCCTATCTCTCAGCCTCTCATTTATCCCAGGATCCATAAATCTGCCAGAGCTTTTTGTAATTGCTAAGTATTTTTTGAGATATTATGGGACAAAATAAGTATCCTGTTCCTCATGATACTTCCACCCACTACTTTCCTCATCTATTGATGATTTTTTTTTCTGAAGCCATTACTATTCCAATATATGCCATAGTGGTTTTTCTATTTCCTTCATTCTTTATGCATTTGTTTCTCTTTTTCAAGTATTAAGTGTAATTCTAGTTTTAGGAAAAGTTTGTCTATCTTCCTCATTTATTTATTCAATTATTTACACTATTTAGATCATTACACAGATATTTATATAATTCTATGGGTTAGATTATAATCCATTATTTATCATTATTTATTCATTATAGAGTGCAAATTTTTCCAGATTTGGCCATTGGGAGCCACTTCAGGATCGTATATGTGTACATTTCAAATGTCTACAACATAATCCTGATATCCTGATATTAAAAGTCCAAGAGTTGCTATTTTCTAAGTTCATTTTTTACAAAAATTTGAATTTTTATCTTAAAATTTTAAAGTTTTAAATTTACCTTAAACTTTTCAAATAAAGCTCCATAAACATTCTTTTACAAAAAGACTGCATCTTGTGAAAATAGGTACTCTTTATTGTAAACTGATAGTCTTTATTTATTTATTTATTTATTGGCCACGGTGTGCGGCTTGTGGGATCTTAGCTCCCTGACCAAGGATTGAACCCCAGGCCCTCGGCAGTGAGAGCGCAGAGTCCTAACCACTGGACCGCCAGGGAATTCCCCTAATGTTCTTTTTAATCTACTTTATGTGACAGCCTGAGAGCAGTTACCGCACTAACACCTGGACACAATCATTTCTAAATAATAGAGATTTAATGTACAATTGCATTTTAAGTTCATAAGAATAAATTTATCAATAGCAAACAAATGTTAAAATTTATAAGCTTTTCAAAGATTCTCTAGATCCTCACTGAAATTGCATATCAGTAATTTGTTTCAACAAGATTTCATTTCTCATGTATGTTTGTGCCTTAGTGAGTTTTAATATTACTTATGCACAATTTTAATGTCTTTTAAGTTTTATTAAAGAAGTTTAATCAAGTGCAATAAAAATCCCAGATTGAAGATCTTTTTTTTTTCTTTCTTTATTAAAAGTAAAGTTCTGCCAAGAGTCTGGATGAGAACTATGGGATTCTATATCCAACAGGAAATCTATTTTTTAATAAAAAGAGACTCTTGATAAACTCTATGCTTGAAGCAAATTTCTAAAGCATTTGCTATAGCGACAGAGCCTTTTAATTCCTTAACACTCACATATAAATCTTAATAACTTCCTTTCTGACTATAGGTTTTAGCCACTTCTCTGAAAAGGAAATGGTTTAATATATACATTGTAAAGTTAGCAAAAATATATTTGAAAATGTTATGTAGAATTTAAAACTTTCTAGTTAATAAAATACTAATCTCATCAAATATTTGAATACTTCTAATTGTTAAAATGTCAATTCTTCCTGTTTCCTATGTAGCCAAAGGCAGTTTCATAAAAAATTCTATGAAGAGCAAAAGGAAAAGTTTGGATAAAATGAATAATTCTGAAAAACACCTTCTGTGTTTAATTGTTAATAATGCTTAAATAATTATGTATCCCCTAAATGTAAATATAGAGCTGTTGATAATTTAACCAAGGCAAGAATCAGTTTTAAATCCCCATAAGAATAAAAAAAATGCTTTGTCACAAGGGAACTCTACCTAATGCACTGTGGTATCCTAAAATGGGAGGGAAATCCAAAAGGGAGGGGATATATGTATATGCATGGCTGATTCATTTTGTTGTGCAGTAGAAGCTAACACAACACGGTAAAGCAACTATATCCCAATAAAAATTAATTTTAAAAATGCTTTGTGATTAATATCTTCTCATAAGGTACATATTTGGCTTCTTAATTTTAAAGAAAAGACAAAGATCACAATAATGCTGGACATGGTTATCATGCAAAAAGATATTTTGTAGAATTTATTATTCTAGTCAAATTAATACACTGTGAGGGAAATATTTCCTGTTTCTACACTTTGCTCTTTTGATAAATGGTCTGGCCAATGATATGGTATAAATATACTTCTATAAAAATTGGTTTTCTATAGTTTATTTGTATATCAAGTATACTAAACATGTAAAGAATAGCTATTATTGATATTTTAAGTCCTTATAAATAAAATTGAATTTTAGAAACTTTTAATTTTGATTCCATCATACCATAACATTTTACTGTGATTAACTAAAGAATGTTTGCATTTGTTGATATGCAAATAATAATTTTCTACTTATTTGAAACTAAAAAAAGACTTGTTTTCCAGTTAAAGCAGATGTAAAAATGGTATTCATACACATTGCCCTCTCCAAAAATTAAGAACACTACATAGAAACAATAAAATCAGAAAAATTAATTCCACATTCCAAGGAACAGAGGTGTAGTCCTATATTAGCTATCTCTTACTACATAACCACTTAGTCCAAAGTTTAGTAGCTTAAAATAACAAGCACTTATTACCTCCTAGTTTCTGTGGTCAAGGATCCAGACACAGCATAGCTGGGTCCATTTCTCCAAGATCTCTCACAAGACTGCACAAAATGTAGGGCACGGACATAGTTGTCTCAAGGTTCGCATGATCCCTTTCCAAGCTCATTCAGAAATAGTTGGCAGAATTCAGTTTCTCACAGGCTTTTAAACGGAGGCCTCAATTCTTCAAGAGCCATTTGCTGGAGGCCTCCCGTAATTCCTTGCCTCTTTTTTTAAAACTTTTTATTTTACATTGGAGTATAGTTGATTAATAATGTGATAGTTTCAGGTGTACAGCAAAATGATTCAGTTATATATATATATCTATTCTTCAAATTCTTCTCCCATTTAGGTTGTTACATAATATTGAGCAGAGTTCCCTGTTCTATACAGTAGGTCCTTGTTGTTTATCCATTTTAATCATAGCAGTGTGTACATGTCAATCCCAAACTCCCTAACTATCCCTTCCCCCACCTTCCCCCTGCCCCCGCAACCATAAGTTCATTCTCTAACTCTGTGAGTCTCTTTCTCTTTTGTAAGTAAGTTCATTTGTATCATTTCTTTTAGACTCTGCTTATAAACGATATTCCTCTTTGCCTGTGCGACTTACTTCACTCAGTATGACAATCTCTAGGTCCTTCCATGTTGCTGCAAATGCCATTACTTCATTCTTTTTAATAGCTGAGTAATAATCCATTGTATATACGTGCCACATCTTCTTTATCCATTCCTCTGTCAATGGACATTTAGGTTTCTTCCATGTCTTGGCTATTGTAAACAGTGCTGCAATGAACATTGGGGTGCGTGTATCCTTTCGGACCATGTTTTTCTCCAGATATATGCCCAGGAGTGGGATTGCAGGATCATATGGTAGCTCTATTTTTAATTTTTAAAGAAACCTCCATACTGTTCTCGATAGTGGCTGTTCCAATTTACATTCCCACCAACAATGTAGGAGGGTTCCTTTCTCTCCATACCCTCGCCAGCATTTATTGTTTGTGGATTTTTTGATGATAGCCATTTTGACTGCTATGAGGTGGTATCTCATTGTAGTTTTGATTTGCATTTCTCTAATAATTAGTGATGTTGAACATATTTTCCTGTGCCTCTTGGTCATCTGTGTGTCTTCTTTGGAGAAATGTCTATTTAGGCTTGCCTTCTTATAGATTATTTTACATGACACCTAGCTTCATCAGAGTGACCAAATGAAAGGGTAAGAGAGTGCCGCCAGCAAGAGAGAGTGTGTGCTAACAAGAAATAGTGCTAGCAACATAAAAAGTATGTTGATAGAGTAATCATAGAGGTAAATTCTACCACCTTTGTCATATTCTATTTTTTTTAACATCTTTATTGGGGTATAATTGCTTTACAATGGTGTGTTAGTTTCTGCTTTATAACAGAGTGAATCAGTTATACATATACATATGTTCCCATATCTCTTCCCTCTTCGTCTCTCTACCTCCCACCCTCCCTATCCCACCCCTCCAGGCAGTCACAAAGCACCGAGCCAGTACCCCTGTGCCATGCGGCTGCTTCCCACTGGCTATCTACCTTACGTTTGTTAGTATATATATGTCATATTCTATTTTTTAGAAGCAAGTCTACACCCAGTGCACACTCAGGAAGAGGCGATTACACAGGAGCTGGAAAACCTGGATGTGAGAACCACTGGGAGCTATGTCAAATGCTGTCTAGCACAAGCCCTGTTCCCAATTACAAACTGTGACATACAGAAGTCAAATGCTTTACTCTTAAAAAAAAAAAAGCTTTACTCCTGTATCAAAACAAAGGAAGATGCTGAGGTCTACATCTCTTGAGTGTGTGTGTGCACATGTGTGTGTGCGTACGTGTGTGTGTGTGTACAACACATATACATAGGTACATACATACATACTTATTTATAGCGATGATGAGCCAGTTATCTCACTAAGTTGAGAAAACAAAGATGGGAGTTTTGAGAAGCTAAGGCAGCTAGATCTTGCAGGACAGACTACTGGAGAAAAGGAAGCTATGCAGAGGAAGCATGAAATAAATCTTCACATGGATCACTTTGGGTTCTTAGCAGAATACAAATATGCATATGTAGAATGAAATTTCACAATATTGAGAAATGACTTTGGAAAAGTAAGGTGAGTAATCCTGAGTTCACACAGGGCTGGGAGACACTGAAGTTCCAACTAACCAGATTTAAGGGTCCTTTTGAAAACCCAGAGCATTCAACAGAGATTCCGAAAGATTCATACCTTAACATAGAATTAAGCTAGCCCTAGAATAAAGAAAAGGTTTTGTTTCCCCAGAAAAACAAAAGGCTTAAAAACAGCCTCAGAAGGATCAAGTCTGTCAATCATTAGTTAATTAACTCCCAAAACAAAGTCAACAATCTTTAAAGGAATTCTTATAATATGGCACTTGAAAATATAAAATATACAACAATAAAACTGACCATCTTATTAAACATAATTGTACATTCAAATAAACAGAGAAATATATCACTAGGAGAAATGAAAAAATAAAATGAATCTCTAATTTAAAAAGAATTAGAAAAGACTTAGAAATGGACCTCAATACATTTATTTTAAATATGTCCATATATTTAAAGTATATTAATTTAGTGTGAAAAGAAATTAAATAAAAATAAATAAATAATACTTCTAGATATGAAAAGTGAAATAGATAAAATAGGGGAAATAACTTATTTTAGTTACAGTGGATTAGAAACTGTAATTCACTAAATTTAAGACAGCAAACAGAAGCACAAGGGGAAGAATATCCAGAACCAATTGACCTGTGCTATTAGCAAGCAATCTAACATACATGTAAACTGGTATCTCAGAAAAGGGAGAAGGGAAGGAGACAGAGAAAAATATTTAAAGAAATAATGATCAGGGGCTTCCCTGGTGGTGCAGTGGTTGAGAGTCCACCTGCCGATGCAGGGGACACAGGTTCGTGCCCCGGTCCGGGAGGATCCCACATGCCGCGGAGCGGCTGGGCCCGTGATCCATGGCTGCTGAGCCTGTGCGTCCGGAGCCTGTGCTCCACAACAGGAGAGGCCACAACAGTGAGAGGCCTGCGTACCACAAAAAAAAAAAAAAAGAGAAATAATGACCAGCATTTTTTTTCAAATGTGTGCAGCACAATAAACCCACAGATCCAAGAAGTACAATCAGTATCTACCACATAAATACAAAGAAACTCACACAAGGCATATATTAATCAAATTACTAAAACACAGTGATAAAGTGACAATCAAGTCTGTGTGTAAATACATTTGTGGATAAGATAGAGAAAAGAGGATTTCTGAGAACCAAGTAGGCAAAGCAATTTATATAGTGTGTTAGAAGTTATGTTAACTGGTCCTGTGAGAAATGACCTACTCACTGACTAGGTCATTGACCTAATCACTGTTCTACACACACACACACACACACACACACACACACACACACACACACACACACACACTACCCAAGAAGAACAAGTGATCATCCAATAAGGCAGAGAGCATTAATGAGGTCAGTCCAAGACAATCCAAATGGGTGAATCATGCAACTTGAAATATATGAACGACATTCAGAGTTTGAAAGTTGTAAGCAATCACCAGAAATTTTGGACATCAAGCAGCAGAATTCAGCCCTATCTCCAACAACTCTTTTTCCAGACCCTTTCATCTAATCAGCAGTTATAAGATAGAATTCCTTTTTCACACTCTATACAAAGAAAAAATCTTTAATTGATAATTAGTCAAATGCATTTTCATAATTTAGTTCTTAATGTTGTTGTTTGTTTTTTTTAACAGCTGTATTGAGGAATAATTCGCATGCCATAAAAATCCATCTACTTAAAGTGTAAAATTTAGGGTTTTACTAGATTCACAGAGTTATGCACACATCATCTCAATCTAATCTTAGAACATTTTCTTCATCTCCAAAGAAACACCACATTAATTTGCGATCACTCTTCGTTCCTTACCTCCCTATACCCCAGGCCTAGGCAACCAGTAATTTTCTTTTCTATCTCTATATATTTGCTTATTCTGAACATTTTCTATACATTATACCATATAATATGTAGATTTTAGTAACTGGCTCTTTCACTAAGCATAATGTTTTCAAAGTTTACCCTTGTTGTGGCTTGACTCACTACGTCATTCCTTTCTATGGTCAAATATTATTCCATTGTATGGATATGTCACATGTTATTTATCCATTCAATAATTGATAAACATTTGGATTGTTTCCACTTTTTTTGCTATTAAAAATAATGTTACGAACATTCTTCATAGTCTTCTGTGTTGATATACGTTTTTATTTACCTTGGGTATACATGTAGAAATAATATTACTGGGTGATACAGTAACTACAGTTAACATTTTAAGGAACCACAAAATTATTTTTGAAAGCAGCTGCACCATTTTAAATCACCACCAGCAATATATGAGGGTTTCAAATTCTTCACATCTTCACCAACACTTGTTATTCTCTCATTTTAATTATAGCCATCATGGTTGGTAGGAAGTAGTCTTTTATAGTTTTGATTTGCATTTCCCTAACGACTGTTGATATTAACCATCATTTCATGTGTTTATTTGTCATTTGTATTGTTTTTTGAGAACTATGTATTCAAATAATTTTATTGTGATCAAAAAAGAGACTATATGAATTCAATTTTTCTACATTTATTGAGACTTGTTTTGTGGACTAAAGCATGGTCTAGCCTGCAGAATGTTCCATGTACACCTGAAAAGAATGTGTATTCTGCTTTTGTTGGATAAGTGTTCTATACATGTCTAGAAAACATGCAGAGTTGTTCAAGTCCAGTATTTCATTACTAAGCTTCTGTCTAGATATTCTATCCTAACTGAAAATGTGATAATGAAAACTCTAACAATTATTTTAGAACTCTTTCTCTTTTCAATTCTGTGGATATTTGCTTCATATATTTTGGGACTCTGTTGTTGGTGCATATATGTTTATAATTGCTATATCTTCCTGATGAATTGACCCTTTTGTCAAAATGTAGTATATGACTTGGTCTCTTGTAACAGTTTTTGACTTTAAGTCCATTTTGTCTGATATTAGTATAGTCACTCCTGCTCTCTTTTTGTTACTATTTGTATAAAATGTCTTTTTCATCTTTTCACTTTTATCTATTTGTGTCTTCGGATGTGAAGTCAATCTCTGGTAGACAGTATGTATTTGGATATTTTTTTTTAATCCATTCTGTCAATCTCTGCTTTTTGATTGGAGAGTTTAATCTATTTACCTTTAAAGTAATTACTATAAAGGAAGAATTTATTTCTGTCATTTTGCTATTTGTTTTCAACATGTCTTTCAAATTTTTTGTTCCTCTGTACTTCCATTAGTGACTCTTTATCTAAGAGTTTTGTGGTGTACAATTTAGCTTCCGTTCTCATTTCCTTTGGTGTTATTGTTTAGATATTTTCTTAATAGAGAACATGGAGAGTGGAATTAATATCCTAAATTTATTAAAATCTTGTTTTAATTGATATTTACTTAGCTTCAATAGAATATAAAATTTTCTCCTATACAGCTCCACCTCCCCTTTATGTTGTTATAGTCACAAATTACATCTTTCTATAGTATACTTATAAATATATATTCTATAATTATTGTTTTATGCATTTGCCTTTTGAATAATACAGGAAATAAAAAGAGAAGTTAAAAACCAAAATAACAATAATACTGGCTTTTATATTTACCTATGTAGTTACTTTTAATCTGGTTCTTTATTTTTTTGTATAGTTTTTAGTTACTGACTAGTATCCTTTTCTTTCAGCCTGAAGGACTCCTTTTAGCGTTTATTGCAGAGCAGGTCTACTAGTACCAAACTCTTTCAGCTTTTTTTTTTTTTAATCTAGAAGCATCTTAATTTCTTCCTTATTTTTGAAGGATAGTTTTGTCAAATATAAAATTCTTGGTTGACAATTTTTTCTTTTACCATTTTAAAAAATATCATCTACTCCCTTCTGGTTGCCATGGTTTAAAATGAGAAATCTATTAATCCTATTGAAGATACACTGCTATACATGAGGAATCACTTCTCTCTTGCTTCTTTCAAAGGTTTTCTCTTTGTCTTTGTCTTATTGTAATATGTCTTTGTGTGGATTTCTTTGGGTTTATTTTCCTCTGACTTTTTGAGCTTCTTTATTGTGTAGATTAATGTTCTTTATAAAATTCAGAAAGTTTCAGCTATTATATCTTCATTTATTCTTTCTGCCCCATTTATCTTTTTCTTTACACCTAGGGATCCCATTATGCATATGTTGGTATGCTTCATAATAATCCACAGGTCTTTTAGTCTCTGTTTAATTTTTTTATTCTTTATGGCTTTCTGTTCCTCAGAAGAAATAGTTTCAATTATCTATCCTCAAGTTCATTAATCCTACCTTATTCTATTGATTCTATCTTCTGCTTTTTCAAATCTGCTATTGAGATGCTCTAATGTATTTTTATTTTAGTTGCTGTAATTTTAAGCTCCTGAATTAGTTTGTTCCTTTTTACAATTTGTATCTCTTTATTGACATTTTCAAGTTTATACATCATTCTCCTGATTTCCATTACTTCTTGCCCATGGTTTCCTTTAACTTTTTGAACCTATTTAAAAGTCAATTTATAGTCTGTATTTAGTTAATCCAACATCTTTGTTTCCTCAGGGACACTTTCTTTGAAAGTTTCCTCTGTAAATGGGCCACACGTTTGTTTTTCTTTACATGATTTATAACATTTTACTAAAAAGTCGACATTTTTAACATTTTAATGTGTTACCTATGAAAAGTAGATTCTTTCTCTTCCTTAGATTTTTCATTAATTTCTCTGTTTATTTAGTGACTCTTCAAAACTATTTCTGTAAATGTATGAGCTTTGTCATGTATAATCTCTGAATTCTGTTACTTCAGCTTGTGTTCAGCTAATGTTTTGACAGATATTTCATTGAGTGATAGAATGCAGAGAGAGAGAGACAGAGAGAGAGAGAGGGAGAGAGAGAGAGAGAGAGAGAGGGGGAGAGAGAGAGAGAGAGAGAGAGAGAGAGAGAGAGAGAGAGAGAGAACTCTCAGTCATTACAGACTGGCTTTGTACGGTGGGACTCCTTTGATGCTTAGCTAGGCTGTTTACAACTCTACCTTAGCTTTTACTTCCTGATAGCACTGAGACTAGCAAAGAGGTAAAATCTTAGGGTCCCGTAAGGTTTCTTCTGGGTATGTGCCCTGCCCAGGGCATGCACATGACTTTCCAAATTTCTCAGTGTACATGGGCACTTTTGAATTCTCTAATTTTCAAAAAAAACTCTTTC